>NC_054375.1:56477183-57077183 GCF_017654675.1 Xenopus laevis | reverse complement strand
GTAATTCTGTATGTTCTTTGTTTAAACACATTTATTTTAAAGCACTAAATATGTTGGCACTCTAAAAATACATGTTAATAATAACAATAATAATAATAATAACAACTCTTAGAGGAGCCATATACTGTCAATCTGCTGGCTATTATCTCTTGGAGTTCCTAGGCATGACATCTGGATTTTCTGTATGGCAGCTCAAATGTATAATGTACATGAACACCCTGCCATCCAGTTCAAAATGTTGCTGGTGAAATTGTGCTGGAATTCCAGGAACAATTGTTGCATGATGGGTTTAAGGATGGTTCTTTTTTTTAGCACTTTGAACTCCTATAGTAAATGAGCCCTTTTAATAAATGCCACAGGTATTTGAATAATAACCTGAATGATGGCATGTGGTTGGCAGGTTTGGAGGGACGTACTCTGTATTATCCTATATTCACACATGCTGCAGAGTTTGTATCTACCTTCCATGGGCTTCAGAGGAAAGTTGTTAATCTTTAGCTAGTACGCGTTTGTATGTGCACTTTCACTAATAATTACAAGTCAGGTATTGGAGCCAAGGCAAAACTGGGGGTAAAATATGTGTACATTGCAGTAAACGTCATTGTGTGGTTAAACATATAAACTTTGATGAGTAACTTGTTTCTCTAGTGAATTTAGCTGCAATAATTACAAAAGGAACCAAGGACAGAAAGAAAATGTTGTAAAAATGCATCAAACTTTCACATGTTGTTTTGCTTCTGGGATGAATTGAGGAACTGGATTTGTTTTACATGCAACAACTGCTTTAGCTTATACAGTAAATGTTTTATAACCTAATAACTCTCTTATTTTGGTGGCAGTTCAGTGTCCTGGAATCAAATACAGCAATTATAGCAGAGATGGCAAAACCCATTAGAATATACCCAGATTTAAGGACTATAATGTGACATGCCTTGCCCAGTCCAGCCCACTGTATTCATGCCAGTGGGCATTAATGAAAAGGAAGGGTACATACAAAGTGAAAAAAACATGGTGTACCTCTGCCCCATCATATAAAAATTACTCATATGGTCTATGTTGCACATTTCACCCGGTATAATAGTTAATAATAAAAGGCAAAAGGTGTAGTCTGTAGAATATATGCAATATTAGATATTCTCTCAGAGCCCAAGGTACCACTCTTTTGGGCAAGGTCCTCTTTACTTTTTATATGAGTTATTGATTGCTTTGTATGTAAATCTGTATGGCACTTTCCAAATAACTAAATAAAAATAATATCAAATTATGGTAATCTTTAAAAGAAATGTGTCATGGCACTTCCTAGAGTTTATATAACACCTTTGGCAATATAAAGTGGACTGATGATATAGTTAATAGTCCACTTTATTTTAGAGGTTATACTCCAGAAGGATCATTCTGTTACATACATATAAACCTATTGAATATCTTATTGGAACTGGTGGCCATATCAGTACCCATGGAAGCTGAAATAGCACTTTTGTAAAGACTATTGCAGGCTTATTTAACATGAAAATAAGTGTGCCCAGAAACCACGTCTAGAGTCAAAAACATATATAGGGACAGGATGATGTCTGTCTTTCTCACTTTGGCTTTGATAGTCCTTTGAAATAAAAAATAAAAAAACTCAAAAATGTATAGCAAACGAAAAACTGAAAATATGACTACCATGCTTTGAATATCAGAACCTAATGAAACAAAGAAATCCCACCATAAATTATCAACATTACAATAGGGAATGGTTGAAAACTCAAAGGACCCTAATCCCCACACCTGTGCATAGTAGCTCATTTTTTGGGATGTGTGGAAATTACCCTGGGTAGGTGGTGATGATCGGTGCAGGTATGTGGTTATGTATGAATAAAACACAGAACCATATGGCTTTTGTTTTACACAACTTCCAGGGGCAGAGGGACAGCATATACCAAGTACCACCATATGACCCTGACAGAGGTATACCAGTTAGTCAGCATTGTACGTCAGCAAGCAGCTTGTGATGTAAAACTGCACTTACGGTAATTGAAATCCCATTCATACCTCAAATATGCGCAGGACTTTGGCTAAAGCTCCAACTTCTTCTTTGAGAGAAAAAATCAAAGAAATTCTGTTGTCCTTGGTGTTTTCTATGCCATTTACCGACTGAAAATAATAACAAGAATTTATAATCAATATGCTATAATCTGTATGAACTTGTTTTTGAGTTATTGCATTTTCCAACCAGAAGAAAGATTTCAAAGTGAAGGCAAGATACAACCTTATTAGTAGGGTGTATCTCCCACTTCTTTCCCCCTCTAATAAAGCATTATTATAGTCCAAGGAGATGAACATTAGTAACACATTGGCTAGTTGATGCAGTCCTCACTCTGATGGCTCCTATTCCCCATGTTGTAATACAATAGTTTGGCTCTAGGGCCAACAATTGGATTAAAGCCTGATATCGCCTACCTTAGGTGAGAATATTGTTTAAAGATCCGCTTGTTTGGTGACCTCACCAAACAACTGGATCTTATGTGTATTACAGCCTTAAGTTGCTCACTGAAGGTCAGAACATCCTTCCGTAGCAGCCCTAGCAAAACAATCACATGCAGTTGCAATTAAAATCTACTGCTGCCAAAAGAACATTAAGGAGAAATACTAAACTTCTAGAAAATAAATATATGGTTTGCCTTAACATTATTATTTTATGATAACCCATACTAATGCCCTGTATTAGTCCACTAGTAGCTATAACTCAGAACTACTAGAAGCCTAAGAATTTAACACTGGTGTCTCCTAGTTGTTCTACCATAGGTCACACAAACACACATCAAAGTGGTTGTTGTCAGCAGACACACATCAAAGGGATTAAACTGTAGTAGATGCAGAGGTTACACAACCTTGACCCGATCTGGTTTTAATAATTAACTTGCATTTCTCCTGCAAAATCTAAAGATCAATCAGCGCCAATTTAGGAAAGTATTTGTGGTTTGAGTATAAAACCAAATTATGTTTAGGGAAACCATTGCATAAACTATAACTACTATTAAATGCATACTGCAAATTACTTTACCATGAAGTAATTTAATAATAAATGTTTCCCTCCTAGCAGAGGTAAATACCAGCTCTGAGCCAATATACCCAATCCATTTATTTATAGTAAAAATATTGACCCAAATTTGGCCTTTAAGTAAAAACTAATACGATTACCACTTTGTAAAACTTTATGAACACTTAAAAATATAACAAGTTTATTTCAAGTGTTTATAGAAAAACATATTTTTATATGAAGTAATGGAATTAAGAAGAATAAATTGTCTTAATCCTTTCTTCCCACACGCTGGGCACAGAATAGCAATTGATTCCTTAAAGCAGTTGATCACATTCTATATATCACATTCTGATTTGATATATATATATCAATTTTGTAAAAACTTTATTGTCTGTTAGTAAAATATTTCTAACAGTCTTGATGAACGGTAAAATACATTGAACTCCTGGGAACCCTTCTAGATTCCCCATTTTGGTCTCCAATAAATCTTCTTCTTAATTATAAAGGAATCATATGCTCAGCTTATTAGCAGCATGGTTAGTTTGTACTATGTAAACATGTCATTTTTCTATCAGTGATCCTTTTTCTGTTTTACACAGTACCATAAGTTGATCACGTGCTATAATTATGTGCTGTAAGATAGAAACTGACAATAATCTATATCTACAGCTAATATACACACAGTATATGAATGTACCTAACAGATGGGCACACTTAAGTAATAGATTTATCAGCCAATGTATTCAAGGCAAACAGGAAGAAGACAGCAAGAGCTATTTGCTTAGATCACAAAGAAGACGTGATGTCTAGATTTATGATATTATATCAGAGATATCCAAGGTTCATCTTCCACCCCTCCAGACCCTAGGAATTGATGGACTACTATCTGTAAAGGGTGCTGGGAGCTGTAGTATAACAGCAGATGAAAGTTTTAAGAATTTTCTATCTAATCTCTTAACTCTGACCATATACACATCTGCTATCAATAAAATGGCTGGCATGTGCTATAACCAATCTCATCAATGCATTGCTTTAAAGACATTAAACAGAAAAAAAACATCAATGTGTATGTGCTAATACTGTGCAATCCTGTGCAAAAAAAAAAAGGAAGTTTTTCTATTGGAAGGTTGTTGTGAATATGAAAATGTGAACATAAAGATAACCAACCCCATTGCAGGCTTAATATTAGTTTCATTCCTTATATCTGACACACCAGCAATTCATTTGGTACCCCTACTTACATAAGTGTGGCCTCCTTTTATTTTGCTGGTTTCCCCATTCATGTTTGCTTGTAGTATGAGATGTTGCTTCTTTGCAAGGTGAGTAGCTAATGTTCAGCACCTCTGCTGGCTCAGGTTTAAAGTCCCAGCCCAAGCGAATGTTTTTAAAGTTCATCTCAGATGTCCAGTTAAATAACCACCCCCTTTCAAAGCTCCTGCAATCACTATCTTTCCTGAGGGGGCGCTGCCATCATGTGACTTGGTTCCACCTCACTCTGTGGCCAACTCCTCCTAAACCGTATCTGTCCCAGTCATGAAGAGATACACATTTTCTCATCAATACCGCAAGAAGCAGTCTCACAGAACTCTAGGACATTTTCTTTTACGTGTTCAGGCAAACATGTGTTATGCATCAGCATTGCAACACGCCTTACTAATTACTGAATGAAATGAAAGAGTTTTCCTTTTACAAGAATATTTATGGCCGGCTTTTGTAATGGTACATCTGTAAATGTATCATAATTGACTGTATATTAAACCCCTGCATCAAAGTATTGATGGTCAAACACAAGGACCCTTGATAATATCTATATTATATAATAGCTCTGTGCAAGTGGTGAAATGAAATAACATTTGCAAAGTTATGCTTCATTGAAGGCCTAAAGAATGGACTGATATTAAAAACCAGTTGCATCTCAGAAGGCTAATACATTAACCAGAATTAAACACCCCTCATGATTCACAAAAAGCCCTCACAAGGTCCTTATGTCACATACATGACTGGTGTGGACACACTCAATTATTAACTGTCACCCTTTAAGCATATCTCGATTATAAACATTCATTTTTAAGCTACTGCATTTGCAGAGCTGTATTTCCTTTCGCAACTACTCAATCCAACCTCAGCAAAGTATTTGCATTATTTGGGTCTAACAACACCCTCTCTATATCTCTATATCATAGCTTAAACAACAAGGGCACGTTGACTATCACTGATCTGAATATACTACAGAGGTTGCCTGTAGCTAGCAATATAATGTAAAAACATTTCAGAAGCACTGATTATAGTGAAATAAGTGATTTGTTGTTTATTTTAGCCCATGTACATATATGATAAGGGCAATGTTTCGAACCCCACTGGGCCTTTTATCAGGCTTGATAATTAACCCCATGAGCAAGGGGACATACAATATTGAATGTACAGAATACATGTTTGTTAT
Source organism: Xenopus laevis (assembly GCF_017654675.1). Lineage (NCBI taxonomy): Eukaryota > Metazoa > Chordata > Amphibia > Anura > Pipidae > Xenopus > Xenopus laevis. The sequence continues at coordinate 57,071,718 of NC_054375.1, read as the reverse complement.
TTAAAAGAATGGTACATTGATAAATGTTATATCGAGAAATGACATTCATATATGCATTTTCCCCCCACCCTACCCACGCTTTCTTTCTGTATGTCCCTTCCCATAAAGTTACAAAAAAAAAATTGTTCCAATTTTTAGTACAGTTAAGTGCAGACAAATATTGCTGCGCAGGCATTGGTGGGTGGATTGCCAGCTAAGGGTTAAGCCTCACCTGCCATGGGGTTTGCCTAATTAGGGCTATGCTACTCAGTAGGTAATAGGTACATTGGGATAGTTGCCCGGTATTGGGGGGTTTGGGTCAGGTTTTTAGCATGTTCCAGCCAAAAAGAAAGGAGCTGTGATGCCCACCCTCCCCCCTGTTTATATGTTCATGATAATATATACTGTATGTATAATTATATGTTAAGTATGTATTTTAAAAAAATTTCACCCACATGTCATAAAAAAGTATCAATACGTGCCAATACACATGCTCACAACACCAGAGACTTTGTTTAATTTGCCCCCATTTATTATTATAAGTCTCTTAGAAAAATAGCCTGAGAAATCAGGAAAGGACACACTTCACAGTCTCACATTATACTCACAAAATAGATGTGGTTAAAATGATTCATCAAAATATTCCCCACTAATTGTAAGGATATCGCTCCTTCAATCTTTCCTCTAGCCACCTATCAAAATGATCTCTGATTTCCGTCACTTACGTCTGTCATTAAACGCCGGTTCTTGTTTTTGCAGGACGCTAGACTATATATATTTTTTTGTCTTGTTTTCCCACATGGTTCCATAACCATGTGGGAAAACATGAGCACACAGCTTTGAATTTGGAGGTCGTTGAGGAGAACCGAAAGTGCTGGTTTGAAGTTGGGACTAACACGGATTTGGGACTCATACTTACTTTATATTTTCTTTAATGTTGTGCAGGGCATAGTAAGATCTAACAGGCTGATAATAAAATGCTTTAAAATAAATATGTCAACCAGTAGCCAGCTTATGACTACTGGGAATTGTAATTCAGAACACATGTTCTGAAGGAGAACAGTTACATATACACCAATACTTTCTACTGCTCAAGGCAGATTAAATACGTAATCTATTGGGGTTATTTTCAAACCTCAATGCAGTGTGCAAACTAAAAAAAGGCTGCACTTGTCCTTTATTACACTTTGCACACTGTGTTTTGCTGTGCGGCACGGACAGGGCTCTGCTGCACCTTCTGATGCTTCTCTCTGAACTGATCACCAGATTTTTTATTTAACACTCGGTGCAGAGGGCATAATTACTTGGGAGTGCAAGTGCTTGGTAAATGAGCACTGAGTGGTGCACTCTTGTACCCTTGAGCACTCAAGCATCCCCCTGACAACCCCTGATGTATGGAGCTACTGAGCATTTATCCACTGTCACACTACCTATGTCCCACCCACTAACAAACAATGGGGTACAATACTGCATAAAAGAAATGTAATGGAGGTGAGGCCAGAGTATAAGTGCTATGAAGACAGATAAATGTTTATACCAAAAGTCCATGTTGTGTTGCACATAAAAAGCAACATTAATAAAAGCAATTACTGAGGTCCATATTGAATAAAGAAATAAAAATATATCTCCTTTTAAATTACCTCCCAATACCACTCAAATTGGATATTTAGGAGAGAGAATCATACTTGTCCCTTAAGGAACATTGATTGTAGTACAAAATATATTAATCATTGGTTGAAATTCCCACATGGGGTTGTTTAAATTGGATACAGTGATGTTAAGTTAAAAGGTGACATGGCAAAGCATGGGGATTTGATGCTGTAGGGATCTGGTGACAAAGCAAATATTTTGTTAAGTGTAATGAACTTTCTGGTAGTGAGATGGGAAGCATAAGGTTATTCACATTGATTCTTGTAGAGCTACTTACCACATCGAGCTAAGGGGTGCTATTTCTTACACCTCAAGAATGATGTTTGTATTTATGGTATTCAGGAATGTAATTGAATCCATAGATGCCCATTTGCAAAGTGCCACAAGAGCCAAGGCACCCCTTCAGCCTGCTTTTATGCAAGAATGTGCATTGAGACATAGCTACCCTGTTGGTAATTCTAGAGTTCTCTTAGTGGGTTAGGTCAGTAGCTGCTAAAGAATTGACTTGCATTAGGTGCTAATGCCATTATTAATGCAGGGAAACAGAAGTGACACCAGTATAATACAAATACAGAGAAGAACTGTGTACAACTTGTCCTCAATATACCCAAATGGATGCTACTTTGTATTGTATTGGTGCATCATGCACATGCTGCACTGGACACAGTTTAGCTTGCGCCCACAATTATGCTTGAATTTAAGGATAACAACAGTTTACAGACTGCTGTAATATTATATTTGTATGCAAAGATTCTTGTATGATCACCAAAGGCTGGTTACTGGCAATGTACTTTCTGGTAAATCTGCAATAGCTAATCAATAAAGCCCCAGTCTGCCTCGGATCCACCCACAGCCCATCCCTTTCTTCCCTCCATACTCACCAAATCCCCTTAATTCCATTCTTGATAATGTGGTTTATTTTCCTTCACAATTAGACTCCATCTGATGATTTGATTTGATGGCCCCACCCATTTACATTACAATCCACCCCTTGTAGACCCTCCACCACCAGTATAGTTTATAGAAATAGGTGGCAACCCTAGGTGTTACTGGTCATTCAGCTTTTTGCTTTGTAGCTCTCCAGCTCAACCCAACTCTAGGTATTCAGCAGATTATTTTCAAGGGTTACAGCATGATGGAACCTGTAGTCCAGCAACAATGGGATGGATTTTCAAAGCAATACTGTTCAGTAATACTCAAGTTCTCCAAAACCAGTGGGCCAAATGATGCCCAAGGATCCTTCACTGAAAATTCTTTCTGCTGTTTTTAGACTTGACTCTTATTTCTTGGTTTCATACTTTTGCCACTAAACAAACACCAAAACAATGAATTAAAGGATAGAAGACAATTTACGAATGAAACCACAAGTGCGGCTCCACTAAAATAGACAAAATGGTTGTGAAAATGTTCGGCGCAATGTACACAACTCCATGTACAACTACCATTGGGATTGTGCCAAAATGTGCTGCCTTGTGGGTAAAAAACATTGTACTCTGCATCCAATCCATACCGAAATTGTGTATGTAAATGACTCTTGATGTCTTTCTTGTTACAGATAAAAATATGTGAAGGTTATGCCCCTAGGTTTCATATGGAGAACTCGGGTCATGGCTGTGAAACCGGTGGACAGCTGGTTGGAATTTTAAAAGGGGTTAGCGCTCAAGAGTCACAGAATACAGCTGGGTTCATATCCCCCCTCAGGTTTTTTGATCCTGCAATACTGTTTCCATTTATGTTTTTCAATTTTTTATTGTCTGTTATTGTTACAGCTTTAATTGGTGAATTTATGCAATGGCCGTGATAAACGACAAGTGGTGGGTTAGATCTGTAGCCAACTGCTTGTGTCTCCATTTGCTGCTGGAGACCCCTGGGACTGCTGGAAATTCATGCCTGCTGGCCAAAAACATTTTTACACATGATAAAAAATGTGTGCTGTGTCTTTATAATTTAATTTGGCCTGCAGCTGTGCCAGTGGCGAAACTACCGGGGGAGCAGGGGATGCGAGCGGGCCAGGGCCCGCATCCCCTCAGGGCCCCCCGGCAGCCCGCGAGCCACTGAAATGAGGGCCGTACGGAATGGGCCCGGCTGCGCGACACGCACCAGGGCCCGTCCCCCCTCTAGTTACGGTACTGAGCTGTGCCCTTCTATTTGGTGCCTTGGCTGCCAGGCAGATAGGAAGGGTAAAAAGCCAACTAAAGTTATTTGGTATATTAGTTAAAGGGGCCAATTATTGCCCATTTTGCTTTATTTGTAATACAGTATATTCATGCTTACTTAAATGTTTTTATTTATTTAAGTAAGCAGTTTCCCTGTTAAAAGGAAAATGGAAGTCTAAATACAAATTTAGCTCAGAATATTGTCCATTATATGAAGAGCTACATGCAATTAGTATGCCACCAACCAAGTTTTCCTTTTGAATTATTCCGAAACTGAAGAAAAATGTATTGCACAGAAAGTAGAATAAATAAAATGTTCCTTTGCCCATAAAAAAGTCGAAATCTGATGATTTGCGCATGCAAAACTGTTCTTCAGAAAAGAAGTCAGGCTTCATATGAGAAATAACTATAAGAATTTTTGCTGCAGTGGTTTAAGAAAGAGACTCTTAGAGATGCTTTTGTGAGAATTTGGGAAAATTGACTTGCCGCTATGGTGACTATTAGGGTTGTCACTTGGCCAGTACATTACCTTCCCGGCCAGTAAAAATTATGCTTGACGCAAATGTTATTAAAAGGGAACAAAGAAAAAATATAGGAAGGCTAGCACTTTTTTCTTTAAAAAATGAGCAAACCTCTCTATCCTCTACATCCTACTTCATGTGGGCATGTCACAGGAATAGCAATCACTGATACCCCCAGAATCTTCTCTCGTGCCCATGCCCACATATTATCATACATATGAGTGAGTTTGGGGGAGGGGTGGGTGAGGTCATTGTGTATATGCAAAGGGGGTTCAGAACTGGCTTGAACCAACAGAACCTGCATGCAAAAAAAGAAAATGGAAAGTGCAGGTCATTGCACTCAAGTTGGAGATGTACGTGTGCAGGCACTGACTGTGGGTCTAAGAACAGAGTGTAAAAAGTATGGATAACATGCATTGTGGTGAGAAGAACATACTGTATGTTGGAGCTCAGAGGGTCTCCACAGCAGCCCTACTGATCTGGTGATATCTGGCAAGAGATTGGAAGGGTATTGAAGAGCCAGACACTTGGTTCACAAGTAATGCTCATATGGTGTAACGCTGCTTTGTGGGACATTGACATTTTTTCCATTTATTTGAGGGTTAAAAGCAGACTAGAAGGAAGCGTTCTGTTCTTAGTTCTGCAAATGAGGTTTATGACGTTGAATAACAATGGTCCCAAATTCTCTTATTTAATTCTTCCATAACAACAACTAATAGAATTAGAGGCAAACACGTTTATATTTTTATAGTAAGTTATTTTGCTTGTGTTTCTACGCACAGAGCAGGCTGTCAGATTAAATGGTACTTCCTGTTGTTAAGCATGAATTCTTTGCCAGATTTCATAAGAAGATTTTATTTCCACTCATATAATGGCCAAAGACCACAATATCTCCATGATGGTCTCAATGTTCTCACTGTCTCTCAGGCTTGTTTATAGAAGGTGCTAATAGAACTGAATTATTTGACTGTGCATTTTAAGTGGTTTTATGTCAAGGATAAGTCTGTGAAATTGTATATAATACAATTTTGATGATTTTGTCATATAATCTAATGGGTTGGTGGCCTCTTTATATAAGAAATATGGAATGGGACATGGGAAAGACATTGGCCTGATGAACATCAGCTAAGAAGTAGATACGTCTATCTGCCCAAAACCATGTGAAATGACCCTGTAGGTTTAGCTAGTCAGAAGGTTAGACCTGCTAAAGCTCCTTTTAGGGGCTAGAAGCAGATTGACTAGTTAGCAAAAGGGACTGTGGCCCCATCCCTGTAAACATTAGGGCATGCCAGGGAGGTAGCAATAGCGCTAAGGGGTGCAAAAGAACATCCATTAATACTCATTCAATTCAGGTTCTTGCATCTACCCATCGCTGATGTCTCGAAGGGGGTAAAGTAGGCACATGCCCATAAATACAGGCTGCTGGAGGTGCAAGCAGGCAATTCTAAAGTTGCAAGTGAGGTAGATGGAAGAACTTCCAAACACAGACAGTACTGTATTAATATTGAAAGCTGAGGACAATGGCAGGTGATAGATAGGAGGTAGCTAGACAGTCAAAAAAACAAGTAATTAGGCAAGGCAAGCTTAAAGATCGCACTTTGATAGAAGCTAGGAAAAAATGCAAAAGGAAACTAGTTAAACATTTACCAAATATAAAGGGAATGGGATAAATTCAAAGGGAAATTAAGGGGAACGTATAGTTCCTCCTTATGTGCTTTTAGCAATCATTTATTATTCTGTGTACAAAAACACACCAAACATTTGAAATGTAACAGAACACTTTAGGCCAGGCTTCTCATCTGCGAAACCTTATTTACATATGTTTCCCAAATCCTGGGGGACACAGAGAAAAAACCTGGTGTGCTCCACCGGCCAGGCCAGCACCACGGCCACGAGCAAGTTTGAATGTAGTAGCGCAACACCATGTCACGTGATGTAACATGATGTGATGTGGCTACGGATGAGGCATTACCGTGGGTGTAGGCTGGCAGACTTAGCGACTGGGATTGGGGGCCCCTGAAGTGGCAGCCCCAGTGGGTCCGAACACCCCAGTCTGACACTGCCCAAATGTGTCTAAATCTCTCTTTGTTAAGCCTCAGGCAGATATTTTGGGGTCTGCCATTCAGGAATGTCCTGCATAAATCTAGATCACTGGAAAGTATGCAATTATAGACTAGGTATGGTTATTAAACCAAAAAGTACTTTATCATGGAAAACCACCAATGTGTGAGTGCATAATTCTAACACATCAACTACATTTTTTAGTGGTGCGTTCTATTTCTGAGATGTTTTGTTTTGCATCAAATAGAACAATTGCAGAACAGAAGGAGACAGACTTAATATCTAATGCAAGGGTGATTCCCCCATTCATTTCTGGTCACAGAAAGTGACAAAACAAAATAACTAGCCAACAAGAACTTTTGTTATATCTCTTGCTCCCTCTCATCTGATGATGGGAATGTAGGGACCTATAGGGGGAACAATCCCTATTTGTCTAGTTGCTAGGCAGAAACCTCTGTACTTAAGTTATCTTATTGACATATCTAGCTTATCGGCCCATAGACTTAATGACCACTTCCTGTCACACTTTAATATAGTGATTGTAAAGGGGTGGTTCTTCCTCTTTGCCCTCCCTTTTTTAACTCAGGTGGATAGGTCTGATGAGCCTGGTGTCAACAAGGCCCAGTAAAAAAAGTTCTAGGAATGTAAGCTATAGGGACACACCAAATCCATTATTTTGGGATTGGGCCAAATCCTGAACTGAATGAACTCTAATTTGCATATTCACAGAAAGGCCTTTAGAAAACAACGTTTGGTTGTTTTTGTGACGGAAAGACATGGTTTTAAGGATTCAGATTCGGTTTGGCCAGGCACTTGAATTCGGCCGAATACTGGATTCAGTCCATCCTTAGTAAGATAGTAAAGCAAGCTATAAAGAGCATCCTTGTGCTCCACCAAAGGATTATAGCTAGAGGTAGTTCTCCCTAGGCAGCTGAGAAGTGAAGCACAATACTGTCTCCCTCCTCCTCCTGGGTAAAGGAGTCCTTACAGGATGCTACAGTAGTTCCCGAAGCCTTGGTTTTTTTTTGTCACTTTTGTGACTGGAAATGAATGGGTGTATCACACTTACATTATATAGTGTGTGTGACTTCTGTTGTTCTACAGTTAACCTCTAATCTGATCATAATAAAGAATAACCATCCAAGTTCAGCATTGATACTAATCCACATTTACCTACTTCAGTAGCCTCATAAATTGACTATTGTGTAAACAAAAGAATGGGATTTATGTACTCACAATATATTAAGCAAACATACTACCAACAACTGTTTGTCTGCAGAAGGCTGACATTCAGAAGGCCATACACAGCAGCATTAAGATGCCAATTAGAATCCTTCAGTTTATCTGCACATGTATGGGGCCTTCCGACAGGGCACCTGATCAATATCTGGCCAATCAGTCACAGGCAGGTTTGATTTTCTCAATGGATCAGTCCTTGCCCCAACAGCCCCTATTTCAGTGGTTATAATATGATTGTTTGACTCTAGGGCCAAAAGATCAGATAAGTCCAATATCGTCCAACTTGGGGGAAACATCTGCTCATTGGCAACCTAACCAAACAAGTGGATACAGGGCCAGAACTAGGGGTAGCCAGAGTAGGACTAGGGTGCAAAGCTGTGGCGTGTATATATATATATATATATATATATATATATATATATATATATATATATATAAAGATACCAAAAAAAGTAACCAAACTCACAGAACTTCAGTGAAAAAATACTTTTTCATTTATTGCAACGTTTCGGCTCCTAAACTCGAGCCGTCATCAGGAAGACAGCCTGATGATGGCTCGAGTTTAGGAGCCGAAACGTTGCAATAAATGAAAAAGTCTTTTTTTCCACTAAGTCCTGTGAAGTCTTGTGAGTTCGGTTACTTTTTTGGTATTTTTATATTCGGATATAGCCAGCACCCAGGCAGTTGATTCTTACAGGTCGTTGGTGCACCAGCTTAGACTGTATATATCTATATATCTATATATCTATCTATATATCTATATATCTATCTATTTGGCCTCGTGTTTTTTATGGTCATGAAACTCCTGGGTAACTTATAATATCCTTATATTTTACAAGAGGGGGTACTGTATTCACTATATATATATATTAATATATATATATATGTATATATATATATATATATATATATATATATATATATATATACCTATAGACTGGATATGAATAAAAAGACATGAATAAAAAGACTGACCTATCCTGGATACTGTTACTAAATGCCTGTTAACCCATATATAAGAACAGTTTTATGTCTGCTTTATTTTTGGTTTGGTTGCCGAGCCTTCCTGTTGTAGTGTGCAGTTTGTTGTTACGCGTGCTAATGGTAGAGAAAATGTATATATGATGTTTATAGTTCACAGTGTATTTTCCTGTTCACTGTACTGGAGCTCCAGTAACTACACACTGACAGTCTCGGCTGAACTAAATAAGAACCAATCAGTAGTCAGTGATGTCACTGCCTGTGCTGGATCATGTTGCAGCTCAGATAAAGAATGTTCAGGTGAGTCATATGGGCTGGCCCTATAGCTCAGCGGTTCCTTCTTGAATTTTCGGTTTATTACTGACTAATCCTCTCGGGGGTTCTAAACCCGCGGGCGCTAACCAGCCTTTTATATTTATTTTACCCAATTATATTTTGTAAATACATCATTTTACTAATACAGTTTCAGCTTGATTAGTAAAAAGATAGAACTGCCAATTGAAGCTGTTTAGTCTCATATATATTTCTCATTAAAGGCAGAGAAGCCTGTATCACAATTCCTTCTCACCTATATGAAAATAAATATCCTGATGAAAAAGATATATGCAAAACAACCTATGCCAATATGTATCACTATAGTTTAAACAAATACAGAAAAACCAGTAACCCATATGTTCGATTAGGTAATGCTTATGCTTTATCTTTTGGCTCATTGACATAGAAGTACATATGGGATGTAATAAATATATAATACACAAAAGCCATGAATATCTTGTAAATGATATCCTTATAAACGGTGAGTTCTGATGTCATCAGTTATAAACGGTGAGTTCTGATGTCATTTCTATCACATGACTCGCTAAAATGTGTGTATTATAATACATAAAGTACCCCCAGTTGTAAAATATGAGGATATTAGACGTTACCTCGGAAGTTGAAGGAAGTACCTCAGAGTTCCATGACCTGTATAAAAACACTCGGCCTTCGGCCTCGTGTTTTTATATGGTCATGAAACTCCTCGGTAACTTATAATATCCTTATATTTTACAAGAGGGGGTACTTTATTCACTATATAAAGCTATTTTTATTCAGATTTGTTATAATAAATGTAGCTTCCCAGCCCCCTCAGTAACGTCACTGCCTACAGTTGATTAATTCAGATTCAATAGTTGGAGAATTGCTGACATGAAAATGACCCAATAACTTGGTCTAAACACTTCTGACAAAAGTGCAGAGATGAATGGCTGCAGGATAGGCATTATCTCTTGGCACTTTATCTAGTCTCAATACTCATCTCTCTTTCTCTTTGCTTGCGGAACTCATAGGAATAACAATAAAACATTGCATTCTGGGGTCTATATGGAACTAAAAACACTCTGTAGCACATAAATGTAAGCAGCAGAAAGTTAAAACAGTCTGGTACACTATATAAAAGGAGCACCAGCACATATATGTTTATATGCAGGCAGAGAAACAGGCTGGTGTGGAATTACCCTAAGGGGAATTTTATTCAAATTGCATTTCTCAGAAAAGCCAGACAAGCACTATTGTTATATAAATTTGTTCACTTAAAGTATAAGGAAATATGAAGTCACTGGGGATACCAGTTTTCTAGGCACCCCCCAGCAACTCTATTTTCTTACCTCCTTCCCCAGGTTGGGCTCCTCTTTTAAATGCCCAAGGTATTTCTTGCAGACTGGGCTACTGCCAACTTGCCCCAAGCTCAATTGAGTGAGTTCAGGTATGTCTCATGTATACTTTCTGCCTTGGGAGATGGTGAAAGCCCACTCTCTGCAGGTTAGCACCCTAATTCTTTATAATGAAGAAAAACTCCAGCTCAGTTTACTGCTCCTTTTAGTGAACAAATTCATCTAACAAGAACACTTGCCTGGCTTTTCTGAGAAATGCATTTTGAATAAACTTCCTCTGCTAACACAGTATCAATAAAATGTGGATTTACAAAAAAGCAATAGGGAAAAAAATAAAAAGGCTGGGTAGTGCCCGCAGATCTTAAACCCCCAACAAGGTTAATTTGATAAATCGGAGATCTCTAGAAAGAACTGCTAAACTCATTGCCAGTATAAAGAGATGTTATAAAACTACTGAGTTCCATTCTACAGACGGGGGAATAGAACCACATCTACATGCCAATGTGATCCTTGTCGAATAGGAAAATCAAACCTGTGACTGATATCTGGCCAATGAGCTGCCAGCTAGTAATGACCTGTGTATGGGCAACGTTACTCCTGTATTATTCATTCTATTGGAAAAGGAGTCTCTGTTAATTACAAGGCAAAGAGCTAGTTTGGAAGCAAAACTGGCTCACTGACGCTATTCACAAGAGGTATGCTCAGAGCAACTGCAATAACTGCAACTGATTTACAGCATGTGCATCTGATGCTAATGCGGGAAGTGATGCCTTTCCAAATATACAGGTGAAATAGCATGCAGGTTTGCACCCAAGGGATAGAGACAAACGGGGGAATGTAATACAAATCGCTAACGGAAAAACTATTCGCAATGCGAAAAGTTATGCCTTTGCGCGAACAAATTTAGCTTTGTGCGAATTTAATATAGCTTTTGCAAGCCCAGAAACTGTTTAGCAACCACTTCCGACAGTGAAAGACTGTTTGCGAATTTTATAATTTGCGCCAATGCGCAGTCAATGTAATAAAACTTCTTAATGAAAAAGTCGTTATGTTTGCTCCAAAGATTACGACACCTTCAAGCACTTCTTATGAGTGCGCAATTAAAATTCACAATGCGCAATTAAAATTCGCAATGCAATAACAGTTTAAGGAACAATATTACATTGCGAGATGTGGATTTTTAGTCTTATTGGTGCAAATTGTTTTGCTCTTTGCGACTTTTATTACATTCCCCTGAAAGAACGCAATAAAAATAAGCACCTATTTTAACTGTAACCAGCATTATTCTATTCTCTTTACATTTGCATTTCCCTTTAAAACACTATTTAACCTTTGTTGCAACAGGGTGCTAATCAGCACCCAGGGGCGATCCTACCCAATTTGCTGCCCGAGACGGCCTTAGTTTTTGCCGCCTCCCCACATCAATCACCTTCAGCGCCAGATGGGGGTCGACGGGGGGTCCACGTCGCTAGTGCAGAGAGCGCAATTGCGCTCTCTGCACTAGAAGAGCAGAATTTTCGGGTTTAAAACCGGATATTCAGCTCTCAGTTACCAGAAGCGGCATTTTTGCCGCCCCTGGCAACCAGGGGGGTGTGCTGCCGCCTGAGGCGAGTGCCTCAACTCGCCTCATTGGCGGAGCGCCCCTGGAAAGCACAGGCCCTTCAACTTCACAGGTGCTGATAAGCCTTTATACATTCCTGTATGCAAGAGGATGCCCCGAATCCCCTGCAGCTACTGCCTTGCACATCCTGAATGATACCCAAAGGACAAGTCTAGTTTATGTACCTCCATTGACCAGTGACTGGGGTGTCTGGGGCCCACTGGGGGCATGCCCATAGAGATCAATCAGATCTTTGCTTTAGTTTTCTAACTTATATGTGGCTGTTTAAATCTAATTGCTGATTGGTTGCCATGCATCTCCAGAAATCTCTCCAGATATTTATCTCTAATGTTAGTAAACATGCCTTGTTAGTAAACATGCCTTGTATCAAGTTCCTGCCAAAGTCAAACCAGACCAAGTTTTTCTCCCGGCCCACCAAGTTTTTTCCCAGTGTTCTGCTGGCCCAGTCCAACCCTCTACCCTGAAGTATGTAGCACTTGTATTTGCTGCCAGCACTGCATACATATGGGTGCAACTCTTGAGCTCCATTCTGGAAGTGCAGAGTTTAGCCAATGGTAGGTGGAAGCAACTCCAAACAAAGCAAAATGATTTCTATTTTCTCCAAGCTCTTGGTTTTAGATCTTCCCCTACACTAGGGATTATGAGCCACATTTAACAATGCCCCAGGGGGGGATTGCTCTCAATATTGTTGTGCTACATGGCTTTGTGTACAAATGCAAAGTTCTAGGAGGGATGCAAGAGTGTCACTGATGCTATTCACAAAGGCACTTGCATTTGATATTGCTACTAGCCTGGACCTGGAAGTAATTCCACAGAGTTTGTAAATCATATGCTAATACTTTTATTGAGGTCATGCATGCATTTATTTTAGTATTGGCATATTTTGTGCTGCGATGTTGCTCAGAAACATGGTGATTTGCACCTCAATTTTGCACTAAGCACTTTGTTCCATTGAAAAACTTTAATCAAGTTTTCCATATGATACCCATAGGAAAGTTATTTGTCCCTTTTTTCACATGATTATTAAACATGATTCTCAAAACTGGAACAGATATGTCTCAAGAACTTACTAGGGCATGTTCTTTATTAGCTGCATGGTATGGTTTGTATTAGCTCTCAAAATTGCATTAGCACAGCATTCCTTTCTAAATAGGGATGTTATTACTTTTGTTTTTATTTTCTAATTGGTGGTTGGTTGGCTGATCACGACTAACTACTAATTGGTTGCAATGGGCAACTGTACGAGTTACATTCAGCAATTTATGTTGCTAAAAGAGCTCTTAAAAATATAAAGTATAAATAGTATAAAATAATGTAATGATTATATAACAAAGTACATTTCTATGCAGTTTGTATTTGATATATTAATACTTAATATCATAGTCTTACCAGAAAGTATACTGTAACTTTACGTAAGAGTCAATGTGCCACTTCTCTGGACCCCTTTTCTATTAAAGTCTCAGTATATTTTTTTGTATGACCCCATAGATCAGCCTAGGCACTACTATGTTATTGGTTCCCAAATTTTGGTGCTGACTATTAGGGGCACATTAATTAAGCTCGAGTGAAGGATTCGAATGTAAAAAACTTTGAATTTCGAAGTATTTTTTGGGTACTTCGACCATCGAATAGGCTACTACGACCTTCGACTTCAAAAATCGTTTGTCTATTCGACCATTCGATAGTCGAAGTACTATCTCTTTAAAAAAAACTTCAGCTACATACTTCGACAGTTTAAACCTACCGAGGTACAATGTTAGCCTATGGGGACCTTCTCCATCATTTTTCTAAGCTTTTTTTGATCAAAGAAAAATCCTTCGATCGATCGCTTAAAATCGTTCGACGAATCGATCGTACTTTGCGATAAATCCTTCGATGCGTTTCGGCGATGCGTTTTCTATAGTTGCCCGAAGTTGCCTCAGTGAGGCAACTTTGGCGACTATTGAAAACGCAATGCCACGTGTGCATTAGCGCAGGCAACTTTTCATTGTAGCCTATGGGGAAAAACGCTGAGGCAGTTCGGGGAGATAGTCAATCAAAAGACACCAGGCGACAAAATCTCCCCGAATCTCCTCATGTGAACTAGCCCTAAGACTAGTGTAATGTGCAAAGTGCAATTTCTGGAAGCAAATCTCCTTTTTTTTTATCCACAATACAGTGTTTTCTTACAGAATCAGAATTATAATGGTGGGCAAGCACCAAGTTGTATGCACTACAACTTGCACGTGATGCACCAAAATGTATGCAAAATAGAGCAGGTTTATTCTGTATTTGTATTGGAATGGCATCACTTTCAGTATGCAGCAATAATAATGAAATTAGCGCCAAATTCACTTCATGTCAGAGGCAGCTATTGAGGCAACGTGCTAAAGGATACCTGCAATTGCTGCCATATCCAGGCTGGTATTGTCACTGTGTGCAATAAGTATATCATTCATTAGAGCAGACTGAATGGGAACACTGGGGCTCTAGAAAACTTTGTGAATAGCATCAATGTGTGCTAAATTCTACATCCAAACTAGCACTCTGTACATGCCACTCGCTTCATAAATGAGCCCTTTTGCATCTTCGCCATCATGAAAAAAACATGCTGTTGTTTTAGCTCAATTCTGACATCTTGTGGTTGTATTTTATCATTGTAGATATGTTACAGAATGACATCTAAGCTATTTGTTATTGTAGTTCTGTGGAAAGTTATTTGCATTTTTTACAGGTTTGGTTTTCAAAAGACATGAACTATATATATAGTATATAGGAGAGTGATCTTGCTTTCTGATTTGTACCCTGTACTGGTAAAAATATAAATATATTTAATGTATCCTTGTCACTTCTTTTCATTTAAAGGTTTAATTCCACTAGCAACAATCATATGGAAAGAGAACAGGAATGGATTTTAAACACAGCAGGCACATGTCCCACTGGATATGGACTTGTGTTTACTTTGATCAGATTACAGCAATACAGTTGATGTTTAGCCATATAGCTGGTGAATCCTTTTTGCACCTGAAATTAAGTCTTAACACATACATATTAAAAATTCAGGAAGGGTCAATTGTCGTGGATACATGTTTGAGCTGTGACACAGTTGCTGATCCCTTTACAGCCTTGTTCATGTACATTTATAATTTTTTAATTGTCTTTCTGTTGAAACTACCTTCTACTCATCCTCCAGTGAGGATGCAATTTATTCAGAACACTGCCTTACTGGCATGTGTGGATTACATGAAAACTGTAAAAGTACTACTTAAGCTGCGTACAGCAAGTGATAATGTGTTTAAGAGAATAACTCACTCCTCAGGTGCATTATAATTCTATCACCTACACAGAATGCAAAAAAGTCTCTGCAACTCATTCCAGTGGCAACAGCCAAGTATTATCCCAAAAGTTTATAAGAGTTACAGATTCTTATAATCATTGTGGTGCACAGAATTAGACATAGCTGGTAACGCTCACTTTGTGTATCTCTTTAAATCATCATCATTTATTTATATAAAGATAGGCAGTGCTTAAATGTCTTGCCTCTCCAATGCTATGCAATGAGGCAACGTCTTTGTTTGGATAGGTAGGTGGGTTGATACCCAGCATTGGCTGGCAAATCAATGAGGCTTGCAGGCAAATAGACAGCATAATCAAGCTTCATGTGCTTTGTATATGTTTTTTCCTATACAGCAATTCACTGCTGGGTATTTCTCAGATAATGTATCAATGCGATTAGTAGCATGACCAGATGTGATTTTGGAATAACCACAGCAAGCGTGTCATTTAGTGGCAAATAGATGGCAAATTAAAACTCAGAGCCTTGGAAAACCCCTAGGTGAATATTTACTCAGCACAATGCACTGCTTAGAAGTTATTTAATACTAGTGAATAGTGCAATCTGATTGGTTAGGAAGGCAGGTATAGAGTTTTGGGGTAAGTAACAGATGTTTTGTCCTCTGCCACTGTGCCGCTGTGTTGCCATCACTGGCGATGTATACTCTGATTAGTCAGATGAGGTGTGTGTTTTTGGGGTAAACTGGTGGCTAGTCAAAGGTCAGCACCTTTGAAAACCCCTTGGTGAATGTTTACTCCTTCGGCACAGTGGGCAGATGTAGGCAGGGCCGATACTGCCTTGAGGCCAGTTACCAGGGCTGGCAAAAGCACTCTCTCCACTAGGCATGCGGCTCCTTCTTGACTAAAGTGTGGGAGAGGTGGGGCGACAGCAGCCCTAGGATCACCCCTGGATGTAGTATTTTGGGGTTAACATATGGCAGATTGAAACTCCTGGGTATGTTAGTCCAAAGAAATTGCGCTTTAGAACTCCGAATATAGTGATTAAATGAGAAGGAAAGGCATCCCCAAGTGATTGTAGTTACCTACCTGAAACCCCAGGCCGGTGCTCCTATCAGCAGAAAACTGCACTGGCCCGGGGTTATACCAGTGAGCACCACGGAGAGATATTTTTCCGTCTTCCTCCTCCTTTGTGCGGCTGTGCATGCGCAGTAGAACAAACAAACAAACTTTAACTAAAAAGTCGGCTATTTCGTTCAACTGCGCAAGTGTTTGCCCCAGGAAATTTGAATACAGAAGAAGATTGATCCGTGGTGCATACTGGTATAACCCCAGGTCGGTGTAGTTTTCTGCTGATAGGAGCACCGGCCCGGTGTTTCAATAGTCAATACAACCCAAGTGCTGCAAGCCTTTCCTTCTCCTTTAATCTGTATTTATTTGTGCCAGAAAAATAGGCAAAGTTTCTGACTCCTGTGTTTCTCAAGCCTACATACTTGTGCAACATACGCTCACAGGAGCCGGAACCTCACCTATTTTTCTGGCACAAATAAATACAGATTAATCACCATTTTCTGAGTGCTGCAGCACAATTTCTTTGGCAGTATCGAGTTCCTTTGGACGTGCGTAAGCAGCCTGCACCCGACGCTACAAAAAGTGAAGGTATAGTGGAAGCAACTTAATTTCGACTATTTGCCCTGGATACGTTAGTCTGTTACCACAGCATGCAGTTCTATCGATCTATGGAATCCTACATTTTGTTGCATTTGGTCACACATTATGGAATGTAAAATCTAACTGACCAGTTAGAATGGAGGCCTGTTTTAGGTGGCGGGAATGAGAACAATGTTTCTGTAGACCAAAGGTAATCACTGGCCTTTTCCCGGTTGAGAGTATGCTTCCTGTAAAGTTTAGTTGCTTCTGAATGATTTGTAGTAATATGAAATACCACATGACATGCATGTAGGAGCCCAATGTTTTCTGAACCAAAAGTAGAGTACTTGTTATTTCCTCATGGATGAGAGGACAGCCTCTGGAGAGTTTTGTTTTTGACCATGCTTTGACTCAAAACACAAAGAAGCAGATTTTCTAAAGGGTGAATTTTCACCTCAAAGGCTCCGCAACTTTGTCAGACGTTAATTCACAGTGCAGACACTTATTTATCAAAATGCGAGGTAATGTCTCAGCAGATGAACACTGGCGAAGTTTTGCCAGCAAAAAGTCAACAGCGCAGGCATTTCTAAGTGAACTTTCGCTAGCGTTACTTTCTTCCTAGGAAAACTTTCTTAACAGAATTATGCTTACATCAATTTAAATAGGGCGGATACATATAGGTCATATATATCTTTATTAGTGATGTTGGTAAAAAATTTTATGAATTTTCAGCATACAGGATAGAATATCACTGACATAAGATTGTTGAGGATGCAGCTTTATCTTATCAGTTCGCCAGGTATAACCTGATTCTGGCAAAAGCGTAACATAGTGGAAAGTTTTCATTTTGATGAATTTGTGTAGTAACGATCTTTCGCCTGAGCAAAAATTCGCCTGACGAAAAGGGGACAAAACTTCGTTAGCTCTTTCTCTTTGAATTGTCCTCTACGGCTTTTAGTAAATTGGCGGTCCCTGCGAATTGCAGTTTTGGTGATTTTTCCCAGGGATGGCCACTTCGCCCTTTAGTAAATTTTCCCTGAAGAATACCAGTTTCTTAATCCTATCGCTGTATTCAGAATACATTGGTTTTGGTTGTTTTTTTTTCTTTTGTGATGAAATGGCAAGTTATATGTGCCACTAGGTTGCAAAGCTCTGGTGCAGTTAGAACCCTTGTAGCCCCTGCAATGGTATGTTTTAATACTCTATTGTTGAGTAATGTTAAATGCTTTACATACATGATAATAGCAATGACCATGGGCAATAGACACTAGATTCTTTAATAGGGCTGGCCAACTGTAGGCATTATAGGAACTATTCCTCCAGAGATGACTGCAAGAACAGGGGTCTGGGTGTACAAAGAACAAGTAGGTATCTCAATGAGGGGTCTTCTCACATCAGCTGGGCTGCTGGTCCTAAAGAGACTGGAAACGTTTAATTGTGCACTGTTGCTTTATGAATTGATCTTGTAAATATAAAACAAGATATATACCCTTGGGGATATTTGAAGGGCACACATAGCTTTCTTAAAACTCAACCATTCTCCAAAGCAGGAATCACAGACATTTACAGTTTCATTCTCCAGTGATCCAGTGCTGGTAGAGATAATTCTTATCCATTCAATCCTGCAGGTGGCACTATAACACCTACAAACTAATATGTATATATGTTTGTAGACAGATAGATGTGCCTTCTGCACATTCTTTAAACTAATTGCCTCAAAAAGGTTATGGCATATTTATTTCCTTATAATTTTATTAATAAACCCACTGTATTTAACATCTGTATAATCTACCATAACCAAAAACATTGTAAGAGATTAACAATAGGAAAATCTTGGACAGGTGCAATTCTACTTAATTGCACTAAACAGCACCAGCCAATCAGGTATTTGCTCTCATATTTCCAGCTTCATTAGACCATTCACAGCTAGATGTTCATTGGAGGACAGGGACTATTATAACGATAGTGGCACTTGTTTAATTAATGAGTTCAAATGGCAACATCTAAATAGTTTGGCCATGATGCAACAGTAGTGAGACAAATGCCTAATGTGCAATTGCTCATAGACACACATAAGCAACAACAACATAGCCATAATTCCATTTTAAAACAAATGTTTGATCAAAAACGATGTCAATTTATACTTTATTGTGCATTAGAAGGGTATAGAAGGTAGGTATTCATTATTATGGAGGAAAGAATAATAAAGAGGTGTGAGCAAAAATACAGTAGTCCCAAATTATGATTGGGATGGATTTTTATCAGTTTACTATAGCACTGTACTATACATTTGTTTAAAGGGAAATTAAACCTTCCAGAAACCTGTCCTACTACATGACCCTAATGTGCCTGCTTGGGGTGAAGTTGGGCTCAGGGGTGTTTTTGAGGCTTTTTGCTGCCCCTTATAACTTGCTCAGCACTGCTGTCTGAGGAGAGCTTTTCAACTCGCCTCATTGGCACAGCTCCCTTGGTTGGGCTGCTAACTTTTGGGAGCACAGGTTAGAAATCCAGCCCTTCATAACAGAAAAAGTCTTTAATGCTTCCAGATCCAGTTGCAGGAACAAAGAACGCTAGGTTAGTCTGATGCAGGTAAAATATGGTTTCCTAATGTTGTTTATTATCCCTTTTAAACAAAGCTCCCCTGTCTCTGAATAATATTTATTTAGTAGTAAAACTACTGTCTGGTGGCCTAAATGTATTCATACATGCAATGCTGTCCTGATCACCAGTAGATGGTAGTGTTTAGTTGCAGTCATGCAGATTAGTGTTGCAGAGACCCCTGCAATCAGATAATTCCAGCCCTCTGGCACCATGATAAGCACCTGTCTCTTTCTCCAATAATAGTTAACAAGGTTAATAATACCAGGCTGCCACCAAAGAACTTTTAACTAGTGCCAAGCATGGGTCAATTAGCAAATGTGACTGTGTTTCCCTCTTAATAAAAACAGTATATAATCACCTGTAAAGACAGATCAGTCAAGAATTTTTCGAGAGAGCCAGCAGGCATGTGAGAACATACACAGCCACTATTCAAGGATATATATTTAAAATATACACCTAGCACTATGTACAAAAGTAAATGGCGGCCGTATGATTTTTATAGAGGGTGGTTTCCTGTAGTATTTGCATCAAATTGCATGTACGGCAGCCCCAGCTGGGACAGAGTTAACACATCAAACATGAAAGAACTCAGCCCAAAGTACAGAGGTTAAGTATTATTTCTATACAGTTCTTTCCAGCCTGTAGGATGAGCAAATATTGATCCATTACTCGCTGACATATAAGAGTAAAAAGAGGGGGCAGCAATGATTTATGGGTAAGATGTGTTTCTGTGTGCTGAGTACTTTGTTGGGAAGGGTGGGGACCTGTAAGGAATGAAGGGAGATGATGGACAGAGAACATGTGATGACACAATGGAGACACACGCCTGGGATCAGCCATCCCCTCTGCTTTGGGAGGTGGAAAACAGCTAAAGTAAACAAACACCTGGGAGAAGGGATTTGTACTCATCCCTGGCTAGCTGCCTGCCGGGCTAGACACACGCCACTGATAACTGCAAGCAGGAATGTTTAGTAAACTGCAACTAATTGCTACCTATTTAAAGAGAGAAAGTAGGAAACATTTCATTCAGTGTAGCTGCTGCTGCTGCTGTTTGGGGAGGCATTGTCACGCAAACACATCATCTTCTATTAATGAGATTACATTTCCATTCAGGAAAATACTCAGTCTAGTATTGTAAAATCTCCCTTTGTGCTTGCCCTGCAGATCCATGATCCCTTGCATAGGTTCTTTTCTACTGGTGAATACACTGTGATCACCTTCCGTGTCTAAAAAAGTTGATACAAAATGGCTCATGCAAATGTATTGCTCTGGAAGGGGACATTGCCTTGTTGGCAATGTGTGCTGCACCCAAATGTTTCTGGAGTCTGGACTACAGATTTCCATATTATTAACGGTTAAAGCCTGCTAGGATCTGTAGTCTACTCATATCAGGGATAAATTCTGCTCAATAAAAGCTTTCATAGAATTTTAGAGCCAATCGTGTTCATGTAAAACATTTTTCCATTGAAAACCCCTGCCTGCTTTGTGTAACATATGGCTCTCTTGGCTTTTGTGATCTCTGGAGGTATTCATTTATTTTTAACAACTCTAAACTGCTGTATATCTGCAGTTTATAATGGCAAGCAAAAATTGCACAGACATTTCATTATGCAGGTTTTTCACTAAAGCATACTCTTCACGTATGTAATTGAGTCTGGGATCCCTGCTTTGAAGAGCTAGTGAGCCCAAATGGGAAAACTTTAGGGAAGAGTCACATTTGCTTGTGTGTCACTAAGCATATGCACTCACTGTTATACAAAGGACTATAACACTGTTCCCCTTGATCAGTCACCTCTGATTGAAAGTCTTACAGGAGCAACTATGGACATTCTGCACACAACAACCAGTAAAAGGTACTGTCATTCTAGGCACCAACAATATGGAAAACTTTGTGCATCAGTATACAGCCTCATGGAGATGAAGCAGTTACACTCCTAACACATAAGTTCTAAATCTGGTTACGTCAAGGTTATCCTCATTTGCACATAGCAATATTTAAGTTGCTTTCAGTTACTTTTATATAACTGTTCAGTAACATTATTGTATAGGACTGGCTATTATATTGCACTGGCCTTCGTGTCTTGGTAAATTTTTACTGTTTGCTCTGACAAAATAGGAAATCTCTTCTATAGACTCTACTCATGTCATGTGCTCAGATTGTCATAAAACAGTCCAATACTGGTTTTGCTATATCCAGTATATACAGTATATACACACACAATACATTTGCGGATATTTGAGTAACTTTAACCAGCAAGAAATGCCATACAAAATATATAACTGTTTAGTACAAAGTCCCTCCAAGTCGTGTTTGTGTGTGTGTTTATGTGTGTGTGTGTGTGGGGGGGGGGGTGTATGGATGAACTATAAGGGCCTGTGCCAGTGAGTGTACATTGTGCCAGGAGTTCAGGGTATTCTCTCAGTAGTCATGTTGGATAATCTCTTTATCATTTATGCTGGTTTAATAAGAGTAAGGGCAAATACCTTGGAACTTGCTTCAGTCAGGCAAGCACTACTACTTTAGTCATAAAGTATTCCTTTATGCTATCTCTGTTCACGTGTATATCATACTCACTCAGCCAGGTTTCATCTCTTAATTATCTCCTGTACGAAAACATTGATTGATGGAAATTTTCCTTCGACAAACATCTCAGTGGAAAGAATCTGGTGGATGATTCCAACACAACACAGGAACACAATTGTATTTGCTTGGCACCATTAACTGCATAGAGTAGGTGAGCCCATCCTGCAAATGGACATAAGATGCCTACCTTCATACTAGAACCTCCTGTGTAATACAGAGATAGACGGCCTTCAGCATTCCTATATTGTGTCAGATTGAAGTTGTACAGTAATTCTGCAACAGCCACAGTTCTAATGTGTAGTAGCTTATTAATGCTAAAGCTATTAACATATACAAGGCTTTTCATGGATGCTAGGAATTGTAGTTCACAATAGTTGGAGGCCCAGAAGTGTGTTATCTCAAGTCAATATACAACAGTAAAAGAGTAGTTAAACACTGGGGAAAGTTGTGTGAAATAACTGATCTTTTAACCACTACCTTACAATGTATTTTGAAAGTAATTATCCTCTGCTTCATCTCATGTGTAGTTTGTACCCGCCCACTACGCCACCACCCCTCCCGTCTCTGAGGTGTTTCTATACAAACTTCAGCATCCAGTTGTCATATTAATTATTAGACTGAATAATGACTGAAATAGTCCAACTAAAGGGGGGGATTCAAGAGGGTCCTTTCTTGCCGCTCGAAGATTTAGCAAAGGAAAGGCCTGCAACAAAGCTTTAATTGGTCTGCAGAAATACCCTGACAAGGCATGGAAGATAGGTTTCATAAAGCCCAGCAATTGTAAAGGGGGAAAGGGATCTTTGAATAGACCCCACGCTTCCTTTCTAAACTCCCTTGCTGAGAAAAAAATGGACTGTGTCTTGAATGCAGGTCTGATCCTGAATGCTATACCCAGCAGAGAAAAAAATGCTCCATTTATTGTAAGTTTTTTTTTCTTCTTTCCAGCTATTCATTTGTTGTATGGGGAGGATCAGCTGGGTTTGTTTACCGTGAAAGATCTTTACTTTATTTTCTTTCACTTAAAAAACATGTCCCCAAGCACAGACAGCTCTACTGTAGCAAAATAGATGTTTAACAAATGTACATAAGTTTCCAATGTACTAAATCTTTTAAAGATCCATATAGAAGAACAACTTCATTCAGCTTATTCAATAAAGGGTATTTAACGTAAATGGCTCTTTAAGGGGGGAAATGCTTATCTGCCTATAGGAAACATCAAAAGGGCTTCAGAGTGTGGCTGGCTTGGCGTTTCTACGCTAATAAAATGGTGGCTATTCAGAGGAGTAATAAAAATCAGAAAGTGAACGAAGGAGATTAATCACTTGGGTAAAATTAAGTACTGTTTGTTGCAGATGTCCAGACAGACCATGGTGCTTAATTTAGTTAAATGTTTCATGTCAGCTAAAACAGCTTCGAATTAAAATAATCTCTCTTAAAAATAAGACGGTCTGGAACACCACTGTAAGAGGTAACACAGACACTTCTGCAAGTAAAGGTCAGAATTATATACAACATAAAAACATTATTTAGCAATTAACACATAAAATCAGATTGCTATGGGGGCTATATTTATACTTTAAAGGGGATATAATCCAAAGATAACATGCAACTAAATGTAACAAAGCAGCTTCAATTATACAATAAACATTTCAGTGGTTTTGCTGTTATTTGTAAATGTAATTGCAATTGAGAGCAGGATCTGCCTGTCCCTTTCTGCACTCCTGGTTCTGACTCTTGAAACAGTGGCAGAATGTATCACTCCTCCACCCAACATACAGTAGGTCTGTTAATAAGTTGACTTCTGCAATAATGTTTCAAAACTTCAGAACCACCAGAGAATACCAAAACAGACACTGCTTTCAAGTAAACTCATAATTCTGCAAACAAGCATTTTATTAAATGTATAGGTACAAGCAGGTAATATTTAGGATGGAAGATAATCTACTGAGGACTTCAGATTCCACTGTGGCGCACCTTAGGTCAGGAAAGGAGATATAGATGGATTAGTCTTCAGCAGATAACCTCTAGTCTGACGGCATAAACATAAGTCCTTTCAAGGTCCCCATGAAAGATACACATGTTGAAGTGTTTAAATAATATTACAGCACACAAAATAGGTGCATCTCACTTCATTTAAAACAAAAGATAAGTGCAAATGCAGCAAGCTTTCTTTAACAGCTCCTTTACCAGGTGCCAGGCAGACCTGCAATGACAGGGTGATTACATGAGCTCTAATTGGTTTTGTTTAGAAATAGAGTCTACTCAGAGTATTTTGTGGGAAGAAGTATTTACCAGAAAGTATGTAAGTCAGAACCACTTGATTACATGCAAACTTGCAATAAGTTTGTTTTGGTAACATCTCTCCTAGGAATGGAGACATTGCTTCACAGTGGGTCTGTTATATCCATATGTGTAATATGTAAGAGATATTGAATAGTGACACTATATAATAGGCCCACTAGCTGGCTGTCCAATTAGGGGGATATATGTTTATAATACACAAAAGCCATGAATATCTTGTAAATTATATCCTTATAAATGGTGTGTTCTGATGTTATCAGTTATAAACGTGAGTTCTGAAGTCATTTCTGTCACATGACTCACTGAAACTTGTGTATTATAATAAATAAAGTACACCCAGTTGCAAAATATGAGAATATTGGAAGTTACCTCGGAGTTCCATGACCTGTATAAAAACACTCGGCCTTTGGCCTCGTGTTTTTATATGGTCATGAAACTCCTCAGTAACTTATAATATCCTTATATTTTACAAGAGGGGATACTTTATTCACTATATAAAGCATGCCCATGTATGAGATGTACTCCTTACACCCAGCGTGCTACGTAGGAACATGATTTAATACTGTTCTTTATATATTTCATTTTATTGTTAGTCTCCTTTTATGATTTATAAGTTTAGACTAACACAGCACCGGTTCTTTCTCCCTTGCAGCACTAATGCTACATGTTAAAGTTAAATGTTACAATTGTTACCACTTTAGGAAAGAGGCACGGGCAGGAGTTTATTGGTGTCCAAAGTTCATTTCTTTCAAAGGCTTGTTTCAGGTTATTTGCAATGTATCTTTACTTAGAGGAAAAAAGGAGGAAGCTCACACTTACCCATAACAGTATATAACATTCTCCAATTTACAGGCACAGATAGAAATACAGAAGGAAGGGTAGAAGTAAAAGAATGAAATGTATTACACAGTGCCGCAGGAATAACACAGTTCTCTGAATTTGACTTGATGTATAGCTGGCCAAAAGTGAGTCAGGCTGTATGTATTCTAAAAAAGTTTTATATGTATTTACTAGTTTTACGGAGCCTGGAGACGTGTGTAGGTGTTTGATTCAGTATGTCCACAACTGGAAGTGATCATATACAATGCATTTTGTTGTCTCTACTTTGGAAAATATTTATAACTGCTAAATTCTAAAAACCTTTTGGATCAACTTTGCCCTGATAGTTTAGATTTGTTACTCTTATAGGAGGGATACTATTACTTGGCTTAATGTAAGTGCACCTGCCTCTGTAGTTCTGCTCCTAATATCTAGTATATAAGCAGAGAATTTCTGTCTACAACTACTAAGGTTTTACAGTTAATAATAATTCATATTGATTCAACATATTCTGCGGAGCTTTACAGAAAATATAAATAATTCACATCAGTTCCTGACCCATTGGAGTTTACAATCTAAGGTCACAGGCACTATGGTCAATTTTATCAGAAGCCAATTAAACTGCCGGTATTAATTTCCAATGGTGGATAATTGTAGTGGCAACATATTTTCCTTATGCCCCTACAGAATTATTCAAGCCTGCCAGATCAGTGAATTAATTACAGTAATATCTCACCAGGCATCTTATCTAAAAGTAGAAAAGAAATCTGGCACACAGAACTGCTGCAAGCAAGGTGCACCTTGCATGTTTAATGAGGAAGTGCAACATTTTTGGGGCACACCCCATTGTCAAGCATGCCCCCGAAACATTGCACTTCCACATTAAACATGCAAAATGTACCTTGCTTGCAGCAGCTATGTGTTCCATTGGATTTCTTTACTACTAAATGTGATCTGAGGTTGCCGGACCTCTACCAATGTACACCAGACATCTCTTTTCAAAGGAGGCAAGCGTGTGCGAGAGCCTGTTGTGTTCCAATCTTATCCAAAAGACCACCCCAGTGAAAGGCCACACAGAAAAGGCATCCAGAATTATATGTAGTGTCATTTGTAAAACAAAGCCAAGGAATATCAGTGACTAATACAGTGGCTAGAGCTTGTGGTGGCATTTTCTCAGAAGTCCAAAAAGCTAAAAAACTCATTGTTCAACTGAAGTAGATTAAATAAATGCATTGTGCAGTGCTGGACAAAATGTATTTTACAATATGGTAATTTGAGCTATGAATTATATGTATGATCTGCATAATATAGCAAGCAAGGTGGAAGAGTAGGGTAAGTGGGCACAATAGACATTTAACATGTGTCCCAGCTTGAGTGTGCCCATTGGTAGACATGCTTATGATGACATATGTGTAATAATTCTTACATATTTTATGTAAGCACCCTCTCCCATGCCTCTGGCCCAGACATAAAAACTGGTGCAAACATGGAGAATTACTATTATTTAACAACAGCCCCTGGCCCAGTAGAGCTTACAGTTCTCAATAGACAATAACCCTTCTTGTATGTTTTTGAATTGCATGAATACCCAGAGGAAGCCCCTGTATACTGTATAGAGATCACCATTTCCTGTTACTTCTGATTTCATTCCCTAGATAATGGGAAAACAAAAGACAAAAGGGGAAAGAGACCCTGCCACCGAGGGTGTGCTGAAGAAAAGTACATGTTGGTGAATCCTGTTTCGGGGGGCACTAATAACAGGTGTATAGTAGTATATATTACAACAGATACCTCAGATACAGGTGTTTTTACAACTTTGTTGATAAAAGAGCTCTGGGTAGATATATATAACTGCATTTGGCAAATGTGCTCAGGAAGCTGAAATTTGAGAGGTCAGGGGGAATTTAGAGATTCAGCAATGAACATTATTTATAAACAAGCATTGTACTAAAAGAGTTGTATACGGACACAAGAGAGAGATGTGATTTCTCCCTTTAGAAGCAGCTGCACTGATCAGGTGTGCATGGCAGTGCTTTTAAGCAAAGGGTTAATGAAATTACCTGGCTGAATGCAGTGCAGGGGCAGGAAGAAAGGGAGCGGCAGTTGCACATCAAGTTGTGTGACACCTCATGGCCAGGTACAGGCTGATTTCCTGATAACCCAGCTCCTATCTAGATGTGCTGCTCAGACTGGCGGCAGGCTAAAGCTCTCCTGCCTCATTAGGATTCGGCACCTCTGACTAATGTCCCTATGCTCCTGACAGCGAATGAGCCAAGTAATTGCAAGTTTAGTGTATAGACGTGCACACAAATGAACACACAGGGGCATCAACAGTAACTGCCCAGGCTGTGATTTAAACCCCAGTGAATGAGCTATTGCCTGCAGGGTATTCCAAAAGTTGAAAAGTTTAAGAGCAAAACCTTGTTTCCTTTGCAAGATTCCTTCTGTGTCACATACAAAATTCAGTAGTCTGACTTGAAATGCTGTTTACAGAGTCAGGCTTGAATACTTAGTTAAAATATAGCCATGCTCAGCCACTAAGCCTTCCAGAGCTTGCTAGCACTCATGGGTGCAACTCTCTCATACAGCTGTTGCTGTTACAGGAGTAGGTATAGTTTGCCCCAGCATTGGACTGGGGGGTCTGGGACCCATCAGGGTTGCTGCCTCAGAGCACCCCCCATTTCAGATGCAAAATGTCCTCTGGCCCCCCTCCCCGAGCCACAACATCCCCCTGCCCTACCTTCTTTTTCATTCAGCCGCACTGAGGGCCAGGGAGGGAGGTCAGAAGCCGCTTAAATACCCGGAAAGGACCGGGACAGCCCAGTTCAACACTGGTTTGCCCACAAACAAAAGGTTCTTTATTTGCAAATGTAAAATATTCAGAATGTTCACTGAATCATTCACATCAGAAACTGCCCCAGTGGAACTTACAGTCTAAAGTCCCTATCACATTCAGACACACACTATGGTCACTTGTATAAAGAACTAGTTACTTCAATTTCTGTGCCTAAAAATGCATATGGCAGAATCTTGAAACTGTTTTCAGTTGGGGGGGGGGGGGGTAAGGGTTTCAGCTAAAGATGTTAAGACTTTTCTTCAGTTCATGCCCCCTATGAGGTACAACATTTGGTCAGGACCCCCTAAGCTTGAAAATTATTTCAGACTTTATTAAAGGAGAAGGAAAGTCTGTTTGCACTTGGGGTTCCAAATGTTAGGCACCCTCAAGTGATTGTTTTGACTTGAATTCCCGGCCCAGTGCTCCTATCAGCAGAAAACTACACCGGCCCGGGGTTATACCAGTGAGCACCACAGAAAAATCCTCTTCCAACTTCCTCTTTCTTCGCACGGTTGCGCATGCGCAGTAGAACGAAAAGCCGAACTTTACCTAAAATGTCGGCTATTTCGTTCTATTGCGCATGTGTTTGCCGGGGGAAATTTGAAGAAAAAAAGAAGCCTGCAAGATCTCTCTGTGGTGCTCACTAGAAAAACCCCGGCCGGTAAAGTTTTCTGCCGATAGGCGCACCGGCCCGGGGTTTCAGGTAAGTCAATACAATCACTTGGGGGTGCACAGACTTTCCTTCTCCTTTAAGCAGAATGTTTGGGACCTAGGGTTTTCCTGATAAGGGACCTTTCCGTAATATCATCTTCTAAGACATTAAATAGCATGTTCTTATGTATTCATTGTGAGTTGCAGTTAACTGCCAGCATTACAGATAGGTACACTGAAACACAAGATATCGACTAGGGTTAAAACAATATGAACTTTACAAAAGTCACCTCAACCTTATGAATT
Source organism: Xenopus laevis (assembly GCF_017654675.1). Taxonomy (NCBI): domain Eukaryota; kingdom Metazoa; phylum Chordata; class Amphibia; order Anura; family Pipidae; genus Xenopus; species Xenopus laevis. Next base: position 57,042,843 of record NC_054375.1, on the reverse strand, counting down.
GCACCCCTCACTTGTAGCAGCATACAAGCTCCCACAATAGTGAATACTACACAAACCCGATGACTGGATTTAATGTTTATTTTTGTTTCCACACATCCACACAGGAACTTTTATTAAATCACAAACCATGTTGAGCTTTCCATGGCTGACTAGAACCCCATAAAACTGCAGACTGAAGACACAGGAGACATAAACTGTCACTGTCCCATTCCCCACACTAACTCCTAAGGTAAGGGGGATAAGAAGGGGCAAGACCCATTAAGTGGTTCATTAACAGGTCAGTTTTGTTTGTCATGAATTTTGCAGAATCACTATTATTTGATAACTGAATTTAAAAGGCAGCTCTAAAGTGTCTGGAAAACTTCCATAGATTGCTTGAGCCAGTGCGTGTCTGTGGATACTTGACCCCTACAAACTTAAATTGGCTGGAAAATTGATTTGGGTCACTTTAAGCTAAGCTGCACATAAAGAGCAAAGTGTGTCGGACAAGAGGGGAGAGAGCAGAGCACATTCCAGTGAGCGTGCACCTGCCTACTTGTGGTGAGCAGTAGCTAGTTCTGAATGAACAGCAGCCAGGCTGCCCCAGCAGTCACACACGTTTAGCTTGGCTCCCAAGCAGTAGGAAATGGGGCTTTCTTTAGAAAGGCTGCAGCAGGCATAATGAACCAAGGGAGGATATTTAATAAGGTTTATAGGGGAAAAACAATCACACCATTGTTTAGAAGCGGGGGTGCCAACCTCCTTTTTTTGAAGGAGGAATAATAAGTAGGCATTCTTTCAAAAGTTTGTTAGTGAATCTGCTAACTTGGGGATATTCAAGCCAGGGGCTCTGCAGTTGCTGATAAACTACAACTTCCAAAATCCTCAGAGAGCCTTTGGCTATCCTTTTCAGATTTATACCAAGAGATATTAAAAAGAAACATGGCTCGGGCATGCATGCTTTTAGTGATGTGCAGCTGAAGTGAATCTTCCAACTTGAAACTTCCAACAGCGCCACAGAAACGCTAGCTGTTGCAGAATTAAGTCAGAAAGCAGCTAGCGGGAAACAAGTTAAGGATCTTGGTGATATTTTCTCTTGCCAGTACCAACTTTATCAGGTGGGTTCCTGGCGTTCATTCCCTCCAATTGTATATAGAAATCAAGCCCATACTTTTTCTCTTTTCTGTGGTGCCTTAGTTCCCTGGATGCTGGACATCACCATGTTGCTTATAAAGGAAAAACAGGGACAGCAATCTTGTATAATTTTCTTGCCCAACTTTTATTTCAAGCCACGAACTGATTGGTGCAGTGAAAAGTCAACATTTTGGGGGGGAGACAAAGCCTCCCTTGGTCAGGGTATGAGTGTTTGAAGGATGTTGGGCCTGTGGTGTATTCCCAATGAATTTAATACACATCCATGTTACTAAACTGAGCGGGAAAATCACTTTGTACAAGGCGGGTACAAATGAGAGAGCTCAATAGCTACAATATGTTCTCTGGGGCAGATGAGTTGATGGGCACAAGTGATATAAACATTGATTACAACCAGTGACTTTAGTTATAAAGATCTATTTGATAGCAGGGAGCAGAGCCTACCATTGCAGTACCATTGCAGGGAGCTCCAGAAAGGATTTAGAGCCCATTTGGGCACCAACCAATCTGTTTATGAAACACGTATACCAAAAGATTTGTCCTATCTTCCTTGATATAACATTTAACTAGGACTCCCCCGCGCCACTTGCCATTGCCCTATGTCCCCTATCCAGCAGTGGCACGTCTCTAAACTAGAGCTACTGTAACTTTTCCATAGAGTGAGGACTAGGGGTGACTCTCTTGCCACGAAGTCTTCTCCTCCTGCCTGATGTGCCCCGGGTTGGTGAGGTTGAGAAGGACACGGTTTTATCCCGCTCACCTAACCCTCTCCCCGTGTAGGGCTCACTTGTTTATTCAGCGCTCGCGGCGGCACGCGCCAGGCGCACGCACTGGAACAACAAACCAAAGAGAATGGCGCCCGGGGAGAGGGGCGGGGCCAGGCTGAGCGCGTGGGGCTTGTGCCGATTGAAAAGGCGGCGGCAGTGGCAGGAGAGCAGCATTGAGCGCACAGAGCTAGAGCCAGGGAACGTGCGGGGCCGCTCCTGTCACTTTGCAACAGCAGCATCATCCTCCTCCTCACCCGCACAGCCAGAGCAACACGCGAACGGCACGAGCCCCACTGCCTCCTCAGCTCACCTCCTCCTGCCCAGCAGCCTGTCAGCATGGACAACTGCGTCGCTGCCAAGATCATGGACAGCAACTTATCCAGCCAGCAGCAGCATTTCCTACAGCCCCATTGCTTCTTCCCGCAGAACGTGCAGCAGCTGAGCCCGGCGGAGGAGCAACAAGCGTCCAAAGCCAAGCCCATCAAGAGGCAACGCTCGGCCTCCCCGGAGCTGATGAGGTGCAAGAGGCGGCTGAACTTCAATGGCTTCGGCTACAGCCTCCCGCAGCAGCAACCGGCCGCCGTGGCCCGGAGGAACGAGAGGGAAAGGAACCGGGTCAAGCTGGTCAATCTCGGCTTTGCCACCCTCAGGGAGCACGTCCCCAACGGTGCGGCCAACAAGAAGATGAGCAAAGTGGAGACGCTGCGATCGGCAGTCGAGTACATCAGGGCGCTGCAACAGCTGCTGGACGAACATGACGCTGTCAGCGCCGCTTTCCAGTCCGGGGTTCTTTCCCCCACCATCTCCCCCAACTATTCCCACGATATGAACTCTATGGCGGGCTCCCCCGTCTCCTCGTACTCCTCAGATGAAGGCTCCTATGATCCGCTGAGCCCGGAGGAGCAAGAACTTCTCGACTTCACCACTTGGTTCTGAGATGCGGAGTAGCAGGTGAGTTGCCTCCATCCCTGCTTCTTGTCCATCCTCCGGACCTGCTGCTGGACCACTCTGGGAACCTCCCCCCCCCCTCTCTCTCTCTCTCTCTCTCTCTCTCTCTCTCTCTCTCTCTCTCTCCTACTTTCCTAAGCACTAGGTGCCCTTCTGTCATTGCTTTCCATTTCCAGAGACCTGTCAGCCTCCACTTGCCAGGCATAGTGGCAGTTGTAGCAAGTGGCAGTTGTAGTAACAACAACAGTAGGAGGGCTTGCAAGGGTGGCTGTCCCTGAATTAGAATGGATCTGTTGCTTATGGGACTTTTACAACTTCCTTAGCAGTTGAGTTCCATTCTCCAAGCTTTAAAATGGGACACATTTGGGATTTGAAGACCATTCTGAGTAGTTCTGTAGCCATCTCTAGTTCTTGTGATAGCCTTTTGCACAATCATACTATTCCTTTGCTGTTCAGAAGTTGTGAGGCATTTCACGGACAGTGTGGGTGAATTGCAATCACTTGAATTTCTGCAGATGGTAATACAGGGAAAATAGTGTCTGTGGTGGGGATTGCCTAAAACATATGTGATGTCAACAAGTCCCTTCTGTATACTGATTGTTTGTATTGTTCTTTCAGGCTGTTTGCCTCCCTGCTTGGATAACAAAGTGAAGCACACAGGAGCAGTTGGTCCCTCCAAGAACACTGAAGCACTACATTTGCACTCCAGTACGATTCACTGGATGGATAGAGACATAATGCCGTGGGGCTCGTGGGTGGTGAAGCACACAGACACCATCCCAGCTCACGCATGGAAGAGACGTGGTCCGTATGAACAACCCGGGGCTACCCCATATAAAACGCAAGCCCTTATTGACTATACCCTCCTTCTTTTATCGATGGAGGCCGTTCCCGGATCAGAATTTGTGGCGTGTTTATCCAAACTATGCTGTTATTCAAAGAAACCCCCCTCCCCTTCAGACTCTACCCCCTTTTTTTTTTTTGTACCACTTTCATCCTTAAATGCTTCCAATCTTTTGTGAAATTTTTTTTTATTATAAGAAATATTTCTATCTATCCCAACTGTTTTGGGATATATTAAGCTATTTTTGTACATAAGAGAGAAATTTATAGAAGTTTTGTACAAATGGTATGAAATATGTATATCTTGATACATTATTATGTAATGCTTATTACCTCTGCATATTTAGACTTGTAGTCTATAACCTTGCAACTGCAATTTTGTATGTGGTTTTGTAAAGGACACTCCTTTTAAGGTGGGGTTGGAATTCCTACAGATGTACTTTAGCACCAACGTGTCTTACTTTATAGAAACTTTGTTAATGCATTAATTGTGTTATTAAACAATGTTCACAGTGAACAAAGTTTATGCAGCTATTGTCCAAACGCAAAATAGTGGTCCACTGTATCTATGCTGCCTTTCGGAACTCTATATACCACTGCCTTTTCTTACTGTTTTTAATACAAACTTACAAATGTCCTGCATAACTATGTTTTTTTACACAATAGTTTCATAATAAAACATTTTTATATAGAAAAAAAAGACTGGTACTTATGTTTTATTATCTACCACCCATAATAAAGTGGCATGCATTGTCCAGTGATACTTTGGCATTGGCACGGCTGATGTATCTATTTAGAGCAGACACAAAAAAGATGGGTACTGATTGTTCCCCCCTACATGAAAAGAGCTGAACAATAAAAGAATGATTAATGGGTGTATTGTCCCTTAACCAGCACATCCACAGAACCCAGAAATATAAGTAATGAGCGGAGAGTGTAGCAAGCCAGACACTGAGCATTCAAGCACAGCTTTTCTCTCTTTCTATACAAGTCTAATCCCCTGTGTCTGAGAGAGAGAGAGAAGGTCAAATGCAAACAATGCTTGATAATATACAGCTTGCCCAATGTGTGATTTTTGGTTAAAAAAAAATAGAATATGCAAAATAAGTAAATAGGAGAATCCTAGGGCAATATTATTTTTTTTAAAAATATTTCAATTCATGTCTATGGTATGTTCGTAGATAAATATAAATACTCTACAGTAACTTGGATTCCCCACTTGATAAATCTGACTCTTTCTGATACACATATTTATGCATAGTAAATGGAAGTCTGGGGGATTTTACATTTTTTAAAACTTTTAAAAAAAATTTTTTTTTGTTGAAGTTTCACAAAATCTTGGCTATAAAGCCCCCCACTGTTTCCATGAAATAGACAGCTTAGAAGGGGGGGGGAAGTGCCTCCCAGATCAGAGACACTGATCTATAAGCATGTCATTCTATTCAAAAAGCGTGATCTGCCTGTAAAAGTACCCAATTACCAAGATTCAAAAAGAAATTGGTGTGTGTGTGTGTGTTTTTTTTCTTTTTTGGCTGGGTTGCTTGTTGTCAGTTAGCAAGGACGTGACCAGAATGAAAGCCCTGTTCCTTTTTTTTTGTGTGTGTGTGTGTGCCTGGATACTTGCTCCCCTCCTAAATGACTTGAAAATTCAGTTTGCGTGCATCAAGCCAAGCGGAAAGCAAAGCGCAAAATTCAGCTTAGAAATCCCAACAAAGGACACAGAGCCAGCATGCCCTACACAGTTCAGATCTGTCCTGGCTCTGTTTGTACATCCATTCCCCCTATTTACAGAGATTTTACAGAAGCCTTCACGCATGCAATAAGCCAAGTTTTTATTGCGCTTGCAGTAAACTCCATAAAGGGCACACAGCATTGATTTATTGGGGCATATGTCTCAGTGGGCTTTAAATGTTACTAATTTGTTTCTTAAGCATTTTTTTTTTTAAATAAATATTACTGCAGCATTTTTTGTATTCATTTTTCTATCTCCTAGTTTTTTGTTCACTTTTCACCTAATAGAACTTTTTCTCCCCCCCCCCGTAACTTTACAGAGCTAGCATGCACAGAAAGAGTAGCGAATAATGTATGTCTATGAATATAACATTAGGATAATGTTTCATCCTTTACAAAAGGAGGGAATTTTCTTCTTCTTGTGTAGACAGGTGTTCCATTGCTGGCTCTTGAATAGTAAATAGCCATACTCATTAAACTAAAGGCAAAGTTAAGCTGCTGTTTGCTACAATGTATAAGTCTGACTGAGAAATTCACAAAAACACACAATTTTACTTAAAATAGGAAAGGGCAGAGCAGGATTGGGGTAAATCTCATTATATCTACTCTAATCGCTTAGCAACACAAAGGCCTTTCTTCAGTGAGCAGAGGAAGCTATTCAGAAGCCCCTGACAAGCAGCATTCACTTAACGTTTGTAAACTCGGTAAATCAAGAGCCATGTGCACTATGCATTTACAAAGCTGCGCCCAGCCGCTAGGATTCACATCAGATATTCCAGTCTTCCTGCATTCCTCTTCTTAGTAACTATTTGCACATTGTAAATCCCAATTAATTCTGATTCTTTCACCCCTTTTCTATATCCCAAGAAAGGATGTCTCCTTGCTGCCAAACTCCTAATGCTGGAAATAGACATAATACACTATCCAACATTTTCATTCTAACAAAATTTGCTGTAAATAAATGACAGTGATCGTAACAATAATATACCATACACCAAGACTGTGCAAATCCACACCCTACGGTATCCTTTTTTTGTTGTTTAATTGCAACTCCCAAAATGTCAGAGGAAGCTTCTAGCCATCTAAGTATTCTGGCATTTACCAGATTACAATTTACACTCCATGACTCCCCATGTGTGGGATATTGCCTCGCTTTCTCAAGAAAGATTACTGTCCCTGGCACTTTTGCAATGTAATATTTAATAGGCATCAAAATCCAACTGTATTTAGAAGGTATTAGTTGTCCCCTTTTTTCTTTAACTGGCGGTTGTGAGTTTGTAACAACGAAGGTGGGGAGTGTGCAATTGCCACTAGCATGGACCTTGACAGCTCACTATATTCAAGTATCTAGTAAATAACCTAAAAATATTTTGCAGCAGCAAACTCTGATAAATTGTCACCTTATATGGTAGTCTTTGTCGATCTGTCTAGAGTCCGTTGCTTGGCACTGGAAAGTCCAAAATAATTTTTAGTTATTTTCTGCAACCCTTTTTATGTAACCATAGCCTATACCAACCAATCAGCAGTTACCTTTTAGTGTTTCCAGCATGATGAAAACGATTGATTTCTAAGTGCGATTGAACAGAGGCACATTTTGTCATAGGTGCTTCTAAATGCTATTAATAACTTTGTAACTGTAACAGCCTTAGGTCATGCATTGGTTAGTTAAGCCCCAGCATACATTATACAATTTTTCATCAAAATGTGACCACTGGAGGGCATTGCTTTATTAGACTCTACAGACTCTACAGATTATAAGTATGAGCTCTCTATAATAGCTAGTAGATAGCTAGTATGGCAGCTTCCAATAATATGAATAAACATAAATAGATGAATAAGACACAATAACCTGTATGGTGTACTGAACATTTATAGAAAAAATTGTGAATGGAAATTCCATTCATGTATTTTCCTAGATTCACTATTAAACTGCATATACTGTATGTGTGTGTGTGTGTGTGTAGGTCTCCATTATCCACTTGAGATCAAGTTATGTTTTTGGAACACATTTAATCAATAGCAAACAAACTGGGCAGATGTGGGTTTCAACTGATAAATCTGAAACTCTGGATTTGCATTGAGCAAACACACATATCATAGACAAACTGTTCCTTCCTGAGTTATAAATCTTTTCTTCTTTTTTCTTTTCTCTCCTTTCAGAGTTGAATAGGAGCATTTACAACTTCAGGGTAAAGGTCAAGTTTGAGCAAACGAGTTAGCATTAAAAAAATTGTTTACTGAAATACTTTCTTTTAGGGCAGAGACACAAGTGGAGATTCAGGGAGGTTCAGTCACTCGGCGACAAATTGCCTCTTCTTCGGGCGACTAATCTCCCCGAACTGCCTTCCCGCTGGCTAGAATCTAAATCGCCAGCGGGATGGCACTCGGAGCACTTTGTTTTCCGAAGTCGCCCAAAGTTGCCTCACGAGGAAACGTCAGACGACTTCGGAAAATAAAGTGCTCCGAGTGCCATCCCACTGGCTAGAATCTAAAGGCATTGAGGGGAGATTTGTCACCCGAAGAAGAGGTGATTTGTCGCCGTGCAACTAATCTCCCCAAATCTCCACTTGTGTCTCTGCCTTTAGGATGTACATTCTGTCAGTTGTGCTGAAGCTCTGGCTTGATAAATAATTTTCTCATATATTAGGTGGACCCGACAACGTATTCCAATATAGACACGGGAGTGCACTGATCCGATTAACTGACCTACAGGTTGACCAGTGAGGTAGGAGCTCTGCGTCTGTAAATAACTCCATATTACACCAATAGGTACAATTAACCAACACCATTTTCTATTTTGGTTAACCAATAGATACAAGGTTGATTCAATTTTTTTCTACAGTGACCACAGAGAATGGCCACATATGGAGCAATGTGGCAGTTAGTTGGAAAGCAGGTGAAATAACCAATGTATCTGTTTCTGTGTATAGCTATGTATACTGATCTAGCCCGGGAGTTAAAATATGCTAGCAGAGAAGAAAATCCGCTGCCTTCTGCTCCATCATTTACAAATGCACTGACAGGCACACAAGGCAAATTTTGGTATGAAATGCATACTCATGGCTGAAATCTGTCCTGTGTGCACTGACAGGCAGAAGGCAGCAGAAAGTGTTTTCTCCACTGAGGGACACTAGCCTTAAGGGGCCCTAGGGATTCCATGATTGATGTGCAGTTTCACTATGTATTTGTGATATAGGTCATCTTCCCAAGGGGAGGAATATAAAACGATCTTGTTGTTGAGACTAGTAATGTGTAATAGCGCCACTGAATAAATTGTTTGCATGTATGTCAAGAAGTTTTCCTCTGATCAAAGTCCACCAGCTGGATGTCCAGCCTGCGTAGGCTGAGAGAAGTTATAGGTATGAGACCTGTTATTCAGAATGCTTGGACCTTGGGTATTCCAGATAAGGGGTCTTTCTGTAATTTGTATCACCATACATTACTAGTACTAATCTTATTTTTTCTAATTATTTTAACAAAAGAAGTCTGACCAAACTAGAATCCATGATTGGACCTTATTTATTATTAAAAAAGCATGATGTAATCAGATCAGGGACAAAAACAAAAAGATTGAGTGAAAATCCGAATCGTAAGAGTTTTTTCTCCAAATCACTTGATTTTTCTGAATTAGATAGGGACCTCTCCATTATATATATATATATATATATATATATATATATATATATATATATATATATATATATATATATATATATATATATATATATATATATATATATATATTGTTTTGCCTCCAATAAGGATTAATTATATCTTAGTTAGGATGAAGTACAAAGTACTATTTTAGTATTACAGAGTAAAAGGAAATATGTTTTACAATTTTGAATTATTTTATTAAAATGGAGTCTATGGGAGATGACCTTCCTGTAATTCAGAGCTTTCTGGATAACGGGAGTAATACATGTGCATGGCCACCCTTCTATTGTTTCTTTTGTTTGGGTCAACCTTCGGAACAACTGAAACAGTAGGTAGTGAAGAGGAGCCACAGCCAAGTCACCCTATTCATTTATTAAAATAATAATTAACCTAGTATTCATTTATTAACCCAATTTTGGAACAAATATATAGGATATATAAGTGACTATTGCAACTGACTAAAGAAGCTGTGGTGTGGTGTGACATGGCGAGTGTGTAGGCCACTGAGATGATCGTATAACTTTGTACAAAATATAAATTGCTCTCTATATTGTGTTGTACCTATGTGAATTCAGCTCATGAATTAACAAACTGGATCTGTTAAACAAAATGCATGTTGCTTGTAAGATATATGAAATTAAAAAGGGTTATACTTAACAAATCCATTAATCAGAATCTCCTTGCTGATGTAGTGATGCTGTTTTTAACCCAGCTGGCAGATCATTGCTCAGTTTATGGGGTTTAATTCCTTTGAGCAATGCAGTCCTAATGTTCTCATTGCATATAAATAGAGAAAATGGAAAATGAAGTTGGCTGATGACCACAGCCGGCCTGTGATGGAATTATTTGGCTGTGCGGGAGGGTGGCCTTGTTGTATAAAAATACAGGGGAACCCAAATAATAATTGTTTCCTTTGGAAAGGGCTACTAATTTGACATGTTAAGCCTTGGGCCTGGAGCGTGTGCAGTCTTCCACACAGCAGGAATGTGCATGCATATTGTACCATTTCCTCCTGGCTCCTCCCAAACTGTGTGTTTTTTAAATTTGATGTGCCATTATATGGGCCTAATCCTGAATCTCATTGTTTTTAAAACTTACTAAGCACCTTCATCAAAGCCAGAAAATGCAAAGATCAGCAACAAGTCAATCTGGAAATTGCATGGCCTAGATGGCTAGTGTCTGCATTCTCAGATGAAGGTGCTTAATAACTTTTTTATTTAAAGGAATTGTTCAGGGTAAAAATAAAAACTGGGTAAATAGATAGGCTATGCAAAATAAAAAATGCTTCTAATATAGATAGTTAGGCAAAATTGTAATGTATAGGCTGAAGTGACTGGATGTCTAACATTATAGCTAGAGCACTACTTCCTGCTTTGCAGCTCTCTTGGTTTCCACTGATTGGTTACCAGACAATAACCAATCAGTGACTTGAGAGGGCCCATATGGGTCATTACTGTTGCTTTTGAATCTGAGCTGAATGCTGAGGATCAATTGCAAACTCACTGAACAGTTATGTCCCATGTGGCCCCCCTTCAAGTCGCCGACTAACTCAGAGTTAGAGAGCTGAAAAGCAGGAAGTTGGATTTTGGCTACTATATTAGACATCCAGTCACTTCAGCCTTTATACATTACATTTTTGGCTAACTAACTCTATTAGAGACATTTTATATTTTGCACAGCCTCTCTATTTACCCTGTTTTTATTTTCACACTGAACTGCTCCTTTAAGGACGCAAAGTGATTCTGGAGATGCAGGGGAGCTAATATAATGGTCATTCCATATGTAAAGGATTGCCCTGTCCTTTAAAAGAAAAACATATATCCTCATATTAAATCTATGTTTATTGAACTCCATTTATTTTTTATTGACAGCTGCAAGTAGTTGGGAGTTCTAGAAATTATAGTTATAGGAAAAGTTCATCTTTCAGTTTGCTTTTAGTTTGTTACTCTTTTCTGACTCTTTTCAGTTTGTCTACTGTACATTACAATTTTTTTTCATAGTTTTTGATTTATTTCCTTTCTTCTTCTGCCTTTTTCCAACTTGCAGTTTGAAATGATGTCTGGTTGTTGAGGGGTTCAATTGAAGAGGACACTTGCACACCCGCTGTGTAAATATAAGGGTTCGCTCGGTGCACAGTGATTGGAGGATACGACAACCTCCCAGTGAACTGCATAGAAAAGAACCACACTAGCACACGAGACTTATGTCTGCAGAGCAAGCCCTTGCCTTGCCCTGCAGACACAAGTCTCGTGTGCTAGTGTGGTTCTTTTCTATGGTTGTTGAGGGGGGCACTGACCCCAGACAAAAAAACTTGCGAGGCAACAGTATTACAGATAATTATTTGTAGAACTTATTTCTATTCAGGCCCACTCCTATTCTTATTCCACTCTGTAATTTAATCCACTGCTTGGTTGATAGGGTACATTGGATCCTAGCAACCAGCCAGCTTCTGAAGTTCCTAACTTGACAGCTGCTGAAACGAAAACTAAATCATTAAAAAAATACTTAAAGTTCATTTAAAGGTGAAATACTCCTTTAAGCACCATGTAGTATATCAATATAAATACAACTGTAAAAAAAAGATTATCCTGTGCATTTGCCCATATATAGTTTAGGTGGAACCTTCATTTAGGACGTGCAAATACAATCAGCAACAATAACAGAGGCACAATGTAAACACCATTCTGCTCAGCCTTATGGTAAAAGCCTACAACAATTCAGATGAAACAGTCCATCTCTAGGGGCCAATCAGCTTAGCTCATGGAGAGAGACACTTTCCATGGATATGAGTGATAACTAGAGGTGTGTCCTGCTGAGAACAAAATAGCTTTTTCTTCCAGGATATCACACTTCTTGTCAAGATACTATAATTGCTTAGCTCCTTCACCTTAGATAAGATTAAGAGAGATTTAGATCTGGGGAAATCTGCACATCTTCTTTACTTGTAAGCTCCATGGTTAACAAGATTTTCGTTAAAGAGAAGAAAGGAGACTGTTGACTGATACACTTTCATAACATCATGCATTTCAAGATGGCTCATTTCTTTGTTTAAAACATCCTTCTCCAGCATGTTTGTTCCTCTGATATAGTTTAATAATAATTCTTTTTCTAAATACCCAAGTAGTGAATTTAATTAATACCCACATTTATGTATTTCAATTAACAGAACTCTCTCTTCAGAATAAAGTAATAACATATACTTAAAATGACAGCAAAGTAATGCAGGTAAAAGAAATTTTACTTTACTTCTGATAAAGTTATGATGATGGCACTGGCCTGGTCTTATTGTTGACATTAGTTCCATTGCATCTAGCCAGGATCCCTTGTGGTTTGTTATGGTCCCTGGTTCCTGACAACTGGCCACCTGTTGTACTTATTTACAATATCACACCACACCTTGATAAAACTTTTGTTTTGCATATAACCTTTCTCTCCTCACTCATTACTTTTTCAAACTTGTGCATTCAGGATGTTTCATGTGCTGCAACCATTCTCGGGGAGGCAAATTCATTAAGAGTGGAATTTCGAATTCATGTATGTGAGTTTTTTTAAACTCACATGAATTTGATTTTCCTTGAAATTCGATTATTTATTTAAAAAATTGAATATTTAAAACGCAGACAAATTTTACAGATTCGACTCGAATCGAATTCGACCAAACTCGATTTGAGTTTTTTCTCCGAAAAAAAGCTTGAATGTCTGGAAGGCTAAAAACAACTCCAAATTGGTCACTGCACCTCTCCTATTGACTTAAGGCCCAAGTCGGCAGCTTATCGGCCTGTGTGTAGAGCCCCCCGACGGGCTTTCCCGATCGATATCTGGCCGAAAGTTGGCCAGATGCCGATCTGGCAGGTTATAAAATCCTGTACGATCACGGCTGCATCTTTTCGTTGATGCAGTCCCTAGGGCCCACGATCAGATCAGCCCGATATCGCCCACTTCAATGTGGGCATATCGGGGAGAGATCCGCTCATATGGCAACATCACCAAATGAGTGGATCTCTATGTCTATGGCCACCTTTATACAGTAATTCAGCAGGTTTTAGGTGGCAAATAGTTGAATTCAAAATCTTAAAGGGCCCGAGTATGGCAAATCTCAAAAATGTAAAAAAAACACAGGTCTTCAAAAGTTCACTTAAAACCTTTTAATTCAATCTTATAATCTTGACCACCTTCTAACCCCTCTTGTTTCTCTCCCACAAGCTACTGGTTTGACAATTAAACAATGCATAGTTTAGCATTTGTGAGCTGAGAATTGATCGGTGTGTGTGTGATGATAGGCTGATCCCATGTTAGCACTCATTCAGATACAGGACAGCAATGTATTTCTTTGCTATTGTACATAAGCCAGTGGAGAAAACAACCTATATGCCATTAACCTTAGGCTAGTTGCAAATGAGTTGTTTCCTCCAACGGCTTACACACACCAGTTGAGAAAAGCTGATCAGCTGCCTACCACTTCCAGAATGTGAGCTGACAGTCAAGGGGTCAGGCCTCAGTGCACACACACACACAGTCTATTTCAGTGTGAAAATGCACACTGAATCCACTGTGTGACCAGTAAGTTAAAATGTTACTCTTTTTATGGGCAATACACTATGGGGGTTAGTTACTAAAACTTGACTGTTTCTAATTTTTTTTATTCAAAAAAAGTCGACTTAACTCCCATCCACAAATTTAATTTATTAATTAACAAAAAGTAGCTCGAAAAAGTTGGTGCAAAAAAAGGTGCATCAAAATCAAGTGACTTTTTCGAACTGAAGCTCCCAAAACACGACTTTATCAAATTGTCACCGCCACAACTTAAATTTATCGGATTATCGAACCAGCATGGATCATATTGTCAAGAAACATCTTTAGGGATATCTGCCATTGACTTCTACATGACCTCAACAGGTTTTAGATGGAGTATTTTCTTATTTGGATTTTGAGCAGCTTTGGGATATAATAAATCTCTACAAATTAAAGTTTTCCCTTTTAAAAACATGACCAGAACAATTTGAGGTTTAATAAATAGGCCACACTGGCCAAAAATGCATTCTGAAAAAAGCAGGTCATGTGCCCCATATGCTCTCCATATACCATTACTCATAAAATTCTGCAGGAGGCACTATATAAATAATAATAAAAATAAATAGGATAATTGAATTTATTTGGAGGGTATATGTGATACAAGTGTGTAACAAGTGCTGTAGCACTGTGATTGCTTTGAGTAATAGCTGACAAATAAATGTCATAAATCATATAAGGGATTATTCTTGAATGAGTTCTCTAAGGTAGTTTTCATGGCTATATGCCATGCTTGTGTTGTATCCCATTAATGAACAACTATCTGTAGCAATACAAGTTGCAGTTGTCCAAATGCACACTGAGTAACTTGTGTGTCATTAACCTAAGGTTAATTTCACCCTGGGTCACATGTCAGCAGTTATACATGCTAAGGTAGGTCACCCAGAATGGGACAATGGTACTACAATTGAGTAAGGCACACAATGAAGTAAGGTTGATTGTTTCTGGATTAATCTTCTAGTGACATTTTCATGCCACTTTAAAGATTCATCCATCTATCTGTGGCTAGCGAGCCCATGGGTTTGCTTTTCACACTGACAAATGTAGAGATAGTTGCTCCCCTGCAGAGACATTATTAGTGACCTCATAAAGTTCTGCCTGGTGGCCCTTCCTCCCTTAGGCTGTGGCTCCAGGTGCAAACTAACAGCTCATACACACTCCTAAAATTACTGGGGCAATTACATTGTCCAAGTTCCTCCTCCTGGTATGACACTGGTTTTCACAAAAAAGATTAATATCATGAATGTGTTTTTATTAAAATTCCATACACAGTATAAAAATAGGTACCCTTGTTTTAACCAATCCAGGATCCAGTATAAATAGAATGGAGAGAAGGTCCATATACTGAAGTAGAGAAATAGTATATACAGTATATACTTATATAAATAATTATAAGTATGACACCCACACAAACCTGTCCATCAACCAGCAGTATGACACTGTAGTGTGTTGATCCCAGTCTGAGATTTGTAAATTCTTGCTGCAATACTTCTTGCCAGTTTACTTTCACTTGATGAACCAAGATGAAAAAAAAGAATATTAGCTGTCACCCTTTGATAAATTACTGAAGCCTTAAAATGGAAAGGACCTAAATTTTAATGGTTATTTAAGTTTTTTTTTGCATTGTCGGAGTTAACTAATTATAAAGAAGATAAAATGGATATGTGAAAAGAAATACTGACACCAGAAATTAAACTCTTTTTTACATCTATCGTAATATTGCCTTTGAAAGCTACTTATAACTTTGCCATAAAGTATTTGCACAATGCTTTTACAATACTGATTCCCCATGTTCCTATATGAGGGGGCTGCCATATTTGTGCAGCAGGAATCCATTAGCATTATACACCTCTATTCACGCAGCGGCGCACTCAAAGGTCACAAGAATCGCTCCATTCAAAGGTTTTTTCTTTAGTTAAAAAACATTACTTTATTAGATAAATCTTGGTATTAAGAAAAGGTCTGGCACGTTTCATGTCACTGCACTTCCTCTAACTGACAGGTTGAGATGAGACAGTCAGGTTGGCAAAACAGGTTTAGAAACTCAGGCCCGGATTTGTGGAGAGGCCACCAAGGCCCGGGCCTAGGGCGGCAGCATTTTCGGGGGTGCCATGAAGCCCAACCACACCCACATTGGGTCAGAAACACTGGGGATTCACAGAAGATACAATCGTTTTTTAAATTTCCCATACGCAAATCACCATTGCTTCGTTCCCAATGATGAAAATTTGCACGAATAAAGGGAGGGGATGGGGTCGACAAACGTCAGTGGGCCTAGGGGCACCCGCTGTATAAATCTGGCCCTGTTGAAACTTCAAATTACAATTACTTACAAAAACAAACCTCTCAGCAAAAAACAATCAACATGACCTATAGGCAACTTTTAATGTACATTCATATTTTAAAAAGTAGTTTTTTAGTGTCCGTACCACCTTAAGGTAAGGTAATCCAAGTAATGGAAAAGCCCTTATTCAGAAAACCCCAGGTCCTAAGCATTCTGGATAATAGTTCTCATCCCTATACTGCTTTTCCTAGTGGAGACTTTTTTCTTTTATTTGCCTTTTCATACTCCACATTTCAGTTTCTTGTATTGCATAGAGCAAATATGTATATCTTTATTTGTATATCACTACTGTATACACAGCTGTATATTTTTACAATACAGTAAAAGTACAAACAGAGGGACAAACATTGCCGGTGTTCCCAAATAAGCTCAGAATGTGCCATATAAGGCTGATGCAATTGTTTGGCCAGACTAATCTGTGGGCTGATGCAGATCCTTTACTTCTGGTTTCCTGACTGATCCATACTGTATAAGCATCTGTCATCTCCCTAATAGATTGTAAGCTGTTTGGGGTAGGACAGCTGTCTTGTATTTGTCAACACTTCTATATTTAATTCTATTGATTGCAACTTAACCCATGTGTAGGCTGTAAAGTGTTGTTTACACTCTTTATGCTCTTATAGGAGTTTATTGCAGACAAGAACCACACAAAACGGGATTTTTTTTATTTTTCCTTAAACATCTATAGTTCTTGTCTGAACTCAGATTCCAAAAGTATGGTCCCTGGCTGTTCCTGCTTACTTGTGCCACTGGGGAGACCCTACAGCAAGAAGATATACCACAGCTTCTAAAGGTATTAGTCTCACTTCCACAGGGCTACTGTATATCTGGGCCTTACTGAATTATTTGGGAATCTGTTCCAAAGCTAAACATGTGCCCTAAAAATTCTCTTGGATTTAAGTGTCTTAGGTTTTATTTTCTTCACTCTGATAGATAACATAGATTTCTACTATATTATTAGTGACGTGTCAAGTAGAGCAATCTTTATGCAGACAATCAGAATGTGACAAATACAGACACACATGCATACAGGTCATACAATCCTGTAGAAAAAAACTTGTTTCAATTAGTTTGGAATTATACCCGTTGAGTTTTTTTACCTACTGTTTTATTTAAGAAAGGTTTCTGATTTATACTGCATCAGACTGTGAGCAAAATAATAATATTGAAAGTCCTTTTATTTTCCAACTTTTCTTTGCTCTTCAACGCAATGCAATGAGTGGAGGAGAGAGCAGTTCTTCCCATTTCTATTCCCATTTCTATTCCCATTTCTATTCCCATTTCTGTTCCCATTTCTATTCCCAGTAAATATAGCAAACACTTCTTTATAAAGTAAGGGTTTATTACATCTAATTGTATATATAACCCCCTTAATTACTGGGGGAAGGTCTGGGGGTAGTAAGGGTAAAAACCAAAAAGATTTACTAATGCCCAAAAAAATAAAAATAAATGTTTTTTCATTAAAATATATGAAGTACACAAATTCAATGCTAGCCCTACTTATTTGTCCATGTTGCCCTTTTAAATGCAAAGACTCAAGCATTTGATCCTTTACTATAAAGGCATTTTAAAGAGGGATGTTTTGGGTGTCTTTAACAGCAAATGATTGAAAAGGTAGTTCACCTTTGTTGTTAACTTTTAGTATGTTATAGAATATCCCTGTCTACATTATACTAAGAGGGACAGATTTATAAAGGTTCGAGCTCTAGTTTTTCCATTTGAGTTTTGGAGGGGTTTTTTTTTGGTAAAAAAAAATCAGTTTTTTGGTTTAAAAAAACCTCAAATTTTTAAGGTTTTGCTTTTTTTAATTTCTTTTGAGGAGTCAATGGCAGAGGTCCCTTGAACCATTTGAAGATGTTATTAGCCTTCATGATGCCTTTTTCTGAGGGTTTTGCCCAAAAACTTGATCAATTCAAGTTCATTTGAGTTCATTCGAGGTATAAAAAACTCTAAAATTTTACCTTTGATAAATAAACCCCTAAAAGTTAATGTAAAGATCAACAACTCATTTAAAAATAGTACAGTAACCATAATGAATAGTATGACTAATAAACCAAAACAGTTTCCATTTACTTTTTAAATACGTACTAAACATGGGTATATGTACTCTGTAAAAAATTGGTGACCAGGAATACTCCTAAATAGAACTTGATAAATATGTCCCTAACAGTTTAATTACAAACTAAGATGCAAAGATTACAGTGACATTTTCTTTAGCATTTTACATGTAATGATTTCTTTCAGTAGATGTCTGTTTTTCAGAAGTGTGCACTACAAAGGAAAATGCACAATATATCTTCAGAATATATATATAAAAAAAGAAGTGGGATTTCTGATGACTGAGGCAAGTGTGTTTATTTGAATTCAGTTCTTTTATTCGATTACTTATATAGCTCAGATAAGACAAAGTGCAGACTTCCTTTTTTTAATGAGAGGATGCTGGGTTTGCCTGGAGACGATGGATTCAAGTCATTTTTGAGTTGAACTTGAATAAAAGAGCCATGCTGTGCCTTGCTTTGGATCCAACAAAGTATTTCACGTCCAATTCATTCCCTCCTTTTGATGCA
Organism: Xenopus laevis; assembly: GCF_017654675.1. Classification (NCBI taxonomy): domain Eukaryota; kingdom Metazoa; phylum Chordata; class Amphibia; order Anura; family Pipidae; genus Xenopus; species Xenopus laevis. The sequence continues at coordinate 57,024,286 of NC_054375.1, read as the reverse complement.
GATGGTGTGTAAAAATTCAAAGTAGGACAAGCTGCCATTGAGACATCATTCAGGTACACACATTGCTCTCCTGGAACCACACAAGATGTTACACTGTCTCCAGTTTAGGAGACAACAAATAAACTGGCATTCTGTCAATTTCTTACCTAAGAGGTAAGAATTTGCTATGGAATAATAAACTGATACTACAGACAGAGGACATGTACTTTTAAGAAAAAAAAAGGTATCATGCATTTGCACCCCATATTCTGCAAAGTAGGCAGCCCAAACGTCATTACAGATGCAAGAAAATGTTCCAGTAAGATTCATCTTTACCAGCACTTGCTCTTATATTAAGCTCTTATATTAAGCATCAAAGATCAGAAGGGTAGATATACTGATGACAAAGTATTCAGAGCTTAATGAAATATGTTAAACCTAACGATGATCCCTGGAGCAGTGAGCCAGTGATAGTGTAGGAACTGATCAGATTCCTCTGGGAAATTTGCTCACAATATCAAGTGTGAATTCTTTCCCTCAATTTCTACTGTGTTGGTTATAAAGAAGGGCCACCTGGTCACTGTTTGTCTTCTTTTTATTAGAAATGTGCAGTTATGTAATGTTATGTTTTAATGTGTTCCAGACATATCAGTTTGTGGTCAAATACAGTATATTTATTCTTTATTGTTATAGTACAAGGCAATAGTTGACTTTTACTTTTTTTTAATGGATCATTATAAATCACTTTATAGCCAACTGTATCATCACATCGTGAATCTGTGATCAGTAAATAACAGATAATTAGCATTGTACCTGAAATGAATGATGTTATCACTGCCTCTTGAAAAGCTAGACAGGAATAAATGTTAAGGGTTCTCACTGGGAATTTTACTTATTGGCTCCAGTTATAGTTTAAGCATACATAGGGAGGAAATGTGGACAGTTATGCACGAGCAATAAAGATGTTTCTCATTACCTATAGTCTTGAGTTCTGTAAATATTTCCACTGTTTTCCTCAGGACAGGTCTCACTGATTCTGATCCTGTGGCGACTAAAGTAGTTTTATCCCTGAAAGAGAGTATCTAACACATGCAATAACCAATCACATGTAAGCTTTTACAATTCTGACCGCAATAAAGGAATTATAGCTTTATATTATGCTGATTAGTTGATATGATTACTGCCTTAGTGCAGAATAGCATAAAAGTTACCACTGTGTGGTATATTACTTTCCCCCCTCATTTTCAGACTTTATGGGGCAGATTTATTAAAGGAACAGTTCAGTGTGAAAATAAAAACTGTGTAAATAGATAGGCTGTGCAAAATAAAAAATGTTTCTAATATAGTTAGTTAGGCAAAAATGTAATATATAAAGGCTGGAGTGAACAGATGTCTAATAAAACAGCCAGAATCCAACTTCCTGCTTTTCAGCTCTATAACTCTGAGTTAGTCAGCGACTTGAAGGGGGGCCACATGGGACATTTCTGTTCAGTAAGTTTGTAATTGATCCTCAGCATTCAGCTCAGATTCAAAAGCAACAGATATGACCCATGTGCCCCCCCCCTCAAGTCTCTGATTGGTTACTGCCTGGTAGCCGGGGTAACCAGTTAGTGTAAACCAAGAGAGCTGAAAAGCAGGAAGTAGAGTTCTGACTGACATGTTATATATCAAATCACTCCAGCCTTTATACATTACATTTTTGGCTAACTAACTATATTAGAAACACTTTTTATTTTGCACAGCCTATCTATTTACCCAGTTTATTTTTTTACACTGAACAATTCCTTTAAGGGTCAAATTGAAAATTCGAATTTTCTATTTTTTTTCATGGTCAAAACTGTCAAATTTGACTAGGGAATTATTCAAACTCGAAAAGTTTTTTTTAAAAAAATTCTCATTCGATTTTCGAGATTTATCCTACTCTGGCACTTTAAGAATTGACTATACACCACCTGAAACCTGCCGAATTACTGTTGAAGACAACGGGAGAGGTACAGGGATTAATTTGGAGATGTTTGCAGCCTTCCTGACATTCAAGTTTTTTTCAGAGAAAAAACTTGAATCAAGTTTGATAGAATTCGGTTCGAGTTTTCGGGCGGTTTCAATTCATCAGAGTTTAACAAATTCGAATTTTGATAGAAGAAGCTGACCTCAGCGAAACGCTTCAGGTGTGACATCACTTTCGGTCTCAGCAGTGAGTGGATGTACAGGTGGAACATACGGGAGAGGGAGACGCTGGCAGAACCCATCTCTTTGTATTGCAAAGACTCACCTCCATGATCTGCACTATAAGACTGGATTGTTTGATATGCGCTCAGAAGTGTGACTTATGTAAGTGCAATAAGTTTTAAAACCTTTTAAAAAATAAAGGCAAATTACACTATGGGCGCTGTCCCTGCTTTTTTAATGTCTTTACAGAAAAAGGAATAGCCTTGAGCTGATATTGATATGATGATTTGAAATCAGGAATCTTGTAAGTTGCCAATCCCACCAAAGAGTGGAGAAGCTGATTTTTAATGATTGAAGAAAACACCATTGCACCTTATTTTAATTAATTTTACCTTTTGAAGCAAGCACTAAAAGCACTTTGACTTAATTATAGTTTTATTTTGGAGATAGCACCTTGTAGAAATCACTTTAAGACACACACGAAAAATATGTGCATATACTCTCTATGGTTCAAGACACACACAGATTAGTGTTGTAACACTTTGGTGACTGCACTGAATATTGATTGGATGATCCAGTGGAGGAACTGTGAAAAAGGCAAAGGAAAAAATTCTGAGGGTTTACTTTTCCTTTAAATCTTGCAATTATTTGTTGTTTTTTTCAACCATAACTCTGTTGTACGTTTGTTCATAGAAGCCATTGAGCAGCCATATATAGTATATTGTTTGCTTCTCTTATAAAACTGCTGATATAGAGAAAAGCTGCCATAAAGTAGAACTTTTCTTAATTCCATAAATTTATTCTCAGCCACTTTTACTGTTTCACTTTTAACATATCAAAGTAATCTCTGCAGATTGTATTTTAGTTCTCTTTGTAACTTTATTAGAGAAGTATTTTCCCCCTTTCCAGTTAGTCTACAGCAAAGTCTAGCATCTCACTTATGCTGCTTCTCAGTTTAACATATAGAAATCTGCTACCTCATTTCAAAAACAGGATTTCTCCTGCATCCTTTTTCTTGGGCAACTTTCTGAGGTACTCTTCTAAGCCAGCTGCTACACCTCTTTTTGTTAACCATGAGTAGTGATGGGCGAATCTATTTGCCAGGTTCAAATTCGCGGCAAATTCCCGCAATTCGCTGGCGACGAATAAATTGTCAAAACCGCCATTAAAATTCGCTGGCATCCAAAAAACGGACACTGGTGTCAAAAAACAAGACGCCGGTGCCGTTTCGCGAATTTTTTGTGATTTCGCGAATTTTGCGGGAAATTGGCGAATTTTTCAGCAAAGCAAAACGCCCCAAATTCGCCTATCACTAACCATGAGGGGCCTAATCTCTAACTCACATTATCAGATGTGACCCTAACTAGTGGGGTGGCCTGACTGCCCATTCTATCTGGCCTTTGTGTTAAAGACCTGCCACAAACTGCCACAAATGTATTAGGGCTTCTTGCTACAGAGGGGCTGGGGTTTGGTAAACTATGGAAACTCACCTTCCTTATATAAATTCCCTACCCCTCCCCATTCTAGGGAAACCTGCAGGGACTCCTACTTTTATTTTCTCTCTCACCTGTCAACTGTTACACCCTGCTCTGCTGTCATCTCATTAAGTCTAATTTTGGAAGATTATTAGCATTTATTAATAGAGATTCTTCATGGTCCCTTTCACATCCACACACAAGCTAGGACCAAAGACAAACCCATTCAAGCTTTTAAATATAGTTCTCAGGTTGACTTGAACGTGACCATGCTGTTCAAGATTATTGTGCAAGTTTTGCCTTAACTTTGGTGTTAATTGCTAGATAAGTACGTTTAATTGTTACTACAGTCAGACAATGGAGAATACACTGTATGCAATGTGTACTCGACATGGAGAGAAGGGTAAAATGTTTTGTGTGTAGCTGCTTTAAGAATCCATTTGTTATATTTTTCATCATGCTCTTGATAATTTCAATTTTCAAATATATTCCAACTGCCTTTGGGTAAGCCATATTTGAACAACAGTACTTACTTGTTATTTTCTATATTTCACCTAATTCTGCCTCCTTCCCTTGCAAAGCATGTTCAGATTAGTTCCCCCGATCTGAAGGATTTTGATGGAATTTACAAATGTGGCGTAAAATCAAATATTCTTGAAGTTACACTGCATTTAAAAGAACTTCTGCTTCAGAAAAACTTTACGACATTTTGTGAATACTCAGTTTTTGTGAAATGATCGTTCCAGTGTCGTTCCAGAATGAATTTCAAGTACAACAGACAAAAGTAGAGAGGGAATGCACAAGAGTGTTCTTAAAATTAACTTAATGTTAAATTGTTGTAAAATGTTTGTTTACACCAAAAATCATCATATGACAAATTCAAAATCGCGTAAATGCCATATTTATTTTTAAGCCACCCTATGCCAAAAAATGTTTTCATCAAAAAGCCTATGAATAAGTGCCATGCATAACACAAGTTAGACAAGTTAGATTTTTCATGTCCTGATAAATATATTTTTACTTTCTGAATTACTTCTGAATAAACAATTGTATTACTATTCAAATATGGATTGATTCTGGAACCATCATTTCATTTCAAAATGTGCAAAACTGCTGTATTCACAAAAAATGTTGTAGGCTTTTTTGACTGTGACATTCTTTTAACTCTAATAATACTATTTCATTTTACATTTTGTGGTTACCCCCACCCTGAAGTAGAAATTGCACCAATTTAAAGTAGATGTACTGTTTTTTACAGTTATTAGCATTAAGGAAAATTTCTTTGTACATAATTTAAAGTGCATTGTCAAGCTCTGCCTTATTCTTGCTACAAATTGTTACCTGATTATCTTTCTATAAGAGTATAGATTACTATATAGTATGATTTCATGATATAAAGACAGTCTGTGCCATATAAAGAAGTAGCATTCTCAGGTTAGACACAACTATATGCCTTGTCTTTGTGTGCGTGTGCAGACAGGGCACAAGGCAAGGCTCGTATCTCTGTGGAAGGATGCAAGCGGAAGGGCTGAACGTGTGTCGGGCTTAATGATTTATTCTAACTATCAGGCTCTTTTCTGATTGGCTGAAGGCATGCGTCTTCTGTCACTGCAACCTCAGCTCTACAACTAACATTAAGATAACACTAGTTTAAGGGTCGTTTGGGTAATGCTATAACTTGGCCCTGATAAGAAATTGCTTGCAGATGGCAAAAAAAAAGGGGGAGAAAGGAGAACTCACATTGGCTTCTTTTGAATCCTCCTTTACTCGCCCTTATCAGAACTGTGTCAACACAGTTGATGGCCAATCAAGCTATAGTCATAAACGAGTCACTTGAAAGTGTTTGAGGTTGGATTTGGTGTGTAGTGTAGCTTTCTGCAGAAAAGTTCAATAGTACAAAGGAGCAGCACCTGTTAATATAAGGGAGGGGAGGCTGTTCCGTACTGACATGGTTTTGTAATGAAACATTTACAGTGTAGTAGATTATCACTTGCAAAACTGGGGCTATTTTGTGTGATTGTATTAAAATAAAAAAACATGCCTTCCAAATGTGCAGAACACCAGTTTATGGCACACTGCCGAAAAACCAACTTCCATCATCAGATGCTAAAACTGTATATTTTAACTAACAAATATTCTGCATTCTTTGTTAAGAATATACTAGCATATTTTGGTAAATGTATATCTTTATATATTTAACTTTCCCAATGAGCCTTCTTAGCGTGCATATATAACATAGTTTTTTTTCTAGCAGCAAACACCTTAACAGCTTTCTGTCCATCCTTCTACAGTTTGATGACAGTGTATTATTAGCATGAACAACTTGCACAGTAATCTCCCTATTTAAAATAACAAGGGACGTAGCCTTGATAAGCAGGATTCTCATTAGTGAATTCTTTTACAGTTGCCAGTTAGGCTTGGGTCACCTAATTTAGAGGCCAACGGCATGCAGTGGAAGAGATTTTGGGAGGGTTTACATCCCCTTTAAATCCATGGCCTGCGTGACTAATAAGGAATTAATTCAGACGCATGCAGCATACTGTGCTTGTTTCTGTCCAGCCAAGCCACATGCATCTTAATTGGTCATTAGTTGTTCTGCTTATGAATTGTATGTCTGTCTGGTTTTAAATGTGATATAAACATTCTTGATCAACCATATTTTATCCAAATTCCCAACAGTCCGACTGATACAAGAGAATCTTCCGTTGACAATTCTTTTCTGTGTACTTTTGGCTCTGTGAAAAACACATTTGTTTGCACTATTGATTAGTGATTAGCGAATATGTCCTGTTTAGTATTGCTGAAAAATTCAATCAAAAAAAAAAAAAAAAGAAAAAGAAAATCAGCGGAACATTTGTGTCGCAAATATTATTGTTATGCGTCATTTTTGTACCAAACTACATTAGAGTCTATGGGCGTTTTTTGTGGCACCTTGTTTCTGATTGGGGCTACCAATCAAAATTGGGAAGGCAAAGTCACATGCATTTTTCACTCAGTATATTTCTACACAAATGCCCTACAGTGTTAGAGAACCTTCTATCCACTGTGCTGCAACTGCTTTTTCAATAGAAAAAAAAGGCTCCCATGTTGCCAATTTCTTAATAACATTAAAAACATGTCTGTGATTTTTGACATTACCCTGGTCGATTGGAAATGGTATCTACTACTACGCTTTGTAACTCTGTTGCTGTTGAAGCAAAAATTACTATAGTATACAGTTTATATCTATTACAGGTATGGGACCTATTATCCAGAATGCTCGGGACCTGGGGTTTTTAAATTGACCTAAGCATGAGAGTACTTAAGAAGTTTCTGAACACTAGCGAAAGTTCACTATGAAATACTCGTGCTGACGAGTGACGAATCAACACTAGTGAAACTGCAGTGTTTGGCTACAGAGACGCAATTTCGCAATTTTAGTGAATTAGCGTAGTGTAATGTAACGAATTTAGTGTAACAAATTTATGCTTGACGAAGTGGCGCAATGTATGGCAGAGCGAAAATTTGCCCTTTAGTGAATTTGCCACATTAGAGAGGTTTTTTTTATCCAGGATAAGCTTGTCTTTCTAATGGCAATGACACGCTGTGCTTTTTGTCTACCGGGATTTTTTGCAGCTACAAAACTTCAGAAAATACCCTGCCAACTAACTGCCCATTAGAACTTGTTTAGATGCATGTTACAAGTTAGAAAACAGTACAGCCATGATAAAGGATTTACCATCTAACCATTCAGTATATCAATAACAATGCATTTATCATATGAAGAGCATCAAATAATGTGGCAGCACTCAAAAAGCTATGTGTGTTTGTGTGTGTGTATATATATATATATATATATATATACATAAAGAACACAGATTAATTTATGTGCAAAGCTTTAATAGTGTAAGACAACGTCTCGATCCTGCACAGAGAACCTCCATCAAGACATCAAGATATTTATATATATATAGATATATATAGATATAGAGATATAGATTTATTTAGAAATCACCTCAGAGTTCCATGAACTCCTCGGAACTCCTTGGTAACTTATAATATCCTTATATTTTACAAGAGGGGGTATACACACATGCACGTCTTGAAATTCTGTGGGCTGTGATCCTTTGGCTATAGTAAAGTGTATTGTACTAAAATATGGCATTTCAGGTCTGACAGTACTGATGCAAAGTCTTATTGCTGCCATCTTTTTCTGCTGTCACCATATTTCTCAGTTATACTCACTTTTGCCCTGACTATTCCCAACAATAACTTCTTCTGGGGGCCCCACTATTTTAGGGATCGAGGCAGTAGACCTTCCTTGGACCTTGCAAAGACACTTTTTCCCCTATGTAATAAATGCTGTCTCTTTAGAAAATGACTATATTTCAGTATAAAGGCACATGAAAGAAATCCCACTGTGCGGACTGTTTTATTGAAAAGGTTTTTATCCCCTCTCCTTAAATCTTCTGTTCCCTTTCTCAGTTCCATAGTGATAATCTCTTGCAAGTGATCAAAAATAAAAGGAGGAGAAAAAAATAGCAGAGAAATTATTTCTGTGCTGCTGGGGATTAATTTTAGCATGTACAAGCCAGGCCATAGTTATCTCTTTAACAGGGAAAACAGTTTGGTTCCATTGTCTAGCTGCCAGAGCTGCCTTTAGAGAAAGAGAACCCAGCCAGTCTTCTCATCCAACTCAAAGGTTAGTTAAAAAAAAAAAAAAAAATCTTCATGAATAATACTGTCCCCTTTAGCTCAATGCAGCGCGGGCGCCCATCCCAATAGCGCAGCACTTTGTTATTTTGCTCGCCTGAGTCAAGATTTCACAGAAGGGGGTGAAAAAGACAGAGAAGAAAAGATTCAACAATTAGAGGTCGCCTGTCAGAAAACATTAATGCACTCTTCTCCTTGCCTGTCAAGTATTCTGAAAATAAAAAATAAAAACTACCATGCTAAATTGCACCTCCTCCCTCTTTCCTGCACTGGGTTGGTGGGGGAGTTACCATTTCCCAGCTCATGGTCACCTTTAGACCCCAGCAATAGGTTACAGTCAATACTGGAAAGAAGTGGATCCTCCCCTTTTGGCATTGTAGGGGTTTCTTCTGAATAGTCCTAGAGTCAAGGTCAAAGTGCCCCAATAACTGATGGTTAGAAGGCTTGGGCCAGGTTGGGGGGGGGGCGAAATGCGTTATTCCACTTTTAGTAAGGAATATTCCTGTTTTCACTGCATTATATCAAAGCAGTTTTATGCTGCTTTATCTATCAGCATTAAAACCTCAAGTGATAGGTTATACATTTTATTTGTATTGATATAAATAAAATGAATGATAAGTGTACTATATTTATCTTATTGTCTGTACTCTACTACTGCAATAGATATGCCATTTATAATTATCCCATATAGTTTGGGTTATTCATAAAATAGTATGTGGATAGGGAATATTGTCTGCAATCATTAATAGTTGGATGGATAGTTTGTAGGATTCTTGATAATTAATTCACCCACTGCATTGTCAATATACCCTTTTAGGGTCATAAATGTGTCCAAAAATTTGCCTTATATTATTCCCACAATTTTGCCTATTAATTTTTATTTGTGCCACTTCATCTGGATGGTTAATCCATCCGTCTATGCCACAATGTTATGATACCTTCCAATATGTTGTTTCTTCTAGTTCTATCAATCCTCCTCATCTTTTGCTCTGCAAGGACAATTTAAGGTTGAGACCAGGGTCGGACTGGAGCCTTGTGGGCCCAATGTGGCTGCAAACGAAGGGACCTCCTCGCAATCCCCGGGAACCCCCTCCCTACGTCCTATTCCCTGGCCTGCAGTACGTGGCGTGATGTGTGCATGCGCACAAACATGATTCAATGTTCACATTCACAAACACCGTGCACAGCTTTATTTCTTTATGGAGCAGGTCTGGGCCAGTGGGGGCCCATGAGGGCCCACCGGGTTTTATCCTGGTGTCCTAATGGCCCAGTCCGACACTGGTGGAGACTCACACAATTAAATAAAATTATTTTTTTTTTCAAAAATAATTTTTATTATTTCCGTACAAACAATCACATACATCCAAAAGTGAGATTGTACTTAAAAATACAGCACAGTATATAATAACAAGCATATAGGAGACAAAAAACAAAAGGGGGGGTACCTGTTTCCCAATACTCTTCCCTAATTCTCTTGACAAGATTAGTCTACATCTAATCCTTCCTGTGTTAACCATGGCTCCCAAATCTTTGTAAATTTAGCCATATTGCCCCTTTTTTCAAATGTTAGCTTATATAATGGAAGTACCGTATTTACCTGTCTCCTCCACTTTTTCATGGTGAGGTTATCCCTACCCATCCAGTGCATAAGGATTGTTTTCCTGCCATAGTGATGTAGAATTTTAATCAAAGTACTTACTTGTATTTGGGATACAAGTAGCATCTAGTAATACCTGCTTTGGTTCTGTCGTTGGTGGTAGTCCCAGATCATTAACCATGTACCTAGCAATTTTATCCCAGTACTTTTTAATAAGTGGGCAATCCCACCACAAATGTATCCAGTGAGCAGGGGTCTGATTGCATCTATGGCAAGCATCATTTTCCCTTTTCCCTATTCGATATAATTTCTGAGGAGTTATATATACTCTGTGCAGGAGTTTGCATTAAATAAGTTTATCTCTCCCTGAGACCAAATGACAGTATGGGTCTTCAGTAGCATCTTCCCAGACAATTAAATAACATTAGTTCAACTTCTACCCCTGTATCTTCCTGTAACATGGTAATTTACCCAGATCATTTAAAGAGTTAAATTCAAGATTCCTTTTATTTTCAATACAGACCATATATGGTTATACAGCGTATCGAAATCACGTTTCACGTTGTCCACCCCCATGATGCATTTCCGAAAGATTAAATGTAAAAGAGTAACAAAAAAACAACAAAAAAAACAACAAATAAACACAGGCCAGATAAAGACAGATAAAGTGACAAGTGCAAGTGGCAAATTACATGTTTATATTTCACATATTCTGCAAGTTCAAAAATTGTCCAGTTAGTACAATATTATTGAGTTGAGAGCTCTAATTGCTTGTGGGAAGAAGCTTTTGCAGTGTCTAGCAGTTCTAGTTTGAATGCTACAAAACTTTCTTCCGAATACCAAGAGGGAGAACATGAGTATGGGATAGGGGAGAAATGTCTTTATTTATGCTATTTACTCGGCGGATAGTGTGTTTCCGGTAGAATTGGGAGATGGGTGGAAAGGATCTCCTATGATGTAGCTACAGAGAACAATCTTGATGGTACCTTGGTAGAATGATGTGAGAATGGAAGCTTTTTTTGTAAAAAGTGTAGGCTTTGTTGAGCTTTCTTTGTGATAGAGTTGGTGTTTAGGGTCCAGGAGAGGTCATCTGCCATAGGCACTCCTGGGAACTTCACACTGTTGACTATCTCAACTGGAGAGCTATCGATGTACAGCGGGAAGTGAGCAGTAGAGTTCTTTATGAAATCAACAACCATCTTTTTCGTCTTCTTGACATTTAAAGTCAGGTTTAATGACTTGTATCATCTGCAAACTTAATGATGTGATTTGAACTGTACTGGGCTTTTCCTCTTTCATGGCCCGTGAAAGTATGGCTTTAGCTGGAGTGTAAGCTTCTCAGTCCTTGGACTTGAATCAATGCAACTCATCTAGCTGGATTTTTTTATAAGCTTACTTGATTTTTCTCATGATGCCGTAACTTTTATTTAACTGTGTTAGGGCTGAGGTCTGAGAAATGTTGCACTGCAATAGTGAAGACTTGAAATGATAATGCCTGCAAGACCATGAAGTCTTTTCTGATAATTTCTTGTAAATGGAACCTATAGTCTATTTTATTAGCCCTTTTATTATCCGTGTGCCATAGGCAATGCAATTTCCACAGTTTACTGAAAAGTCGCAGGCCAGCATTTCAAGGCATTTCCATCAAAGCTCTTTTACATGAAATGATGGAAGCATTCAAAAGGCTTTGTGCACCATTACCCCATGTTTGTAGTTTATTATTCAGTGTCTGTGGGACATCGCCTAAGGGTAAAAACATATTGGTCATTTTTTTGCTTGTGCAAAATTGCCCCCAACACCAGCGATGGACCCTCCAAAGGTACCTTTCCATTATGAACTATGTGAATCCACAAAGATATAACATTTGAGTGCCGTCTTTTGCATTTTACAAATGATCATTACTCATATTCATTACAATATTCTAATCATCAGGGTTCAGATGTGAGTACAATGTGCAAAAAGTGACCCAAATAGTCACATTTGTTACCCTTATTCAACAATTTTTCACAGAATTCCAGCACAATTATTGGTGCCAGTTGAGTAATGTGGGCTGCTAATTGAGCACGATTTACTAATTTGATCTTTAGATGTATAGAGAAACATGTATAGCCACAGATAACATTTTAATGGATGCAGTTTTTATACTCTTTCTTGTGTTAAGTATCAGGAGCAAGTGTGTAGTTTCTTTAAGCATCACTTTTGCACTTTAAACTTAATTATGGATTAGGAAAAGAAAGTGGAGTACAAAACACACAAAAAAAATTTTTTGGAACCAATTCAATTTTTTTATAAAATGGAATTTAATATCACTTTCAAAATAAACAGGCACCCTAATCTCTATTATGTAGAATTATTTCATGTTGTATTACTTAATAAGATCATGTGACAAAGAGTTCTATACATTGAGATTTCAGAACGCCTGCCAATATTTGAGGTTTATCTTGATGTGCCAACTTCCTAATGTAATTTTAAGCTTCTACTTTAGAACAGTTAGGGTAGTGGCATACGGGAATTTCTTATGGGCAACAAATCTCCTGAAATTTAAATTGCTGTTTGTTATAAAACTCAAAAATTTGAAAAAAAACTCAAATGTTAGCTATTTATTAAGTGCACAAAACATGAAAAACTTGAATGTAAACATTTACTATCTTAAAGCTGATGAGTCCATGTACAAGTCAATGAAAGTTGTCCTAGGCAAGTGATTTTTTTCGTGTTTTTAAATATTTTTTGAGATTTCATATGCTCTTGAAAAATAGAATAGTTTTCAGGTTTTCCATAAATAAGCACACATCTGTGTTTATTCCAATTTTAAAAAAAAAAACTCTAAAATTCTCAAATTTGGATTTTGATAATTTGCCTCGAAGGCAGAAGACACATGTCGACCAAACCAATTCTCAGAAAAAGAAGGTAACCAATAGGAATTGCTATAGTCCCTCAAAAATGTTGGTTGCTGCTTTATCTTATTTCCATCAATGCGAGTTCACTGTTTCCAGTTCTGTTCTTTTGGGGCTGTCGTTTTTCTAGGAAAAATATATAAGCCAGGGAATAACCCTGGTTGGGTTCTAACACTTATTAAAGAACTTATATCACCTTTATATGTTTTTATTTCTTAGGGACCAGGGAACGTTCTGAATAGTACAATCATTTAGCAGAATGAAGGATTACTAATAATCACGTTACTCTCTATTTTCATAGTTGGTTCTTGAATATATATATTTATATATACAGTATATATATATATACAGTATATATATATATATATATATATATATATATATATATATATATATATATATATATATGTGTGTGTGTGTGTGTGTGTGTGTGTGTTTATATACTCCATAGTTACAAAAAACACACACACAAGCAAAGTAGTGTGAAAAGCAGTTTTGAGTGAAAGAGGAAGCAATTTCAATTGGATTATACCGTGACAGTGTAGATTAAACACAGCCATATGGGTTATATAGCATACTTGTCCTTTCAGGTAACAATTCATTGCTAATTGAGTGGTGATGAAAATTCTAAATGAAAAACTAAGGCCACCTGTACCTGAAATAAAGACAGCCAAGAAAGACAAGATGGCCAGGAGCATTAGTAACTCTGAGGCTGTAATCCTTTTGATCCCTGACATTTGCTTTCAGTGGAATAGGCATTTGTGTAAATTGTGTATTTTCTATGAACTAAACAATGAGGTATAAACTTTCAAAAGGCTTTTGCCTCTATTAATAGGAGGTTAGCTGTTGGCATCAAAAGGAAACAGCAGATTGATTTTATTTTTATTGTAAATGTAAAAGTACACTCCTCTTAAAGGCACACTGTCAAAGAAAAGTTAAAATGTTTGCAGTTTCTAAATACATACATATAACGTGTTGCCCTTTTCTGTTTACTTGAACAAGTTTATTTTCCTTTATTTATTTTATATTATGTAACGTCCCCAGATATGCTCTATTACAGAGCACATAATCAGCAGTCTGTAAAAGATCAGTGGTTTTTTTTCTGGAAAATCTATATTATTGTTCAGTATAGTAGTAAATACAGATGTTTCTGTACCACAGAGCTTACTGCTGAAAAAGATTGACCTAGATTACATGCATAGTAGATATTAGCACCACATGTTTTTATAGCGCATTAAGCATTTTGATATAAGGATTGTTTTTTTTTTGCAGAAATGCCTCTCTATGTAGAAAATGTCTAGCCTGTTCTTAAGGTTATACCTTAAATGCTGGAGATGTCACGAAGGTTTGCACAAGTGTATTATTTCCCATTTATTACTGTGACATATGTAAAAAATGTAGGAAAACAGTTAATACACTTAAAAAGTTCTAAATATAATTCAATAAAAACCTGTTGATTTTGTTGAGACCTCTAGAGACAACTGCACTAATTCATCATACCTTAATACAGGATGGGGAAGGGTTCAAATAGTATGATGCCCTTAGTTACACGAGGGCTCAGGGGATCCCCCAGCCTTTTTTAATTCCTCTTCAATCTAATGAACAAGGATTATAATTACATTTGTGATTTAAATCAATACTAATATCCTTGTATTTAGCAGTTGCCGTAAAATGAATCCCAATGGTTTTGGAATCTGCCAGTGTGACATCTTTAGGGGTAGAATTTGCCAGTCTGACTAATGTCACCATAATAAACCTTCCCAATGTTCAAAAGGAAGCTTCCTTTTTATTAATTACAAGGGATGCCCTTTTGTCCTCTGGGAGGTTCCCCATGCTGGTGGTTCAAGCTAACATAGCAGTCATGGTGCACACATGCGATCACTGACTTGCAAGCACAGGGAGGTATTGGGGTGAAGTAAAAAATACTAAAACCTCTAAAAATGCAACATTTTCGGACAAATAGTAGCAAATGGATAAAAAAATGTTGAATATAAAGAGCGCAGCGTCCTGTCACTTCTATGGGACTTTGACTACTTTTACTGAATTTTGTTTTAGAGTTTTTTTGCGGTTTGTACACTAAGGGGCAGAATTATCAAGGGTCGAATTTCGAGGGTTAAAAAACCCTCGAATTCAACCCTCAAATTTGAATTTGAATTTTTTTAGCGCAAAATGGTTCGATCGAACGATCGAATAAAAATCGCTTGATCGAATGATAAAATCATTCGAATCGAACGATTCAAATGATTTTAAGCGATCAATCAAATGATTTTTATTCATTCATAAAAAGTGCCCAAAATCTACAATGTCCTCATAGGCTAACATTCAATTCGGTAGCTTTTATTTGGCGAAGTATTCAGTCAAAGGATTTTTTAAAGAGACAGTACTTCGATTATCGAATGGTCGAGTGGTCGAACGACTTAATGAAAATCAAATATACACATTTTTAGAGAAAAAAGAAATAAGATTTGTGAAAAAAATCAGGTTTGGGTTTTTTTCAGTGCGTTTCTCCCGAAAACTCGATGAATTTGAGCGGTTCAAATTTTTCCACTGAAGAATCGATTAATTGAGTTTTTAGGTTGTTAACCCCACCACTGATTCAAGTTTTTTCTTAAATTAGAAACCAATCAAGTTCATTCGAGGTATAAAAAAACCTCACAAACCTCTAAAATTCAACCTTTGATAAATAACCCCCTTAGTGTTGTGGAAAACAATTTGTGCTTTAAGGCAGTATTTTTTATTATAGGAAGAATACTTTGGTCTCCTTACCCCATAAAAAATGGGAGTATCTAGGGAAGCTGAACCATTAAAATAAAAATGATTTGCTGCACTTTTTCTTTGGTTGCACAGCCAATCTCTATAATCATGCTGTAACGAACGGCACCCTAAATCCAGAACCCAAGCTAAGCTCCCTGGTTTCAGCTCTCACTTCTGCCTATAACCACCGCCTTTCACCTTGGGAAGAGCCCTCTGCTAATTGGAATCCGCCAGGTCTTATTTGAGAGAGGAGCAAAGCTAACGGTTCTGGACGAGCAAAGGGGCAAGATCGTCTCACCAAGGATACTGGATGGAAGACGCCAGTTAAAACAAAATGGAACAGGCAGGATGGGCCAGCACAAGCAGACTAGAATAGTCAGACAGGCCGGAATCGGAATTGGAGAGCGAAGAATAGTCAGTGGACAGGCGAATGGTCAGGATAGGAGAGATTAGAGTAGTCACAGGCAGGCAAGGGTCAGGATAGTAGAGATTAGAGTAGTAATCAGGAGTCATAGGAGAGCCGGCACTGAAGGAGATCGGACGCACGCATCGGGCGTCCATGCCGGAGCCGTGGCAGGCGTCTGGCACTAGCCACTAGACCACCAGGGAAGGCCACTGGACCACCAGGGTAAGAGATATTTGTTACACATGCTTAGTCTAACCAATCTCTGGCCTTTAGAAAGCAATAGATACTGGGGTTTAGTGCTCACCCACCAATGAGGAAGCAACCGAGGAAGTAACACTGTCTGCAACTAATCTTATTAAATAATTTGACTACCTGCAGAAGTTCTGATGGTGGTTCCAGATTTTGGACCTCTGTCAGGCAAATTGAATTGAATTTCTCCCTTTCTTTGTCTAGTGTGACACTCTAGACAAAAAAACTACTCTTTTTCCAGGTGGGGCAGAATGGTTGCAGACTTTTTAGCTTTTACAGAAATGTAAATGAATCCCTATAGAAACAACATACATTTGTAATAACTGATCCTAGTAAGGCTATTTTACAATACCATGACATCATCTGGAATTTCTGTAAAAATGTCTTTGTTGTCATCACACCAACCCAACCATTGAATAAGCAAAGGAGAGCAAGATATTGCATACATCACATACAATTTAAAATTGTAAGGGTTTGATTGCAATGATGATCACAGGTATATTTAATGATGCCATAGATAATTAGGCATGGCAGAAAGAATTTTATTGGCGTTCTATTTTCCAGCTATATAAAGTACTGACCTTTAAGTTTAGCACTTACTCTACACAATCTCATATAGATCATCCTCACACTATTGTCCTGTATTCCCCATTCTAGTCATCATTTTTCCTGCTTGCAGCTCAGTCATTTATTTAATCTCAGGTTTCTTTACTAGCTCAATGTGTGTGTGGGTTTTGGGTGGGCTGTGGAAATTGATTTATGAGTCAACCACTTTTCCTCTTTTCTAGCCATCTCTCGCTTGAGTGCCTTGCAGGCCTGGGCTCTTTCTTTCAGTCAAGGAGAATAAGGTTGTCTATGGAAGAGGTCAGCGTTTCAAATTGGTGGAGTTCAATTGCACAAATGACACAAAACTGACAAGAAAAGACAGGGGATTGGAGGTCATAGACTGCCTAGGTCCTGGTTATTTTTTTCCCTCTTCTTTGTGATGCAACTCAGTACCAAAATGAATTAAATAACAGGCTTAAGGGCCATTGAGGGAGGGCTGAATGCAAATCAAAGATAAGTAGAAGTTTGCTTTCCTAAAAGAGGAATATATTTTTTTTAACCTGCTGCAGTCCCCCTTTTCATATCTGCACAGGCAAGGGCTGCATGTTAAACATGATTTAGCAGGCATTATTCGGAGGCCTTTTCATCAGGATTCTACAGTGATTGCCTATCTTGGCCCTATGATTAATGAGCCGCTGTGCAATTTGGAGGCCATAATGACTCAACGATCCACACACAAACTATATAGTCACATTCCTCATTCAGATTTGCCAGGCTGTTACCAAGGGGCCCACTGCTGCAAGCTTGTTAACCAGATAGCTAAGTATTTCTGTAAATGCCATTCAGTCCTTATCTTGCCTCAAACTGCGCTGGGGCTGCAGTCTTATTTACAGATTTGAAGGCCTTGTTTTAGGGGGTCTCTTTTATTATCTTATTTAAACTGACCATAAAAAAAATCCACAGCCAAAGAAGGTCTCTCTCTCTCTCTCTCTCTCTCTCTCTCTCTCTCTCTCTCTCTCTCTCTCTCTCTCTCTCTCTCTCTCTCTCTCTCTCTCTCTCTGTGACTAGGATCTACTTTTGATTATGCCGAGAAAATGCTTTCTTTGTTTTTCAAATTTGAATCTGATTAATTGAGGGCCTCATGCTATTAATGCAATGTGACAGAGGAAAGTTAATCTTTAGCAAACCCTCGGTTCAAACACAATCTGAAAAGCTAAGGAGATTTGAGAAAGGCAATCCTTATCTTCAGTGTTCAAGTCTGAATGGGTTTCTATAATACGACAGGGCTACGATTATTTCTGTGTGTTCATGCTCGCTTAGCAATGTCAATAAAGTAAAGTAAAAAATGAGGCTTTTAAATCATCACAGAGAAAATATTTTATGTAATGCGCTAAGATCTCTTGCCTTGTGTATTTTGCAGTGGATTTAGCAAATAAATGCTGTAATTTTGTAGGCAGAGAATGCTTTGTGTTATTTTACATGCCTCTGCTGATTTTAGGTTACTTTACTACAATTAAGGCAATGTAGCAGTTTCTTGCCACATCATAATTAATTAAGTTTATATTATGCACTATTGGTTTTTACATATTGGAGCATCAGTGGAATTATAAAGTGAATTTGTTCTGTTTATCTACCATTCTTTCCTAATGGTGAAACCTACAAAACTTGTTACTAGTGGCAGATTGTGTTGTGCTTACTAAACATCACACAGGGCCATGCTGGTTGCCTTAGACTGGCATCACCATGGATTGGATACTGTGAGTGTTTGAAGATTTTTTTTATACAGAGTATCAACCTCCAGCAGTGATGCTTCACTACAACTTTTGTCCAGCAACCATCAAGACGGGTACCTAAAGCATAAAAAAAAGTCTTCCAGGGTCAGTCAGCAAGCTGATGCAAGTGAATGCTCCAATGTGAATGCTGCCTGTTGTCTGGTTCTCTGTTCTTGGTTTCATACAATAGTCACTGGAGGAATTAAGCAAATTATTTTTAGCTCTGAACACCAAAAAGCACTTTATACATCCTTTCAAAGTTTAAATACAGTGTAATACTGGTGAGCGAAAGCTGAACAGTAAAGGCTGGGGGAGATTAGTCTCCCTGCGACAAATTGTCTCTTCTTCGGGCAACTAATCTCCCCTAAATGCCTTCCCGTTGGCTAGAATGTAAATCGATGACGGAATGGCTTTCCGAAGTCGCCTGAAGTTTCCTCGTGAGGCAACTTTGGGAGCAACTGCCCAAAACAATCCCGCCGCCAATTTACATTCTAGCCAGTGGAAAGTCTTTTAGGGGAGATTAGTCGCCCGAAGAAGAGGCGATTTGTCGATGGGCGACTAATCTCCCCCAGTAGCCTTGTGTGTCACCACCCTAATGATGAGATGACTTAATGCTGGTAGGAATGCACTTGTATCTGAAGTCACATTTAAATTAACTGACATATTTCTTTTGAATTATCTTTCTATTTTGCCTTTTTTTAAAGTGAAACTTAAAATGCTACCTGGTTACTAAGGTTACTGACCCAAAAATGGTTTTGTTTTGTTTATTTTTCTATGGATCACTCATTACGACATTAAAGGAAATGCCTGTTAGACAGGAGTTGCAATGGGTACATAGCAGTGTAGATTGAACCAAGAAAGGGGAATAATAAAAAATAATAATAAAACTGAAGATTTACTCGGAATTTAGCATATTACTAAGAGGCTTATTACTAACATTCATTTTCTTCATGAATCATATAATTTCTCAAAAAAATTGTGGTTTTATATTTCTTTAAAACTCTAAAAATTCAAGATTTATTACACGTAAAAACCATGGAATACTCTAATAAAAAAATTACTCCAAGTAAAGCAGTCGAGGTCCCATAGAAGTCAATGGGAGCTGTGCTGATCCAATTGGACCTTTTTTAGCCATTCAGATTGTTAGAGTTTTTTGGATTACCTTTTGCTTCTAATAGTCCAAAAAAACTTGAATTCTTAGAGGTGTTAGAGATATTTGTATTTTGTTTGGATCGTTGAGAACTATTTTTTCCATGCATACTTTTTATATTTGAATCTGTTAATAACTTTTGTTGTATTTGTGATTTTAGAGAAATAAAATGTAATTGTTGTTTCAAAAAGCTCAAATACCACTAAAATTCAACCTTTAACAAATGGGCCTCCCCATGTCCAGTGCTGTAGCACTTAATGCTTTTTTTTAAAGGTTTCTACTTAAAGTTTTCAAAAGAAACAGCTGCAAGGAAGAAAGATGGGGAAGTGTGTGGAAGAAGGAAGGGGAAAAGGGAGAGTTTGGGGGGTAATGAGGCAGTCTAGAGACCATGAAATACTCAATTTAGCCATAGTCCTGTTGGTTTAACCAGGTCTTCAAAATGGCTTCATTTTTCATAAGTAAGGTGTAGTTTATTTTTACTTTATACATTTTATTCAAACATGGTAAAAAAAGAAACGCGACATAGACGCTCCTTGTTGCGGCATTTACATTTCTATGCTAGGAAAACGATTCTTCTGTCATGGAAGCTGCCCAAACCGCCCACCCTGAAAAGATGGAAATCCTTGATAAATGAGGCTTTACCACGCTATAAACTGACCTACTTTAGCCAAGGCTGCCCAGACAAATTTGACAAAGTCTGGGCCCATGGGCAGATACACTGGACTCAGCTACAGCACAAGACAGCAGATAAATGACTCCTAAGACAGGAACGGGTATACTGAATAACCTACACGGCCAACGCCCCCCATGTGGCATAAATAATGGTGTTAGGGATAAGTCAGTTGCGAGTGTTGGCCACTAAGGGAAACCTATAATTAACACTTTTAATGGAATGTTAATCCAACAATGAAATTCTAAGCAGCCTTTCCATATACATTAGTTTGGTGTGTTCAAGTTATCAGTAAATGTAACTTCAATTGAAAGCAGAATCTGTACCTTTCCGTACTCCTGCATTGATACCTTATGCGATGCAGCAGAAGTCGGGTTATCCTCAAGATAAGATCAGATATCAAGTAGGGAGTCAACTTAATTGAACCCCTTCTCACCCGGTCACCCAGTAATGATCTGGGTTGGCATCTCTGTAAGGTCTTTCAATCAGTTCCTGTATTATACAAGAGTACAATAATATAACGTTGGATAGAGAGAGACTGCTTTTCAATAGCAATGACATTTACAAATAGCTCGACAATTTTTTAAATATATAGTATAGATTTAAATTTCCTTTAATTAATTTGATATTTGGGTTTACATTCACTTTAAGGCAGTTGTTAATTCCAGGATTCCCTTGCATTTATTCATTCTGCACTATGCACCTTGCGAGACAGTAGTAAAGAGCACGAATAGACTTTTGCTAATAAGCGAGACAGTAGTAAAGAGCATGAATAGACTTTTGTTAATAGCCTTTAAGCACACATAATTATAAATTATTTTGTCCTTGCACTTATGTTTGAGTCCTAAAATGTATTAACATTCATTTCGTGGGGATGAAGTGCTAGCTGAGAAAAAAATCATTTTGCTAGATTATTACAGGTTTAAATGCTAATAGCAGATGCTTTATGGATGCCAAAGCATTCTTAGACAAACTCTGGGACCATGCATTTTTATATTCAGACCACAATCTAGTTTTACAAATAGAATGAATGCAGAAAGCCACAAATCCCCACAAAAATGGAACTTTATTACAGTCCCCACTTATCCATTGTTCCGTTGTGTAGTGCAGCCTAATGACTGCGTGATGCCCTCTTCTGCTGCCCTTTAAACCACAAACAAGCATCTGCCCCACAAAAGGGGCTTCTCCATTGGTATGCAGACAGAGTTCGACACCATCAATGGTCACCTTTTTTTTTTTTAATTCTCAATTCTCCCAACTAATTTGTTAAAAGTCTCTGAATCTGGGTAGTTTGGCTTTGTGCCTATGAGCATGCTTCATATTTCCTGCCTTTTCAAAAGAGATTCAAAAGTGATTTAAATGTTAAACACAGAAGAGTCATGTTTATTAAGCTTTTCTCAGTCTCATCTTGATTTTAGTTAAATAAATATAAAATATTGGAGAGATTGGGTATATTTTTTCTTTCCAGGGAATCTGTTCTAGTGAAACTGACAAGCACGTGTTTTGGAGACTGCTGAAAAGATGCTTGCATAAATAAAACGTTGCTAGGAAATACCTGGCAACCACCAACAATACTGCTTTAAAACCTGCCCATAGGGTAAACACTGACCATGACAATGGGGAGGGGTTGAGAGAGACTCTCCAGTTCAAAAAAAATATTTAGTCCTATACACTCACATATAGCCCTATGTGTTTCCGGATATTCTGATCACAATGCCAGAATTCAATGGGAGGAGGTACAAACCATGTGCATTTTTTATACCAGAAAGAAGGAGGTATTGCAAGCTTTCCTGCCAAAAAAAAAGATTCTTTTTTCTATAGTCTTAACAGCCAAAGCCACAGAAAGTGCTAAGTTTGTAAAAGAAGCTGAAAGAACTGAAAAAGAGGATAAAGAGTCAGTGAAACGCCCCTTGCATTTTTAATAGGAAGCCAAAAAAGAACCCTAAAAAGCAATTAGTGATGCTGCTTGTGAATTAGGAGAATTTTTTTAAAGGAGTGGCAGTTAATCCTGTAAAAAGAAAAGATGCATGTGAGAGACTAGAAATAGGGAAGTCTGCTAGCAAATCAAGTGTTTAGACTTTAAAAGGACACCAAACTTGGATGGCAATTGCCATTTATTTATTGCATTTAAACCCAGGTGTCAGGACAGCATTTCTTTGAATCTGTGGTAAATTGGGCAAGGGAATGATAACTATACCTAGAATTATCTTGTAAATATGCTGTGTCTAATAGAAATAAGTCTAAAGCAACTGGAATTTCTCAAACTCAGATGGTCCACTTGCTTTAGACTTATTTCTGCTAGAAACTGCAATGTCATTACTTGAATGCATGAAAGTCGACACAGTCATATTTTATATATGAAAGGAATGGAGCAAGGAACATTAATACTGAATACAGAATCTCTTGTTCATTTAAATATATATATATATATATATATATATATGAGCCATGAATATCCTATAAATTATATCCTTATAAATGGTGCTTAGTGATGTCACCAGTTATAACCGGAGCTTATTGATGTCATTTCTGACACTCACTGAGATTTGTGTATTATAAAAAATAAAGTACCCCTTGTTGCAAAATATGAGGATATTAGAAGTCACCTCGGAGTTCCATGACCTTTATAAAAACACTCGGCCTTCGGCCTCATGCTATTATATAGTCTTGGAACTCCTCAGTAATTTATTATTCACTATATAACAACTGCCATTTTTCATGGCTGAGGTGTTTGTACACTAGGGGGCCCATTCACTAACTTCGAGTGAAGGATTTGAAGTAAAAAAACTTCGAATTTCGAAGTTTTTTTTGGGCTACTTCGACCATCGAATGGGCTACTTCGACCTTCGACTACGACTTTGAATCGAAGGATTCGAACTTAAAATCGTTCGACTATTCGACCATTCGATAGTCGAAGTACTGTCTCTTTAAAAAAAACTTCGACCCCCTAGTTCACCATCTAAAAGCTACCGAACTCAATGTTAGCCTATGGGGAAGGTCCCCATAGGATTGCCTAACTTCGAATATTCCTTCGATCGTTGGATTTAAATCCTTCGAATCGTTCGATTCGAAGGATTTAATCGTTTGATCGAAGGAATAATCCTTCGATCGTTCGATCGTACTATCTGCGCTAAATCCTTCAACTTCGATATTCGAAGTCGAAGGATTTCAATTCCCAGTCGAATATCGAGGGTTAATTAACCCTCGATATTCGACCCTTAGTGAATCAGCCCCAATGTGTACACACATATGTACTAACTAAGGTGAATTTAAAAAAAAATTTTTTTTTTTTTTTTTTTAACAATTCTTTATTTATCCATCAATGTATGAAAGCAGTTACATATCTGGTAGCAGAAACATTACCATGTAATTACAATAAAGATGTTACACTTTCAAGCAGTAATGTGAATAAAGCAGTAGAAGACAAAGGTATGAAAGTTTTACGTATCCGACAGTAGAAGCGTCATCATGCAATTACAATAAGGACATTTCACTTTCAAGCATCAATGTGAATAAAGCAATACAAAAGGAAACAGAAAGAAAAAAAAGGAAAACAAGGAAAAAGAAAACCTGTAAACATAATAAAAGGATAGCAGTCTTGGTGTTTGTTGTCCATTTTCTATAAGCCTTTGATTTGTTTATTTTATTGTGTTATGTAGTTTCAATAAATCTTAATCATGAAATGGTAATAAATGCTCGCAATCTTATGTATTTATCGGTCTCCGTATGAGTATCACGGTGGATTCACCACTGGTTCCCACTCAATCCACATATCCCACACTTTATGAAATTTCTCCGGACAGCCTCGTCTCATGTAAGTAAGTTTATATAAAGGAATGGATCTCTCAACCAGACGTTCCCAATCGGTAAGTGTTGGGCCACATGGAGATTTCCACTTCATGGCTATTGCCTTCTTGGCATACACACACAATATGGATAGCAGAGTCCTATG
This sequence comes from Xenopus laevis, assembly GCF_017654675.1. Taxonomy (NCBI): domain Eukaryota; kingdom Metazoa; phylum Chordata; class Amphibia; order Anura; family Pipidae; genus Xenopus; species Xenopus laevis. The sequence goes on along the minus strand of NC_054375.1, from coordinate 56,999,981 downwards.
TGCCCTTATAGGAACCTGTTCTTCTAACCTATGCAGTAGCAATACCTGGGGATCCCTCCAGAGCGGAATACCAATCCTATCCTGTATCTGACGTAGAATTGTCTCCCAATATTGTTGTATTCTGGGGCAGTCCCATACCATATGAAAGAAACCCGCTGGTGAATGGGAACACCTGGGACACCCCGGGTATACATTTGGGTGCAACCTATGTAACCTCTGAGGGGTAAGATAAACACGATGTAAGTAATTTAACTGCGTCATTCTATCTTTAGTGCTTATTATACCCTCAAACAGCCCCTCTAAAACCTCTTCCCACGTTTCAGTTGTTAAGTCGGGGATATCCTGCTGCCATTTAACTATCAATTTGGTTAGGGTCGAGCTGCACTTTTGTATCAGTTGTTTATAAAAGCAGGATAAAGGTTTGTTCAACTCCTCGCTATGTACCCCCTGTTCTATAATGTTTGGAGTGGTCTCAATAAATTGGCCCTTAAATTGAGTGGTCACAGCATGTCGGATCTGTAGAAACCTAAAAAACATGTTATTGGGTAAGGAGAATTTGTTAAAAAAAAAAATTTTAATTCTGAGATATTGTCAAATCTCGTACACAAGAGGGTAAATATGTCTATATCTTATCGAAAATAGCTTCCATTTAAACTGCCCAGTCACCAGTCTTAGAACATAAATTCTATGGACATGGAAATTACATTTCATGCCTGAATAATACTGTGTATACTTAGTAGTAATAAAGGCAATAATATGCCTATTTGGAGCATATATTTGGGGTAAATTAAACTTGGCTATGTTTTCAATGTAAATTGAAATTTGCACAATTGGCTTTTGATTGTACTAGCTTGCATTATTGGCTACATGGTTCCCCTGACATGTCATATAGCTGGACAGGGACTGCTTTAAAATCCAATCCTTTTGTTTGTAGGTCTAGGCCTGATAGGTCTGTAGAAACCATGCATATATCAGCAACCAGTGTACAAGTATATTTCTACAGTTTTTCCAACAAGCTGGTACTGAATAAGTATTTTCCACTGCAATTGTGCTCCATAGAGACTAATAAAAGTGGGTCTGGGGAGTAGGGATGTAGCGAACGTCGGAAAAAAAGTTCGCGAACATATTCGCGAACTTGCGCAAAAATGCGAGCGGTTCGCGAACGGTTCGCGAACCCCATAGACTTCAATGGGAAGGCGAACTTTAACATCTAGAAAAGACATTTCTGGCCAGAAAAATGATTTTAAAGTTGTTTAAAGGGTGCAACGACCTGGACAGTGGCATGCCAGAGGGGGATCAAGGGCAAAAATGTATCTGAAAAATCTGCCTGTGTGTGCTTGGAAGAGATAGTGTAGGGGGAGAGCTGTTAGTGATTTCAGGGACAGCTGATAGTAAGTTTGCTGGCTAGTAATCTGCTTGATACTGCTCTGTATTGGAGGGACAGAAGTCTGCAGGGATTTGAGGGACATTTTAGCTTAGGTAGCTTTGCTGGCTAGTAATCTACTGTTCTCTTTAAACAACTGCCATACGTTGACCTTGTAGGCATTGTTTGCCCAGTTTTTTTGGACGCAGCCACTGAAGCACAGTTGCCAGAAAAAATATGCCATATAAATGCTGAAAATAGTCATTTTTCGCCATACGTTGACCTTGTAGACATTGTTTGCCCAGTTTTTTTGGACGCAGCCACTGAAGCACAGTTGCCAGAAAAAATATGCCATATAAATGCTGAAAATAGTCATTTTTCGCCATACGTTGACCTTGTAGACATTGTTTGCCCAGTTTTTTTGGTTGCAGCCACTGAAGCACAGTTGCCAGAAAAAATATGCCACATAAATGCTGAAAATAGTCATTTTTTGCCATATACGTTGAGTCAACGTATGGCAAAAAATGACTATTTTCAGCATTTATATGGCATATTTTTTCTGGCCTCTGTGCTTCAGTGGCTGTGGCCAAAAAACTGGGCAAACAATGCCTACAAGGTCAACGTCATTGACCTTGTAGGCATTGTTTGCCCAGTTTTTTTGGCCACAGCCACTGAAGCACAGAGGCCAGAAAAAATATGCCATATAAATGCTGAAAATAGTCATTTTTTTGGTCGCAGCCACTGAAGCACAGTTGCCAGAAAAATTATGCCATATAAATGCTGAAAATATAAATTTTTTTGGTTGCAGCCACTGAAGCACAGAGGCCAGAAAAATTATGCCATATAAATGCAGAAAATATGCATTTTTTTGGTCGCAGCCACTGAAGCACAGTTGACAGAAAAATTATGCCATATAAATGCTGAAAATATAAATTTTTTTGGTTGCAGCCACTGAAGCACAGAGGCCAGAAAAATTATGCCATATAAATGCAGAAAATATGCATTTTTTTGGTCGCAGCCACTGAAGCACAGTTGCCAGAAAAATTATGCCATATAAATGCTGAAAATAGTAATTTTTTTGGTTGCAGCCACTGAAGCACAGAGGCCAGAAAAATTATGCCATATAAATGCAGAAAATATGCATTTGTTTGGTCGCAGCCACTGAAGCACAGTTGACAGAAAAATTATGCCATATAAATGCTGAAAATATAAATTTTTTTGGTTGCAGCCACTGAAGCACAGAGGCCAGAAAAATTATGTCATATAAATGCAGAAAATAGGCATTTTTTTGGTCGCAGCCACTGAAGCACAGAGGCCAGAAAAAATTAAACCAGTAGGGTTTGCACCCTAGTTTGTAACGGTGGCGGAGGGAGGAGGAGGACGCTAAAGGACAGCTGTGTGTGGAGTCATGAGGCTTGAAGAGAAGGACAGCTGCATAGAAGTCAGAACAAGTCTTCCGGCGTGCAGTAACCTTCCGAGATCCACCCCTCATTCATTTTAATAAAGGTCAGGTAATCGACACTTTTGTGACCTAGGCGAGTTCTCTTCTCAGTTACAATCCCTCCTGCTGCACTGAAGGTCCTTTCTGAGAGCACACTTGAGGCTGGGCAAGACAAGAGGTTCATGGCAAATTGTGACAGCTCTGGCCACAGATCAAGCCTGCGCACCCAGTAGTCCAGGGGTTCATCGCTCCTCAGAGTGTCGATATCTGCAGTTAATGCCAGGTAGTCCGCTACCTGCCGGTCGAGGCGTTCTTTGAGGGTGGATCCAGAAGGGTTGTGGCGCTGCCTTGGACAGAAAAACATTTGCATGTCTGACGTTACAGACTGGCCAAAGGGCTTTGTCCTTGCAGGTGTGCTCGTGGCAGGATTACTGGCACCTCTGCCCCTGGAATGTTGATGAGTTCCTGAAGTGACATCACCCTTAAAAGCATTGTACAACATGTTTTGCAGGCTGGTTTGTAAATGCCGCATCTTTTCGGACTTGTGGTATGTTGGTAACATTTCTGACACTTTATGCTTGTACCGAGGGTCTAGTAGCGTTGCGACCCAGTACAGGTCCTTCTCCTTAAGCCTCTTGATACGGGGGTCCTTCAACAGGCATGACAGCATGAAAGACCCCATTCTCACAAGGTTGGATGCAGAGCTATCCATCTCCGCTTCCTCATTATCAAGGACTGCATCATCCACGGTCTCCTCCCCCCAGCCACGTACAAGACCAGGGGTCCCCAAAAGGTCACCACTAGCCCCCTGGGAAGCCTGCTCCTGTTGGTCCTCCTCCTCCTCCTCCACAAAGCCACCTTCCTCCTCTGACTCCACTTCTGGCACCTCTCCCTGCGTTGCAGCAGGTGCCTGGGTTCGTTCTGGTGATTCCGACCAGAAATCGTGCGCTTCCAGCTCCTCGTCACGCTGGTCTACAGCCTCATCTGTCACTCGTCGCACGGCACGCTCCAGGAAGAAAGCGAAGGGTATTAGGTCGCTGATGGTGCCTTCGGTGCGACTGACCATATTTGTCACCTCTTCAAAAGGTCGCATGAGCCTGCAGGCATCGCGCATAAGCACCCAGTAACGGGGGAAAAAAATCCCCAGCTGTGCAGATCCAGTCCTACCACCCAGTTCAAAAAGGTACTCGTTGACGGCCCTTTGTTGTTGCAGCAGACGTTCCAACATAAGGAGCGTTGAATTCCAGCGAGTCTGGCTGTCAGAAATCAAACGCCTGACTGGCATGTTGTAGCGCTGCTGAATGTCAGCAAGGCGTGCCATGGCTGTGTAGGAACGTCTGAAATGGGCCGACACCTTTCTGGACTGGGTGAGAACGTCCTGGAATCCTGGGTACTTGGAGACAAAACGTTGGACTATTAAATTTAACACATGTGCCATGCAGGGCACATGTGTTAAATTGCCTAGTCTCAACGCTGCCAACAGATTGCTTCCATTGTCACACACCACTTTTCCGATCTGCAGTTGGTGTGGGGTCAGCCACCGATCGGCCTGTGACTGCAGAGATGACAGGAGTACAGATCCGGTATGGTTTTTGCTTTCCAGGCACGTCATCCCCAAGACAGCGTGACAACGGCGTACCTGGCACGTCGAATAGCCTAGGGGGAGCTGGGGGTGCACAGGTGTGGAGGAGGAGAAGGAGGACCCAGCAGCAGAGTAAGAAGAAGAAGAAGACGAGGTAGAGAGCGATGGAGGAGTAGAGGTGGTGGCAGAACCGCGTGCAATCCGTGGCGGTGACACCAACTCCACTGTTGTTGTTGAGCTACCCATTCCCTGCTTCCCAGCCATTACCAAGTTCACCCAGTGGGCAGTGTAGGTGACATACCTGCCCTGACCATGCTTGGAGGACCATGCGTCAGTAGTCATATGGACCTTTGGCCCAACACTAAGTGACAGAGATGCGGTAACTTGGCTCTGCACATGTTGGTACAGGTGTGGTATTCCCTTTTTAGAAAAAAAATTGCGGCTGGGTACCTTCCACTGCGGTGTCCCAATTGCTACAAATTTGCGGAAGGCCTCAGAGTCCACCAGCTGGTATGGTAAAAGCTGGCGGGCTAAGAGTGCAGACAAGCCAGCTGTCAGACGCCGGGCAAGGGGGTGACAGTCAGACATTGGCTTCTTACGCTCAAACATGGCCTTCACAGAAACTTGGCTGGTGGCAGATGACTGGGAATGGGAACAGGTGGTCAAGGTGGAAGGCGGAGTGGAGGGTGGTTCAGACGGGTCAAGGAGAGCAGAGGTAGAGCAGTAAGATGCTGGACCAGAAGGAGTGTGGCTTTTAGTTTGCCTGTTGCCTTTGAGGTGTTGCTCCCAAAGTGCTTTGTGCTTGCCGCTCATGTGCCTTCGCATAGAAGTTGTACCTATGTGGCTGTTGGGCTTACCAAGGCTCAGTTTCTGACTGCACTCATTGCAAATTACAATGCTTTTGTCAGAGGCACACACATTAAAAAAATCCCACACTGCTGACTTTTTGGAAGTGTGCGATCTGGCGGTAACAGTAGAAGTTGGCGGAGTTGGCGGAGTTGGCGGTATTGGCGGCAATGGCGGGTGCGTTGGCCGGCTGAACACAGGTGCCGATACATGTTGTTGCCCTACTGATCCCTGCGGGCTGTCCTCCCTGCTTCTTCTAAGTCTTATTCTCCTACTGCCTCTCTGACTCTCCGTCTCTCCATCTGAACTACCCTCCTCTTGCTCTCTTCTACTAGGCACCCACAAAACATCAATCTCCTCATCATCATTCTCCTCAGATGCATCAATTTCTTCTGACACATCACAGAAGGAAGCAGCAGCGGGGACCTCCTCCTCATCACTCATTATGTCCATCTCTATCGTGTTCTCTGCCAGAATTAAATCTGGTGTAAGGTCCTCATCTCCTTCATCTTCTTCTGGCAATAATGGTTGCGCATTACTCAGTTCAAGAAACTCATTGGAAAATAACTCCTCTGACCCCAGTGAAGAAGGGGCACCGGTGGTGGAGGAAGTGTTACGTGGGGTGGCCATAGCAGTGGAGGATGAGGAGGATGTTGTGGTAAAGTTAGAAACGGTAGAGGATGGGGTGTGCTGTGTAAGCCAGTCAACTACCTCTTCAGCATTTTGGGAGTTCAGGGTCATTGGCTTTTTAAAACTGGGCAATTTGCTAGGGCCACAGGATTGCATAGCAGCACGGCCCCTAGCACGGCCTCTGCGTGGCGGCCTGCCTTTGCCTGGCATTATTTTTAAAAAAACAACAACAACAACAAAAACTCAGTTGGTTTTTCTGGAAACGATAATACACACAGCTAGATGGCGGGTTGAAGAAAACACTGTGCAAATAATGCCTACAAAGTCAACGTATACACTACTACAGCGGTGGATACGGATTACGTAAAATATATGAATGCTGCTTGAAAAAAAGTAACTCAAGTGGTTTTTCTAGAGACGATAATATTATCAATATTTAGACAAAATGTGAACAAGGTCACACAGCTCGATGGCGGGTTGAAGAAAACAGTGTGCAAATAATGCCTACAAGGTCAACGTATACACTACTACAGCGGTGGATACGGATTACGTAAAATATATGAATGCTGCTTGAAAAAAAGTAACTCAAGTGGTTTTTCTAGAGACGATAATATTATCAATATTTAGACAAAATGTGAACAAGGTCACACAGCTCGATGGCGGGTTGAAGAAAACACTGTGCAAATAATGCCTACAAGGTCAACGTATACACTACTACAGCGGTGGATACGGATTACGTAAAATATATGAATGCTGCTTGAAAAAAAGTAACTCAAGTGGTTTTTCTAGAGACGATAATATTATCAATATTTAGACAAAATGTGAACAAGGTCACACAGCTCGATGGCGGGTTGAAGAAAACAGTGTGCAAATAATGCCTACAAGGCCAACGTATACACTACTACAGCGGTGGATACGGATTACGTAAAATATATTATGGCTGCTTGAAAAAAGTGACTCCGGTGTTTTTTCTGGAGACGGTAATATTATGGATATTTAGACAGAATGGGAACAAGGTCACACAGCTCGATGGCGGGTTGAAGAAAACAGTGTGCAAATAATGCCTACAAGGCCAACGTATACACTACTACAGCGGTGGATACGGATTACGTAAAATATATTATGGCTGCTTGAAAAAAGTGACTCCGGTGTTTTTTCTGGAGACGGTAATATTATGGATATTTAGACAGAATGTGAACAAGGTCACACAGCTCGATGGCGGGTTGAAGAAAACAGTGTGCAAATAATGCCTACAAGGCCAACGTATACACTACTACAGCGGTGGATACGGATTACGTAAAATATATGAATGCTGCTTGAAAAAAGTGACTCCGGTGTTTTTTCTGGAGACGGTAATATTATGGATATTTAGACAGAATGTGAACAAGGTCACACAGCTCGATGGCGGGTTGAAGAAAACAGTGTGCAAATAATGCCTACAAGGCCAACGTATACACTACTACAGCGGTGGATACGGATTACGTAAAATAATGAATGCTGCTTGAAAAAAGTCACTCCGGTGTTTTTTCTGGAGACGGTAATATTATGGATATTTAGACAGAATGGGAACAAGGTCACACAGCTCGATGGCGGGTTGAAGAAAACAGTGTGCAAATAATGCCTACAAGGCCAACGTATACACTACTACAGCGGTGGATACGGATTACGTAAAATATATGAATGCTGCTTGAAAAAAGTGACTCCGGTGTTTTTTCTGGAGACGGTAATATTATGGATATTTAGACAGAATGTGAACAAGGTCACACAGCTCGATGGCGGGTTGAAGAAAACAGTGTGCAAATAATGCCTACAAGGCCAACGTATACACTACTACAGCGGTGGATACGGATTACGTAAAATATATGAATGCTGCTTGAAAAAAGTGACTCCGGTGTTTTTTCTGGAGACGGTAATATTATGGATATTTAGACAGAATGGGAACAAGGTCACACAGCTCGATGGCGGGTTGAAGAAAACAGTGTGCAAATAATGCCTACAAGGCCAACGTATACACTACTACAGCGGTGGATACGGATTACGTAAAATATATGAATGCTGCTTGAAAAAAGTGACTCCGGTGTTTTTTCTGGAGACGGTAATATTATGGATATTTAGACAGAATGGGAACAAGGTCACACAGCTCGATGGCGGGTTGAAGAAAACAGTGTGCAAATAATGCCTACAAGGCCAACGTATACACTACTACAGCGGTGGATACGGATTACGTAAAATATATTATGGCTGCTTGAAAAAAGTGACTCCGGGGTTTTTTCTGGAGACGGTAATATTATGGATATTTAGACAGAATGTGAACAAGGTCACACAGCTCGATGGCGGGTTGAAGAAAACAGTGTGCAAATAATGCCTACAGGGCAAATAATGCCTAAAAGGTCAACTTATACACTACTACAGCGGTAGTAAAATAAAAAAAAGTAAAATAAAAAAAAAATGAATATTAAAAAAAAAAAATTAAAGTTGGTGCTGCTGAACTACTAGGAGCAGCAGATTAGCACACCAGTCCCACTCCCCAACACTGCTAGACTAATAGCACTGGGCTCTTATAGTAGTAGTAGTAGTAGTAGTAGTAGTAAAACAACAAAAAAATAAATAAAAGCAGTCCTTACAAGGACTACTGTTATTGCAGCAGTCAGCAGATGAGATCAGAAGCAGGACAGCTGCCCACTGCAGCTACATACAGAGCACTGCAGTAGAAGGTAGATTACTAGCCAGCAAAGCTACCTAAGCTTAAATGTCCCTCAAACCCCTGCAGACTTCTGTCCCTCCAATAACAGAGCAGTATCAAAACGATTACTAGCCAGCAAACTTTCAACTGTCCCTGAAATCACTAACAGGCAGCAGCTCTCTCCCTACACTATCTCTTCAGCACACACAGGCAGAGTGAAAAAACGCTGCAGGGCTTCGGTTTTTATAGGGAAGGGGAGTGGTCCAGGGGAGAGCTTCCTGATTGGCTGCCATGTACCTGCTGGTCTGGGGTGAGAGGGCAAAAAAAAGCGCCAACAATGGCGAACCCAAAATGGCGAACGTCGCGCGACGTTCGCGAACTTCCGGCGAGCGCGAACACCCGATGTTCGCGCGAACAAGTTCGCCGGCGAACAGTTCGCGACATCTCTACTGGGGAGCCATAAGCTTAGAAAATGTACAAATGTTTTTTTGTTAAATTAATTATTTTCAAAGTGAGTCTGTTGATGAGTCATTTATTACATATGTACATTCGGAAATCTGCATCATATAACTACAAAATGGGACTTGTTTTGGATCCATCATGTTGCATACAGAGGTTTTTTGACCACAATGTTGTACAACACTGAAGACATGATTTCAGCACCACAGACAGCACACTATGATTATTTCTGCAAGAAGAAAAACATTAACCTATTCCCTTTGCTAATCATTTTCTGTCTTTTAAATGAATTGTAATTGGTTTATTAATGGTTGAACTGCCTTTTCTCTTAATGTTGTTTTCTCCATGGGAGATACAGAAGATATTAGAGAGGTGAAAAGGGTCTAGTAGATTATTGACTAAAGGTTTCTACTAAATGTTGTTTGGCTACTTTTTCTAATATCTTTTAAAGCACATGGACATGGTAATGTTACAGTAGATAAATCAGTTTTGAATATTCATATATATATATACCAAATAGGACTTTGGTAGAAATTATAGAAACAGGACTTTGGTAGAAACATATACCTCCAGAAAGAATACTTAACCAACTGATAGTTCATATCATATTAAGTAGCCTATTTAAGAATCTTAATCCAAACTGGAATATATATCAGTGAATATTTCTCCTTTATATCTTTTACCTTGAGCCACCATTTTGTACAGAACATTGTGCATTAATTGGCTCATGTGACGTGTACTGTATGCGTGCCCTTAGTTTATGTGCACCGTGAATCGTACAATCCCTGGGGGCAGCCCTTAATTCTAAAAAAAATTATATTTTTCTAAAAATGGTTTATTTAGCTGAAGCTGAGTTTTACATGTGAGCTGATTTATGCAATACATTTTTATAGAGCTTTACATTGTTTGGGGGTTATAGTTTTTCCTTTAAGATAGAAAGTACACATAAGGTAATAATATGCATCCTGTACATTATCCTAATAGGTTCCCAGTTTCCAACCTGGGATCGCTCCACCTATCTACAATTCTACTGTTTAGAAACTTGGACAGCTTGCGGAGGGGTTTAGTATCTGTTAAAAAGACTTCCTGAATTCTTAATTGTATCAGAGAGAATGTCTGAGCAGTTGAAGCCTAAACCTAGAGCAGAACACTTGAAGCAGCCCTTCATTTTTCTATGAATTCCAGCCTTCTTATGGACTCAGTAGACTTGCTTATGTGGCATTATTGTTTTATCATCTAATTGACTATAATCAGCCCAGAACTAAAAATCACTTGGACAACACCGATTTAGAAGATCCAAAATATAAGCAGAGCAGAAGAGACAGCAGCTATTGGCCACATGGGGATTTCTGATTACCCCCAATGCATTGATCAAACCAATAAAACAGGAAGAACAGTGAAGTGTGGGTCTTGTAGTTATGGGTCAGCTGATGAATGTTTATACAGGCTGAATCAGGTCATTGTCAGCTTATTTGTCCATTTTTGTGGCGTGTGATTGTGTCATAGTTTGGTGATCTACTTGATGGGGGCTCATTGTTCATCCAGGATCATACAGTTGAGTTGGAAGGCCGTTGAACTGTATCACACACACACACACCTCCTGTGACTCTTATATATATATTATTTCTTTACACTCCCTTTCCACTGACACTGTCAGCCTTCCAGGAAAACGACTTCCTTACTTATTTGTTTTGAGGTATAGAAATGTGCAGCAGTGTATATAAATCATGCAAACGATCTGTTTATCTGTTATTTGCTGCAAAAGGGTGTCTCTGAATATTCCACTGTTGGATAAATCTAAATCATTACTTACCAACAACACTAATGTGGCAAATAACTTTCTAAAATGTGTGTAGAGTTCATTGTTATTATGTGATGTATTTCTCAGCTCACCCCAAGTTATTTATTGTCTCACATTTTTAGTTTGTGCTGGGTAATGTGCAATATCAGCTCCTGTAGAAAATACACATGATTTATACCAAACTACTCAAATAAATGAATGTCCCTACCCAGGATAACATCAGTATAAGCAATATGAAAAGTCATTTATCAAAGTCATTATTAGCTGGCTTTTATTAAACAGAAGACACCCCTGCAGAGAGATAGCTTTAGAGAACGGAAATAAGAGATACCTATTGCATGAATATAATAGTAACAGTATTATTTAACCCTGCAGCTGGCATACATATTATACAAAGTATGACAGGATTGGTCATCGAATGTCTTTTAGCATATAAAGAACCACTTGCAGATACGTACAGTATATACATTTTCATAAAGGTTAATCTCATCTTGCTTTTTGTGTGCCAGTAATCTGTACCACCCCTTAACAAAAAACGGACAGCGAATTTATCAGAGTTTAATACATTATTTTCTTGAAATTTCCCATACAACATATACTTTGATCCTGTGCAACTTGTAAAGACATATTGATGATAGCAATAAAGTACATGTAATACTCTGACATAATGATGTAGTGTGTGTTCCTGATTTTAGTGTCAGGTTCATTTGCTGACTGAGCTGCCCTTAGGGCACAGAGTTGTTCTGTTTGCCTTCTATATGGGAGCCCAGAATTGCTGATTTAATGATGTTGCCCTTTTTGTACTGGGTTAAGGCGAGAGGATTTGGATCTGAGGACAGCCCAGTGTGTTGACAGCATTATGTATAGAAAACCAACAGTTTGATCTGTATTATAATGCAAAGCAAGGAGGCTGAACAATGGTCATATTGCCTTCAGCAAGATGGGTTGCTATGTGTACAGAGATTTATACATTCATACATTAAACTATGTATTAATTTTTATATATGATGCACGAGGACCAAAGCTAAAAAAAAAGAAACTAACCTTTGCTTCTGTTGCTTCTATATTGAACAAGGACATATATATATATATATATATATATATATATATATATATATATATATATATAGTTATATATATATAGTTATATAAATAGGATTCATTTGCTAAGTGGATGCAATATGATTTTCTCTTTATTATGATGTAGATATTGATATTTTGAAATTATTTGTATTTGGTCTTCATTTTTTATGGTTTTTCAGTTATTTAGCTGTTTGTTTAGATGCTCTCCAGCAGCTGTCTGGTTGCTAGGGTCTAAATTACCCTAGCAGCCAGGCAGTGGTTTGAACGAGAGATGGGAATATGAATAGTAGAGGGCCTGCATAGAAAGATAAGTATTTAAATAGTAACAATAGCAATGGAACTGTGACCTCACAGATCACAGATCAATAGATTTTAGCTGTTAGGGTCAGTGACTCCCATTTGAAAGCTGGGAAGAGACAGAGGAGGAAGGCAAATAATTAAAAAAGAACTATAAAAAATAAATAAGGAAAAACAATTGCAAAGTTGCTGGGAATAGGCCATTCCGTAACATATTAAAAGCTATAGTTGAACTATTCCTTTAACTGCTCTTTCATGTATTGATCTGGCTAATGGGCTCATCAAATGATCCATATAATGAGTGTAATTTTCCATCACAATGTCCAGCTATATTACAATACAATCTATACTGTCAGAAATTGTACAAGTATGGGATCCGTTATCCAGAAATCCGTTATCCATAAAGCTCCAAATTACAGAATGAGAACCCATTCTATCAAATTTTAAGAACCATTTATTTTTTCTCTGTATTAATAAAACAGTATCTTGTACTTGATCCAAACTAAGATATAATTAATAGAGATGCGCCAAATCCACTATTTTAGTTGCACATCATTGTTCAACCAAACTAGGCCTTGTGATTGATTAGAAGCAAACTCCTAGCAACAATGTTCTAACTTCCAGTACAAAAAGTAAACAGACAACTGTCGGTGCTACACACACAGAACTGGCTATCTTGGACTGCATTTATTTAAAAGCCTTTTGTTTTTGAATAGGACGAATAGCAGACAAATTTGTGGCTGGGCAGAATCCATGTCTATTCTTTAGTGATAATTAAGAATGAAATCTATTTGGACATCAGCATCGTATTCTGAAAAAGACAGCTAACATTATAATTAGGAGTTTAAAAACTGACCCGAAAAATAAGGGTCTTTGTTCATTAATGAATCTGCATTTCCATGTGTCTCTTCGCTGAGAACTCTGAATAGGCTATGATATCTGATTAAGACAGCTCTCTCTCCCGGTTAACAGAAAAAGCATGCATGGAAAGACAATATGCCAATTCTCTATAAGTAAGAAGAGGCATTTGAAGCTTGTATCAAGAGTTATTTTCAGTCTTCGGCAATTGCAAGTAGCTAAATGTTATTTATCGCTGGAGTCTATTTTTTTAATCATTTGGATGAACATTTGTCAATGCAATAGTTGGCTAAATAATTACAAAATGTATGGGGATCTTTATTCTTCTCATTGTCAGCACATTCTGCCTGACCCTTTGTTGGGCCTTTTTTACAAACTCCAATTGGCATATTTAACAGTGGTTTAATTTTGAGTTTATGGGAATTTATCAGCGGTTGAATTTCGAGTTTACGGGAACTCCCATCAACTCCCATAAACGCGAGATGCGAAAAATAAAATGACCAATCGAAATTCATTAAAAAATACCATTTTTTTTAATATATATTTTGTATTGGGCTGAAGAAGTTCAATAAACCCACACTGAAAAAACCCTTTCCAACAATGAAGGTCCATCTAACCGGCTGCTTCAGAGATCAAAATAGCAATTGGAATCCTTTTGGCACAAGCAATCTTTAAGGAAACCCCGTGTGAGTTTACTAATCTTAAATTGCCCCCTCCATTTTTCATTATGTTTATAGATAGTTCCCCCTTTTTGTGTTATAATAATAGATATAGATATAAAAATGATCAAATACTAAATAGCCACCTGTTCAAGAGAGACAGAGATAACACAGTCTCCAGATAAACCACATCATAAGTATTGCAGGGAACAGTCCAGTAAATAGTTTGCTTTGCCAAGTTGAAAAAGCACACTTGATATATTTGGAAATCAGTCAGTATTTATCCCCTCAAATAGGTCTTTTCCAGTTAGCTCCTAAAAAACAATCTACAGTAAATGTTATTTTTTTAGTGCACATTTTTATCAAAGGATTGTTTGAATGAACAATCTGTAGCAATATTAGTGTTATCAATTTTATCTCAATAATTTTCAAGTACCAGCCATTGTTTATCTTGCTGGAAAGATTAATAATGGGTTGACTTACCAACAATGGTGTAAATAGAAATTACCACCAATGTGCAGATACGGGGTTCCACTATTTATTTATACAATAATGGTTTATCTTGCTTTGTTCCACTTATTGTGTGCTCACAACAGTCCATCTCTGCATTTTTGTGTTTATTCATAAATGATGGCTGCCATGTTGCTTGCCCTGGTAGAGATATATTTGTAGACAAATGAGCAGTAGCACACTATAATGCAAATCTGGAAATCAGTTTTATATATGAACAGTGATACAATCATAGATTTTCACAATTACACAATTGTGCAAATGCTAAGCAGTCATCATTTGTGCTGTCGTCTTGATTGTTGCTTAGAAATGCTTCAGCCATACCAAGCTATGTGATAAGGCCTTTGAATAACCCTAAATGCAAATGCGTTTTTAAGGGAGACTAATTAAAGATAATAATCAGACATAATAATCATTGGAGGGCATGAGCACTGATGGGAGCAAGGGCGCACTCAGTGGGAAACTTACATGACCTCTATAATCTACAATTCCTGATACGTAGTATACACTACTCAGATAGTTCTGGAATCGTCCAGTGGATTAGATATTACAGACTTGTGTATTAAAACAAACAGGGGCAAGTAGGTTAGAAAATCTAGGATATCAAGCCTTTTTATGTGCTGCAGTTCCATTTGTATGGCTTCTTCATGCTGTTGGCTAATTCCGCCCGCCTTTAATTCCACAAGGAGTTGAGCCACACTGATTTTGTTTTCCAAGTCAATGTTGCACAGAAAAAGTTGCTGAAAAACAGAAGAATGACTTGAACTTTTTAAACAACAATAATACACAAATATATTGCACAAATAATTCACTGTGGTATATTGTGCATCAATAGCCTATTACAGTATGTACGGTTGTGGCTTCTGACACAAATTGCAAAGGGAACCCTGGAGTTACTACAACCTCTTGAATCAATGAGTGTGCTTGGGGACTACTCCTCAGAGCAGGCTGGGCAGGTTTTGTGGTGGTTCCTGTAAGTAGTCACAAGTGCAAGGAGTGTGCATGGGTGCATTCAATGGTGTCAATGCATACTTTTCACTTTTGTGTTGATGAGTTGCTTCAAAATGTGCATGAACTATTAGGTGCATGGCAAGCAAGTTGGTAGGGGTGCAACTTAGCATGCCCCCACAATTATGCTGCAGTTCTGGGAAAATGCTGCCATTCACAAAAAAATTGCCTAAAGGTGGCCATACACGGAGAGATCCGCTAGTTTGGCGATGTCGCCAAACAAGCGGATCTCTGTCTGATATGTCCACCTTGAGGTGGGCAATATCAGGCTGATCCGATCGTGGGCCCAACGATCGGATCCTATCGAATGGGAATGGGCGGTCGGATCGCGGGACCACATCAACGAATATATGCAGCCGCGATCTGACAGGATTTTTAGTCCCATCCGATCGAGATCTGGCCAACTTTCAACCAGATCTTGAGCGGGGAAGCCCGTCGGGGGGCCCCATACACGGACCAATAAGCTGCCGACTTGGTCTGTCGGCAGCTTTTATCGGCCCCTGTATGGCCACCTTAAGTAATGTACACATTGCACTATGCTGTGCTTTTGTTTTTTGTATGTAAAAGGTCTTCTTTGGCTGGGTAGCCCTATTGGCAGGATATATTTACAATCAATCAGTCTGCCTATTCCTAAATGCAGGTGTAAATCTGGTTGGCTTGTGTCCTGTGCAATTCATTTATTAACTACTACATGGAGAAAGCAATGTCAAATAACAATGTGGCTGCTTGAGAGCAACAAAACAGCAGAAAACATCACAAAACAACAATTAAACAACAACTGAAACATGCTGACAGTGTATATCATGGACCTAATCTAATAACTGTTACTGCCACTCTTATCTAGGGGCCGCTCTCATATATGCCCCATCTATGTTGCCTTAGATCCAGCCTTGGACAATAATATTGTGTTGGTATTGATTTTAAAAAAACTGCTCTAAAAGTGCACAGCCTGAAGCTAAAAATTGCATTTGAACTAAAATATGGAAAAGATAAGAAGTATTCAATGAAAATTTCCTGCCTTTTGCCAGCTTTATAGAAGGACTAAAGCAGTAGAAACTGTTATTCTTCTTTTTTTTTCTTGCCCAACAATCAGTGTAAATAGTTAATACACATGATATACACACTCAGCTAAAGCACAATGCCGCCTTAAATGGGCTGATTTGCTGTGTGTGTTTGCAGGCAAGTGCAAGCGCTCATGTGACAATTGTAATAAAGCTGGGGACTAATTGTACATGTTCAGTTGGTAATCCAAGAATGCTACCCATTTAAAGAAGCCTTTAATTTTGCCGTGTGGTTAAAACTAATAGTCCTCAGCTTTCATTCTTCAACTTTGAGTCCTCATTTTCTCTTTGTGTCTGCACCTGTTTGCGTCCCTTTCACATACAATGTAAAAAAATGATGGGTAATCTTCTGGCATTAACCTTGGTGTGTGATAATATGTTGGTAGGACTGAAGAATAATTACCAAGCCCTGGTCAACTAAGAACTGAACATTCTTAGTTCCGCTTTAGACTTTGGCTGTGTCGCATTGTCCTGTGTAAAGCACCCAGCAGCCAATTGTTTGCATTTAAAATGTGCACTGCTATTTGCAGTATGGGTGTCCGAGCTCTGTAGATGTATACGTAAATATATCATTCTTCCCTTCCAATCTTCTATACATTTGTGTTCCTAAAATAAATGAATGCTATCACATTTAACAATTAATCACAATTAAACTCATTGCAGCCTTCCTTCAGCAAAACTGTTATTTTAACACTGTAAAAACCAGTAAGAAACAGGGAGATTGAAAAGGAGATTACTGGTTTAACTCAGCATTTACTGGGTTAAATCAGCCATTCTGTTGAAGGTAGGCTGCTATAATCCTGCCTATCTTTGGGGTGGTCAAATACTTCCAGATGTTGCAGTAATGCTATATCACTGCTTGGTGAGTAGTGTTACTAGTTGCACAATCTTGTTGTTAGGGTTGCATGCCCTAGCAACCAGTCAGTGGTGTGTTTGGCTAGGATAAATAGGAGAGTTCCTGAAATATATGCAATCAAAAAATGAAGACCAGCAATAAGAAAAAAATGCTGCTGCTTTTTGTTGATGTGGTAACTGACCCTGGACACAAGACAACCTTTTAAATTAAAGGATGCCTAAAAAAATAATAAGAAAATAACTCCAAAACAATGAAGAATAAAAATGAAGAAGAGCTGGAAAGCACCATAGAATATTAGGAGAGAAACACTATGAATTGAATTTGCAGCGAAATTCCGAATTGCAACATCGATGAATAATTTTTTTGAAGCCACAGGAAAATGTTGCATGGAAATGCTATTGAACCCAGTGTATGTTGCACAAAAATCTCTGCCTCAAAAATGAATAATTGACTTCAATGTAAAGTGGAAAAAGTCATAGCAAATAATAGCCATCCTACCTCCATATAATAAAAATATGTAGTACACAAATGCCAGAATAATAACCTGTAAAATATATTCTTATAATACACAAGAGTCATGAATATTCTGTAAATTATATCCTTATAAATGGTGACTAGAATCGGTACAGATTCGCTCATCACTACTAATTACATTAAAGTTATCTGTTGTATTAAAACATTTCACTGTTTTATTGATGATCATAGAGACAACAAACCCTACATTAGGGACGCACATAACAGTCCCTGTTATAAATACAGGCATGGGATTGTTGGGAACGGTGATTTCTCAATAAGGAATTTCCTGTAATTTAGATTTCCATACCACAAGCCTACTAAAAACATTTAAAAATTAAATAAACCCAGAAGAAGTCACTTCAGAAGTGCTGAACTTGCAGCCCCGTGCCTTTATGTAGTCATTGAATTTCTTGCTGGCTTACTCCTTTATTTTACAATAGAGTATGTACACTATTCTGTAAGTACATTAAATGGCATTTCTCAGTACTGTAAGATGAGTTATATGAATCTGACCCTGTTCTGCCCTTGCAGGATGATGGAACAGATGTTAATTCCAGCATTGGTAGCCTATACAGATTATTTAGGTTTACTGTCATTTAGTAATTATAGTCTACAATGCTTGTACTGATCACAGTAATAAAAGATAATCAAAATCATCCAATAATTACAATTACAAATAATTACAATTCAGAAACAGTTCATTTTTGATAAGCCTTGTTCTAGTAAGTCCCTTATTTGTATAAATACAGTATTTCCCACGTAATCCCAGTTTAATAAAGATGTGCTAAATGTGCAAACAATAAATTACACACAGGGTATATATACGTCTGTGCACTCAACCCCCTTTAAAGAGGAAAATGACTTCTGACTTGGCTGTCTGGTTGGGGAACACATTTTAGAAGTGGACACTTTTACAGGAACCTTCCTTTCCTTGCCATCTTGAGTGTCCCTGAATTGATGCACTGACATTCTTTCCAGTCACCCCCATAGACCTTAAATTGGGGTCCTTGGTTACATGTGCTACTATATTGATGAAGGGGTTTTTACTGTTTTGAAGTGGATAATATTTTGCATGCATCTCTGGCTTAGGTGACACTCGGGATGTGACTAACTTTCTGGCAAAACCAGCCTCATTTATAAAGCTGGCTCTACATGGCCATTTTAAGATGCTGATTCAGCCCCTTCAGACTAAAGGTGGCCATAGAAACTTAGTTTTGTACAATATTCTCTGTGTGTGCTTGGCAGGAAACAAGCCTGACCAATAACGGCAGAAGACTTGGATATCAGTTGGCTTGTCGATCGAGCAGGCCGGAAAGTTTTGATCGGGCAACTTTGAAGGTGCCAAGATATCGGTCATTGTTACTGCCAAATCGTAAGATACAGGTAGAATTCTATTGTTTCTACCTGTATATCTGACAATTTAGCTGTAACACGTCTGTATTTAAAACAAACAATCAGGCAGGAGTGGGGAAGGCTAGAAGAGGGGTGTTGCGAACCTTTGCGGCTGGCACAGGTGGCCATGGAGTTGACTGATGGGGGATTTGGGGCCCGGGGATGGTGTGTGCAGGCCCCTGATGTGGCAGCCCTGGTGGGCCTGGACCCCCCCAGTCTGCAACTGCTTCCAAAAGTGAAGCAAAACCTCCCTTAGGGGTGGTGGCACACGCTCCGATTCGAGGAGATTAGTTGCCCAGCAACAAATCTCCTCTTCTTCAGGCAACTAATCTCCCGAAATGCCTTCCCGTTGGCTAGTAAATCACCAGCGGGATGGCACTCGGATCGCTTCTGCTTTCCAAAGTCGCCCAAAGTTGCCCAAAGTTTCCTTGTGAGGCAACTTTGGGCAACTTTGGAAAACTAATAGATCCGAGTGCCATCCCGCTGGCGATTTACATTATAGCAAGCAGGAAGGCATTTCTGGGGGATTAGTCGCCCAAAGAAAAGGATATTTGTTACTGGCGACTAATCTCCCCGAATCGGAGCGTGTGCCACTACACTAAATATTTTCAATTATATAAACCAAACCTCTGATGCTATACAACTTCATACAATAATATTAAAGCTTGTGTAAATATAAATGGAAATTACAAAACAGAAGCATGTGATTGCAGTATCACTTTCATTCTTAATGCAGGCATTTTTAAGCTCTGGATAAATCAAGTCCCTTATGATCAACTAAGATTCCAATGAAAAATCTAAAAAATTAAAACAAAGTAACTGCACAGAAAGTAATACAATTCTTGAAAGAGCAATAAAATTAACAGCAAAAAGTTACTTCCTTATTGTGATTCCTTTGCAGTAGCAGGCCACCTAATTAATCCCCAAGTTCAAGGAAATGGGATTCTATGGCCAGTAATTACCAGCATTCAGGGGCATAAAAGTGGAAATAATGGCTGCAAATGTAAGGACATTCATGCAGCATAGCTGGATAAGTTAAAGCCCGTGCTCCCTATTGAGTTATCACTCCACCTATTATAGCCTTATTAAAATGGAAATGATCATATAGCAGCCCCAGTCAGTCAGCCACACCTGTCACTATTTGTTTCTCAGGTTCATTTCAGAGCTTGAAGTTTTCTTCTATTTCTGCTAAATAGCCTTGTAGAAAACTGATAAAGTGAGTGGATTAAAGGCTCACTGTTATTGCTCATCACTTAACAATTTTATGACATGGAAAATAGAAGGGGAAATATAAGAAAAAATATAAGAATATGTTCTCTAAAGCAAACTTCCCCAGCAAAAATGCTTTTAATATCATAAACCATATATATGCTTTGTTTGCAAAGAACAATAGCGTAAAGCCTTAATGGAAGATAAACTTAAATTCACATTACACAATAAGTAGGTCTGTGGATTCTACCATACCCCCTGTTAAAAGCACGGATACCCAACAGCCTGAATTTAGAAAGTGTCCAGCAAACATCCACCCAAGCAAGATGGACATTCATCTTTACCTATTAAGTAAGGCTTAAAATTGGACTAGGGGTCAGAAGAAATACTTGGAGAGTTCCTCTTGCCCCTTGCCCAACTTGCACTGATGCCTACAGCTAAAAGTCCCCTGGCACTAGGGATTAGGGTTGCCACCTTTTCTGGAAAAAATACCTTCCTATATATTTATCTTTTTTCCCTATTACTAACATTGGGATCAACCATCATTTTTACCGGCCAGGCTGGTAAAATACCGCCCAAGTGGCAACCCTACTAGGGATGCACCAAATCCCAGATTCTGTTTGGGATTTGGCCTAATTTCAGCTATTTTTTATCAGGATTCAGCAGAATCTAAAAACCTGACTAAACCGAATTTTAATCCTATATAACTGCCCGTTTAGGTGCTTTGCAAGCGCATTGGGTTTTTCAGCCAGTGCACCAAAGAAGGGTTTGGATTCCGTTCGGTATTCGGCCGAATCCGTATCCCTGGATTTGGCTGAACCCTGTGCAGGGCTCAGTTAGGGTTGCCACCTTTTCTGGAAAAAAATACCGGCCTTCCTATATATTTATCTTTTTTCCCTATTAATAACATTTGGATCAACCATCATTTTTACCAGCCTGGCTGGTAAAACACCAGCCAGGTGGCAACCCTAGGTTTATTGCATCCCTACCTGACATCCCTCTATACTGGCTATGTAACTTCAGAGAACCAGAGTGGGGTGGGTGGCTGCCATCTTTGGCCACAATCTCTGACCAAGAGCTTATGCAGTGGAAGCAGATATGATCCAAGTTTCCTAATGGGTTACTCTGCAGTTCATAGCCAGTTGACTTTAAAGGGATACTGTCATGGGAAAAAACATTTTTTCAAAATGAATCAGTTAATAGTGCTGCTCCAGCAGAATTCTGCACTGAAATCCATTTCTCAAAAGAGCAAACAGATTTTTTTATATTCAATTTTGAAATCTGACATGGGGCTAGACATATTGTCAATTTCCCAGCTGCCCCAAGTCATGTGACTTGTGCTCTGATAAACTTCAATCACTGTTTACTGCTGTACTGCAAGTTGGAATGATATCACCCCCCTCCATTTTCCCCCAGCAGCCAAACAAAAGAACAATGGGAAGGTAACCAGATAACAGCTCCCTAACACAAGATAACAGCTGCCTGGTAGATCTAAGGACAACACTCAATAGTAAAAGCCCATGTCTCACTGAGACACATTCAGTTACATTGAGAAGGAAAAACAGCAGCCTGCCAGAAAGCATTTCTCTCCTAAAGTGCAGGCACAAGTCACATGACCAGGGGCAGCTGGGAAATTGACAAAATGTCTAGCCCCATGTCAGATTTCAAAATTGAATATAAAAAAATCTGTTTGCTCTTTTGAGAAATGGATTTCAGTGCAGAATTCTGCTGGAGTAGCACTATTAACTGATGTGTTTTGAAAAAAACATGTTTTCCAGTGACAGGATACCTCTGCAGAGTAAATATTAGTTAAAAATGCAAAGGAGGGTTAGTTCTCCTTTAAAATACAACAAACTAACAGGATTCTTTACTTTCTTAAATGTTGTATAATGCCCCATGATATTTTTTCTAAATCATCTTTGCTTTAAAGAACTCTTTGTTCCATGCTGTGAACATGTATATTGGAAAGCTCAGTTGAAAACAATTAGTCCGAGACTGAATGGGTGGGTGTTTGTGTATCAGATTAAGTGGCCGCAGACCTAAACAAACACACTGAATAAAAAAGCAAGACTTTTGTGTCTAAATTGTTTTCATGTAATGGTTAGAAGAAATGGATGGTATGTCAAGTCAAATGTCTAAATGGTATCTAAATGCTTCTGATGATACAGGAGAACAGGTTGGGTGCAGTGCTTTCATTGTGCGATGGTTACAAACAAACTTCTACAAAGAAAAGGCTTTAAACTATACCACCATATAACATGACATAACATGGGAGACACAAGAAGACGTGTCTGGAAAGCATCATGTTAGATATAATAGACAAAATAAAGAGTTTTGCCGCAGCCTCCAATTACATTTAAACAATTGCATTTGCCATGATAAAAACTCCCCAAGGAAATCAGTTGAAATGCAGCCTTTGTTTCCTTTCCCCTGACTGGGATCCCTTCCCCCATCAAAGTACACTTCCAAAAACCCACATACATACACACGCACATACACAAAAGCTGTTTAAACTCTGTCAAGCGTCCTTTTCTGTGTGACATAGTCCTGAGACAAAAACCTATGCTGGTGGACAGCATGCATAATATGGTCCAGGCTTTCTGCTTTTCCCTGCATTATAGCACGGTGTAGCCTCCTAGCAAGGCAAAAAGTTTTCAAATACAAAGAAACCAGATAAGAAACCAATTCTTCTATTGCTCAGTTGGGGTGCAGCGTTTCACTATTTCTAAAATAGTGCGCTTTTATTGCTGGTTTTGTTTTAACAAAAACATTTTTTTCATTTTGTTCTAGAGAAATTTGCATTGTACTAAGATATAAAATAAAATTTCCATGGCAGAGTTATTTGATATATTATAAGCCAGTATTCTATGAAATGCTAAATGCAAAATAAATTTATAATCTGAAGTTGTGCATATCTATAAAACCAAATGAGAGTGAGTTCTTCTGGTAAAGGTTTCACAGACAAGAGAAGGAGATTCTACTCTCTTTAGAGCTACTATAGCTTACAATTAGGACAATTGGTTTGGCAGCCTGGGGGTCAGATCTTCAAATGACTGTGGCCATATACGGGCAGATTTAATTTCCCTTCGCTCCCTTAAAGGTGGCCATAGATGCAAAGATCCTATCGTACGAATCCTCGATTCATACGATTTTCGGATTGTGTGTGGAGAGTCCTGACTTTTTTCGTCCGGCGGAGATCGGTCGTTTGTCCATCGGACAGGTTTGATTTTGTCCCGACAGTCCCGCCGGAGCCCATTGCACTCTCATCGGAATCTGATCGTTCGGCCATAGGGCCGAACGTTCAGATCACCCCCGATATAGCCATGCCCGTTAGTGGCATATCAGGGAAAGATCGGCTCATTTGGCGATGTAGCTAAACAAGCAGATCTTTTTGTCTATGGCCACCTTTAGACTGGATTAAAGCCCAGTATCAGCAAATGCCCAATTGTGACCACTACTTGGGAAAAGTGTAACAAATACTCTTTGTAATTGTAACCCCCAGGGGCCTATCTTGGATTTAAACCAATTCATACAATTTAACTATTCTTAATCACATACACTTTTAAATAGCTATGTACATGCATAAGTAAAAAAAATATTTTTAATAGAATCCTTAACTGCATTTATCAAATTGTAATCTAAATTAAATGTTGAAGGAGAAATACAAGTAGGGTAGAAATACTGTACATTATGTTTTGGGCTACTATACCAGCCCAAGGCAGCCACAGTCTTTTAGTAGTGAAGATCTGTGTCCCAAAATATACCCCTGTAGCTACTCCATCTTCTTTTCTGCTGATTCACTGCACATGGTCTGTGCTGCTGTCACTTACTGAGCTTAGGGGCCAACTCAAAATATATAGTACACATAGAATATAAATGTCACAATATAAGGCTGATTAGTAATTTGTTCAGATTCAAATTTCACAGAAGGAACCAATGCATTCTGCATTAGAACTGAATAATAAACAGTACCCTGCACTCGATCCCAGCTAAGATGTAATTAATCCTTATTGGAAGCAATATATTTTCTATTTTCTATATTTTCTAATTCATATTTGAATTTTTTAACCAATTTCAAGTATGGAGCTCCCTTATCTGGGAAATACCAGGTCCCAAGCATTCTGGATGATGTCCCATACATATACAAGGAAATTTATTTTTACCTTGGCTTTGTACATTTTCAGTTCCAATGTCTTAAAGTCCATACGGTCAATTAATGATCTCATAAAGGAGCTGGAAAAAAACAAGAAAACAAAACAAAAGCAAGAAATGGATTAAGAGGTTCTGTGAGGTTTTATGGAAAAAAAAAAGATGGAGTTTAATTATTATTTTCTTCTTATTTAATTCAGTTGTTCTCTAAGACCTATGTGTGTCTATTTGTATGCCATCATTCTCCTTCCTGATGTTGCTATCTGTAGTTTAGATCTACTTACATTGTACAGAGTGAGTGCATTGACTAACTTCTAAACAGGCAACTACAAGAGCCCCACAACCCATAATGTGGCTTAGAGAGATTTTCCAGTAACCCTTCTGACACTGATGACTGTGAACTAGGTGAATGGAAGCTTAGAAGGGCTGCTATATGACATCATTGATTGTGATATGTATGTGCAGTCTGTAGCTTCCATTTAAAGGCTGGACAACCCAAGGTGTACAGATATTGTTGTGGAATATGTGGTTTTATATTAAATCTGTTAGTGTTAGTTGACCAAATGATAAGGTCTGATATTATCATTTCATGAATATCAAATGTTTCTGAGATCAGACAGGTAAGAAAATTGTTTTCCTTTTCCTGGTCTGTATGACAACATCGGTATGGCAATCTTTTCCAGAAGATGATATCTTAACTGAAAATTCGACTGCTGCCATTGAATTCATGAAGCATTTGATAACCAGTCCTTAATCAATGATACATTGAACTATATGCCCAATGACTGATCTCATGACAATTCATTGCATATACAGCAATATTTGTATGTGTGTGGCCAGCTTTAGTCGATAATATAAGGTATTATTAGAAAAAGGCATCTTGGGGCTGTCCAGTTTGGTTATTTGTAACAAAATTCTAACTTTCCAACTAAAACTGTATTTGCTCTATAGTGATAAAAGTTAGTCTGCATTTATAAAGAGGTGACTAGAACTGGCTATACATAGGCATATTTTGAATGTCAACATTTTCTTTCTTTATTGAGTCAGAAGCCTATTGGTGAAGGCATTCCATATTGATATCTTATTTGGACCTTACTCAGGTGTCACTTGAGAAGGCTACAAAATTCTGTTGGATGAGGCATTCAAAATGATTTAGGGCCCCATATGGTCTGGGGGCCAAATAATTGGATAGACTTGATTTGCCTGAAGCTGATCTTTCTGTGTATGTACAATTTAGCAATTGTGTAAGTAAAGTGTTGTACATATAAACAAGACACAAAGGAAATTTAACAGTCCATGGACATTGATTCTATTTATATAAAAAGCAATAAAAGACTCAGGCCATTTATTTATAAAGTGAAATGAGCCAGGTGCATAATAAAGCAAGGAATAGCATCAAACCACTGTCTCTGAGGGATGCTGATGATCTACTTCCTTTAGTTTTTTTTTTGTATTTTTATCACTGATAGTAACCCTGATGTCTGTCTGATTTTAATAATAGGAAACATTGCACTTTTTATTATGAGCATGAAATCATTAGAAATGCCTGGCTATGTAGGGGATGTCTGGTGTCTTTCTAGTAATTAATGTGGACCATCTAAGCCTGATCTGCAGTGTTCCAGTTTTCATCATGAGCAGGCACGGTTTAATCGAAAAAGCTGTTCATTACCAAAAGAACAGTTATTAATTTAGTATACCATGTGAAATCCGACTTGCGTTATTGAATTTAGAAGCATTATTACTGCATGCTTAAAAGCTAACAGAAGAGATGTCTCAAATGGTATTGCTCAAAGGCTTATACTACACATTTCTTTAACAGGCATAAAAATGCTTAAAATGGTTTCAACACTTTTTTTTTAAATAGAAGACATTTTGGAAAATACTAATTTATAATAGTTAATTTTTTCATTGAAGGGACTAAATCCTCCTTCTCTTGAACCATCCAATTTGGCCTTTTAGGTCTTCAGAGCAGCCTTGCCAGCATTAGATAGTACCTTGTCCTTGATAATAATTAAGCCATCATAAATCCTACCACCCTGGGTGTGTTTGTTTTAAATTTTTAAATGTTTTTAAATCATTGCAAACGCCTGTAGTTATCAATATGCAGTATCAGACAAAATCCACTGAACACTACTGAACACAGACTAAATGACATGTTCCCATTTAGACTGTAAGCCCTATGGGGTAGAGTCCTCTAGCCTTTTGTTTCCTTGACACTGAGCACTTAATCTGCATTGTAATTATATTTTATATTTTTGTGAATTGTATTTTAATAATGCACTTATTGTTACTTTTTATTCCAATGACCCCTTGTTTGTTACTACTAATTTATTTTTTTGTTGTACAGTGCTTTGTCCTCAAGGAGCGCTTTACAAATAAAAATATACATACATACATACATGTTTGTTAAGGGCCATGGAGTTTGCCTGCCCAAACTTGTTGGGCCAAACTCTCCCTTCAAAAAGAATGGCTTTCATATCCTTTCAGATTTCATGAAAGGACATTCAGATCCTTTTGAGATCCTCAGTGGGGATAAAGGGTTGGTGGGCTGATCCCCCTCCTCTCTTATTATAGGATTAACATCTTAATGTAAATAAAAGCAAACATAAATAGTATGAATTTTCAGAAAATAATCAACTGCAGATACAAGCACTTTCATGTGATTCTCATAGGGAACAATTGAGGAACAGGCATTTTGGCCTAATGTGTTTGGGCTGCTTAAAAGCACAAACCACTCAAAATTGGGGCATCTGCTTCAAATCAAACATCAATATACAGTATGTGCTCAACTGCTCTAGAGAAACAAGCAATGTGTGTATTCAGATCATTTCCAGTTACTGAAACACAAATTTTCATACCTCAACACGCGCCAGACATCGCAAGCACCAAAATATGCAGTGACCTGTGTCCAAGATCAAAATAGAGCCTGCCATTACTTCATGCCACCTGCACCTGGCATCACTGTGGTGGAAACCTTTCATGGTAAGAAACCGCTTTGGTCAAGGTACATTTATAATGTTTTAATATTCCAATATGAGTTCACCTGAGCAGGGTTGCCTTTTTTATCAGTGGCAATACATAAGTTAAATGTGATTTTGCAGGGGCCCATTATTCATGAAATATGTCTGACCAAAGGTCCTTCTGCTCTTGTTTGAACATGATCTAGCAACTTCTGTACTTTAACAATAACATAATCTAAGGTGTCGTCAAACCTAAAAGAAGAGTGCTGAAGTATTCTTGCTCTTGCCACCATGTTGTCCTACCTCATTCTTCCTCCCTACAACTGCTGCTCTGTTAGGACTGCCCCTCCAAAGACAACACCTCGGGTATTACATTTTTTAATGTATAATGGTCCAACTGGAGACCCATGGGCTAGATGTGGCACTCTGGAGAATTTTTATGGCCTCCTGTCTGCTTAAGGGCTCCTAAGACTTCACTGTATAAAATCATAATTTGAGTTTAATTCTGAAAGCACTGTTCTAGGTTCATTGCCTTCTGCAATGCCCAAGAAAATCCAGTTTTCTAACAAACAGAAAGAAAATATATACGGATTCTGCAATACTCAGAGGCGTAAATAGAGAGGAAGCAGACCCTGTGGTCTCTGGGGGTCCCAGGAGTGTAGAGGTCCCAGTGAGCAATTTTAATATATTATCTTGATAGAATAGGTCAACTTACCAATGTTTTGGTGTCCCAAATTGCACTTGCTGTGGCGGCCAGTAATATCAAGCTACACATAAACTGCACACATCTACATGAACATTTAGATGGTTACATATCAAAGGTCGAGTGTTAGAGTTTTTTTATACCTCGATTGAACTCACAACTCAAATGGTATCTTATTTATGAATGGGAAAAACCTGATTTTGTGAGTTTGAGTCCCAAAACCTTAAAACACGAATTAATCAAGTTTTCAGTGAAAAAAACCTCAAATTGCTTGAATCATTCGAGTTTTTGGGCAAAACCCTCCAAAAATAACCTCGAACATCATGCAGGCTGTTAACATCTTCAAATGGTTCAAGGGACCTCTGCCATTGACTCCTACATGACCTCGTTTTAGATGGTGAATTTTTGTATTCAAGCTATTTCTAAGGTTGGGGTATAATAAATCTCAAAAAATTTGAGTTTTGATCAAAATTTGAAAAGTGAGTTTTGACCAAAAAATACAACTCGAAAACTGGAATTTTTGTGGAAAACATAACTCGAGCCTTAATAAATCTGCCCCTTACTGTACTACAAATCTTTTGGTTACATTTTGGCAGCTACAACCATTCATGTGCAACTTTCATGTGTTTTGAAAGAGCTCAGACACCTATAAATACCTTGTTTACATCATATTCATATAAAAAGCCTGTTTGCATGTTGTACAGCAACCAGATAATCTGGATCATGGTCAGCTAGTGCAATAGTGAATTCTGCATTGGCTTGTTAAGTGTGCCTTGTAGCATAGAACCATAAATGAAAAAGAGGTGAGAGGTTGAGTTTGTTGGTAGCTCTCTGAGGGAGTCTCTGTGGAAGTAGATTAATGTGAAAGGGGAAATTACTCCTACTGTGAAATGCAAATCTTTTGTTCAATATACAGTATGTTGTAATAGTCAAAATGTAATAAAAGTCAAAATAAATAGAAAAAAATGTGCATAAATAAGTATAAACATCCACAATGTAATATTCTTTGTTTGTATTGCATGGTTTTTTTTATTGTGCATTTTTAAGACCTGTCTTTTTGTGGTGCAAAAATATCACTCATTTATCAACAACTGTATAGTAATCCATGGCAACTAATCAATTTTTTGCTCTCATTGTTCTACCTGCAGCTGGCTGAATTACTGCCTAGGATGCAAATTTGTTTAGTGTTAGTAAATGAGCCCCATTAAAGGGGTTGTTCAACTTTAAACTAACTTTTATTATGATGTAGAGAGTCAATTTGCATTTAGTTTTATTTTTTTTATTTGTGGTTTTTGAATTATTTAGGATTTTTGTTCAGCAGTTCTCCAGTTTGCAATTTCAGCAGTCTAGTTGCTATAGTCTGAATTACCATAGCAACCATGCATTGATTTGAATAATGAACTGGAATATGGATAGGAGCTGGCCTGAACAGAAGGATGCTAAATAAAAAGTAGAATAACGATAATTTTGTAGCCTGACAGAATTTGTTTTTTAGATGGGGTCAGTGACCCCCATTTGAAAGCTCAGAAGAAGAGGGCAAATAATTCAAAAACCAAAAAAAAGAAAAAATGAAGACCAATATAAAAGTTGCTTAGAATTAGGCATTCTATAAAATACTAAAACTTAACTTAAAGACGAACCACCCCTTTTTTTTGGAGTAAGATATTTTATTTGATACACTGTACTCAGGGTCTGAATTTTTCTACAGGCCCATGGGGCTGCTAAATGTCGAGGTCATGTAGAAGTCAATGGCAGATATTGCACAATTTTGTCGCAACATTTTCTCGCACTGACTTTTTCGAGCTTATTATAAATGAGTTAAATTTGTGGATGGCAGTTAGGTTGACTTTGTTTTAATAAAAAAATTAGATAAATTCGAGTTTTAGTAAATACTCCCCTAAATATGTGCAAAGGTAACATTTTTTTGCATAAAGCAATACTTTTTTTTTTAATTGAGCATATTTTTCTGTTAACAAATGTTATTTACCATATAGCTCTCAGACTTGGAAGCAGAACAACTTGTTTGCTACAGGTTGTTCACCTTTCAATTAACTTTTAGTATGACGTGGAGAGTGATATTCTGAGACAATTTGCAATTGGTCTTTATTTTTTTATTATGTGTGTTTTTTAATTATTTATATTTGTGTTCAACAGTTTTCTAGATTGTAAATTTAGCAGCTATCTAGTTTCTAGAGTCCAAATTACCCTAGCAACCAAGTAGTGGTGAGAGAATGAAATATGAATAGGAGAGGCCTGCAGAGAAAGATTAATAATAAAACAAAAGAGCAATAGTTATATTGGGCTTCAAGTGTCTAGTATCTGGATGACACAGCTCTACAGTATTTTGCACAATAAAAAGGGCAGAGATCCAGGGTATGAGAATACTACTTTCTTATTAGAAATTACTGGTTTGACCACTTATTATAAACACACAGTACAATTATACAAAAGACATTAATAATCTTGAAAGAGTTCAGAGAAGGGCAATTAAACAATGAAAGAACTGGAGAATCTGAATTAAGAAGAAAGACATGCCAAGTTGGCAGTGTCTATCCCAGAAGTAATAAAAGGTACAAAGTTTGATGCAATTCTAGTGACCTAGTGTATCACAACCAATCGGCCACTAGAATTTACTGGTCCCTTATTTAAAAGCATACATCTTTTTGGTTGCTACGGATTACTAAACCCAGCCTTTCTCTACATGTAATAAAAGGCGCTAAGATTGCACAAGAGGAGTAACCTATAACAACCAATCAGCATTAGCATTTCCTGGTCACCTGTTTAAAAATAAACATTGTATTGGTTGCTATGATTTACTGATCCTGGGGGCGAACTTAGAGCCTGTTCCTTATATTACATTCCCCTCCTGAAAAATTGTAATTGTTCATGATAAGTATAAAGATTTTGAGGAATGCACAGGACCATCCCTAGCAACCAGGGTTAAACATGCCGCAGTATTACTAAAAAGTTAGTTACATTTCTGTAATGCAAACAAGGATTATGTTCATCTGGTAATTTATCACCTTTGTTGGGTTGAGTTATTATTAACTTCCAGTTGTCATATAGTATTCAAAATCATATAGCCTATGGGAGATGGCCTTCCCATAATTCTGAGCTTCTTGGATAATGGGTTTCTGGATATATATATAGATATATATATATATATATATATATATAGATAGTGTGTATGTATATATATATATATATATATATATATATATATATATATATATATATAAATCTCACTGGTCACTAGACCAGTTATTAAGTGTATTTTAACCCAGAAGAAACATATTTCTATACATATCTATTAAAGGAGAAGGAAAGGTCTTTCAACTTGGGGGTGCCAAATGTTAGGCTCCCCCAAGAGATCACATGTACTTACAAGCCAGAAGACGGTCGCTCCATGGTGCTCGCTGGAAGAATCCCTGGACCAGTGCAATTTTCTCCTGATAGGAGCACCGGCCCGGGGTTTCAGATAAGTACAAACGATCACTTTGGGATGCCTAACATTTGGCACTCCCAAGGTAAAATACCTTTCCTTCTCCTTTAAAGGGCTTCTTCACCTTTAAATTAACTTTTAGAATGATGTAAAAATGATATTCTGAGACAATTTGCAACTGGTTTTATTATTTGTGGTTTTTGAGTTATTTTACTTTTTATTCAGCAGCTCTCCAGTTTGCAGTTTCAGAAATCTGGTTGCTAGGGTCCAAATGACCTTAGTAACCATGCACTGATTTGAATAAGAGACTGGAATATGAATAGGAGAGGACCTGAATGGTAACATGAGTAATAAAAATCAGTAATAAAAATACATTTGAAAGAGTCAGAAGAAAAAGACAAATGATTCAGAAACTAGAAAAAAAGAAAGCCCAATTAAAAAGTTGATTAGAATTAGCCATTCTATAACATAATAACAGTTATTTTAAAAGTGAACCAGCCCTTTATACAGCCAGTACGTATTTGCTGACCAAATAACAAGATAGATTATTGTACACTATTAAAAACTATGTCAGGAAGGGGGCCAGTTTTTTTGGCGGGTAAAGTTGCTGGCTAAAATGATGAGTTGATGATGAATCGCTGTGAAGCCTTTGTGATTGTTCAGGATGCATTCTGGGTCAAACAAAGAACAAGGACACAAGTTTGGCTCAGGAGAGCAACGGATAAAACTGTTCATCGAATGGCGGGCCCCTGCCGTCATGACCACTTGTTGACATTGAAAGGATTTCACAACAAGTGAGCAGAAACAGAAACGATTCTGTTCTCTGAGGCTATTAGCTCCAACGTGTGGCAGTGCAGCGGTCAGTGCTGATGCCTTTCCCTGCTAATGAGCTCTGAATGCCCTATTAAACTGGGACACTACAGGACCAGAGCCACTGGGACAATGCCATGCATGAATGACTTCCACAGTTCTCATTGGCTGCCCAAATGAAAGAAGCAACTGGTAACACTCAGATTTAAACAGAGTTGACATTCCAGTTAAATGATCCTTTATTTGGGTCTTGAACCGATAATATTCTACACTGACCCGTAATGTCAAGATAATAACCCAAGTCCCAGTTTGGTTTCATCTTCACATTCACATTTCAAATTTTATTTCTGCAGACTAATGAAGGATGAAAGGAAAATGACAAGATCAATAATGCATAAAATGCAAATGCGATGTGTAGTTACATCATGGAACGTCACAGTATAATGGGCTGCAGCTATGTTTAAAGGAACAGTTCAGTGTAAAAATAAAAACTGGGTAAGTAGATAGTATGTGCAAAATAAAAAATGTTTCTAATATAGTTAGTTAGCCAAAAATGTAATATAGTAGTATAAAGGCTTTAGTGACTCAATGTCTAACATAATAGCCAGAACACTACTTCCTGCTTTTCTGCTCTCTAACTCTGAGTTAGTCAGTGACTTTAAAGGAGAAGGAAAGTCTTTTTCCACTTGGGGGTGCCAAATTTTAGGCACCCCTAACATCAGTTACCTGCAAGTTAGAAAACAAAGCAAAGATCTGATTGGTTGCTGTGGGCAACAACACCTGCAACATTTTATTGCAATTTTTATACAGCGTGATCGATAGACCCCGAAGTGCTTTGTTTGTACAATCATTAAACCTCCCTAATGCCCAATGAACAAAAATATAATTCTTAGTAAGTAAGTATATTCTTTATCAATTTTCAGTGATTTTAAGCTTTAGACTAAATTCTACTAGATAATCTTTATCATGACCTGGTAATGCTATTTACATGCCTTTGCCAAAGCAGATACTAATTTGCATACTGGGGGTGCCTGCAATGACATGGAATTCTATGAAAAAAACCCTGCATTCTGGGTACAATGAATGGTCATTTATGTATGTCTTTGCACTTTGCATGTCGCACTTTTTTTTCGTAAATGAGCCATTACATCTTCCAGCATCTACCAGTTTTCAGAATTCTACCAGGGGTTCATTTAAAGGAGAAGGAAAGGTTAAAACTAAGTAAGCCTTATCAGAAAGGTCCATCTAAATATACCAGTAAACCCCCAAAGTAGTGCTGCTCTGAGTCTCCTGTCAAAAGAAACACAGCATTTCTTTCCTTCTATTGTGTACTCATGGGCTTCTGTATCAGACTTCCTGTTTTCAGCTTAAACCTCATTGCCCTGGGCAAGAGCATGCTCAGTTTGCTCCTCTTCCTCCCCCCCTCCCTTCTCTACTGTAATCTGAGCCCAGAGCAGGGAGAGACTCAGGCAGGAAGTGATGTCACACCATGTTAATACTGCAGCTCCTATACTAAACAAACAGTAAGTTTCTAGAGCTTTTTACTCAGATATGGTAAAACATTCTACAGAATAAATATAGCATTCTAGCTTGCACTATTGCAGCTATCTATTGGCAATAAAATGCCTCTGTAGCTTTCCTTCTCCTTTAAAGTATGTTGGGGATTTTAGATCAGCCATTTTTTGTTTGTAGCAATATTGCTATAGATTACATATTCCCATTAAAAACATTATAAAACATTTCTTACAGGTCCTTAAGATGACGTTGGAAAGCTACAGGGAGCAAATGAAAGAGATTATATTCACTTGATTTTTCTACATTATGACCTATCCTCATTTTAGCAGAGAGTATAAAGTAAATCTTACAAGTAGAAGAAAAGTAAAACCTTTGGCTTTTGCATAAAAAAGTTTTCTTTTTAGATCATAATTTAATGACCCGTTTTGCAGTCGAGGAAGAAAAAATCATCTTTTGCTACTTCCACTTTGTTAAAGACTCAGAGATTGACCCAATCTTTTAATTTGAGGGCCCCTAATAGAAGTCAGTGCAGATGTTATTGTGATCACATGATATACCTGGGCAATAGAACCTAAATGGGGCCTTGGGTGAAATAATAAAATCTTTCACACCAATGGATATACTAAGAGGCATTTTTAAATGCAGGACTTCTGAGTGAGATGTGAGTAAAGTAGAAACTAGTCCCTCTTTTGAGCTCACATGTTTACCCCCCCCCCCCATTCTGATTCCAGAGGAACAACTTTGTCTTCTCAAAGTGATACAACATATTTAATAAATGTTTTGCAATGATTTGCCCTCAGATGATATTCATATCAATTCTTGGTTAATATTCTACGAGGCAGATAAAGGAGGAGGTGCTGTTATACAGCCCTGAATTAATAAGAGTGGGAAAAAGTCCCTTTGCAAATTTTCAGTCCTCTCATAACAAACCTTTGAATCCTCCCAGCCAATTCCTGAACAAGCTTGCAGTTTTCTTCTACCAACAAGCTATATTCATACCGAACAATTCTGCTCTCGAATATTATATTTGCTGTGGAATATTACATTGCAATCATAAAGGCAGCATAGGTGTTTAGAACTAGTGAAACGTTGTTTAATGTCTCTGGTGTAGCGATACATTTTTTCTAAATTCTGGAATTGCCTATACAGGTATGAGACCTGTTATCTAGAATGCCTAGGACTTAGGGTTTTCAGGATAACGGATCGTACTGTAATTTTTATCTTCATTATTATGTCTACTAGAAAATCATATAAACATGATTGGCTGGTTTTTGCTTCCAATAAGGATTATTTATATCTTAGTTGGGATCAAGTACAACATACTGTTTTATTATTATATAGAAAAAGGAAATCATTTTGAAAAATGTGGATTTGGATAAAATGTAATCTTTGGGAGATATTCTTTCTGTAATTTGGAGCTTTCCGGATAATGGATCCTACACCTGTACTGTGTTTTGGTTTTCATGTTCTTTTTTAATGTAGTTGCACATAGATCAGTGTTTGCCTATCTCTTTCTACTCTCTGGATCCGACTCTTGAAACAATGTAGTCAGTTCTCCTCTAGAACTTTTAATCAGGTAGCTTCTGCTATATTGTTTCAAGGGTGAGACGCATA
This sequence comes from Xenopus laevis, assembly GCF_017654675.1. Classification (NCBI taxonomy): domain Eukaryota; kingdom Metazoa; phylum Chordata; class Amphibia; order Anura; family Pipidae; genus Xenopus; species Xenopus laevis. Next base: position 56,964,534 of record NC_054375.1, on the reverse strand, counting down.
GAGCATGTAACCAGCCAGACAGATACTTCTTTTAATAATGACATGCACAAAACTTTAAAATAATTGTAAATTTAAATGAATATATTTTGGAATGTTCTTCAAATTGTATAATGCAGTTTGTGAGTGGAGGACTCCTGTAAGTATGAAAAGTTCAACAAATCATTATGACTGCAAATCTGAAAATATTATAAATAATCTGTTATGAGGGATTACACGGATGTACAATATCATCATGTCCTACCATCATAACAATAATGATATAATGGTAGTGGGGAAGAAGGGAAGAAGAAAAGCATAAACAAAGCCATAATATTTCTGGTTTGAATAAGCCCTTTCTAGGTTGGTGGTGTCATTTGCATGCAGTGTCAGACTGGGACACCAGGGGCCCACCCAACAACCTTTGACCAGGGACCCACCAATTAATCTTAGACCAGGGGCTCACTCTTAGTACTATTTTTCTTCCTCTCCTTACTCAACCTCTATCTTCCTAGATTCTTTTCTTTACATACTATACAAATGTTTAGCAGCATGAGGGCCCACTGAAACCTGGGCCCACCAGGACTTTTCCTGGTATCCGTGTGGGCCAGTCCGACACTGCTTGCGTGGTGTGTCTCCAGAAAGGTATAATTTCAATTATTGATGATATTTATGGAAATGATATTATGACTGATGCTTATTCAGATTAACAAACATTTGGACTTTGTCTGCAAGATATTCCTTTTCCCCGTAGCAGATGCTTGTAGCTATATGAGAGGAAAGGTGAAAGGAATTGTAGGGAATTTAGCACCGTACATGGAAAGTTATTGTCACGAATGGCTCCCTCAGTTCAGAACAAGTGCTAGGCTCCCAGTCAAGGCTCAATCTTCTGCCTTTAGCAACCGCCTTTGGAGCCCTCAGCTACTAAAATGCCGCCAGGTTTTAATTTGAGAGGAGCAAAGCAAGTGTTCTGGACAAGCAAAGGGGCACGATCATTACCAAGTATTTAGGACGGAAGGCAATACCAACTTCTCAAGGTCGGTTCAGGCAGAGTTCAAGAATAGTCAGGCAGGCAGAGGTCAGTATAGGCAGTGTTCAAGCAAAGTCAGATAGGCAGGGATCAAAACCGGAGGATATCAGACAGATAAGCTCAACCAGGAACTAAAAAAACGGGCCCCTTTAAATATTCAAACTTTTGCACCGAAAACGTCATATGTTCAGCGCATAAAGCCCAGAAGTGTGCGCCACTCGTGCCATAGGAACCTTAGCTCTTGGATGGACTGGTTTGTCTCGGCAGGTGTCCCCGCTGTCCCCACCAGGGTGAGTCTTCACAGTTATTTGCTCAAAACGGCAGCAATTTTTGTTATGCAGAAAAAGAAATGCAGTTAGCATTATTATTCATTATTATGTCATTATTATCTGCCCTTGTCTTCCACATTAATTGATGGATCAATTTGGTGATGTTTGCCTTTTCTAATTTGAATCAAATTCGATTTGAATTATCTGGGTTGATTAAATTCATCCAAGCTGAGAAAATTCGATTTTATTAATAAATTTCGATTGGTCAAACTTCAAGTTGATGGGAGTTTATGGGAGTTCTAAAAACTCACATGAATTTCAAATTTGAACCTTGATAAATGTGCATCCTAAAGGTATGGTTCACCTTTAAGTTAACTTTTAGTATGCTATAGATTCGCTAATTCTAAGAAACTTTTCAATTGGCCTTAATTTTTTTCTTTTTGATAGCTTTTGAATTATTTTCCTTCTTCTTCTGACTCGTCCAGCTTTCATATGTGGGTCACTGAACCCATCTAAAAAACAAATTCTCTGTAAGGCTGCACATTTACTGTTATTGCTCGTTTTTCTTGCTCATCTTTCTTTTCAGACCCTCTCCTATTCATAGTCCAGTCTCTTATTCATATCAATGCATGGTTGCTAGGGTAATTTGGACCTTAGCAACTGGATTCCTGAAACTGCAAACTGGAGAGCTGCTGAATAAAAAGCTAAATAAGTCAAAAAGCACAAATTATGAAAAATGAAATTTAATCTCAAATGGTCTCAGAATATCACTCTCTATTTCACACTAAGGGGTTTATTTATCAAAGGCCAAATTTATCTCAATATTTTCTGCTACAAATTTAGATCAAATCCGCTTGGTTTTTTACGCTTATTTATTGTTACATTTTCTCAAAAATATTTTATGGATTTTTCATCCGTTTTCTTCGGATTTTTCACTCGAAAACTCCAACTTTTGCCTGAAAACTTCGGGGTATTGCACGAAACCCAGCACACATCAAAAAATCATTGGGACTTCTCCCATTGACTTATATACAACCTCGACAGGTCCGAGATGCCGGATTTTGTGATTCAGACTTTTCCATCCTCGGGGTTTAATAAATTAAGAAAAATTCCTGATTTTTGAAAAGTCAAATTTTATACTAAAAAAAAATAACAAATTTTTTGTGTTTTTTTGCACTCAGAGTTTAGTAAATAACCCCCTAAAAGTTAAGGTAAACAACCTTTTTAAAGTCACATTCATTTCAGATAGGCTGTACTTAGAAGAAATTGTGGCTACATTTGACTGTCTCTTTAAAAAAAATCAGCGCTCATACATACATGCATTATAGTTTACTATAAATCCTTAATTATCTGAAGGCCATTGAACATTTTAATCATTAGCTTTTATGGCATAGAGAATGACGGTGCTACACAAAGCAAACTCTTATCATGCGGTATCTTTCATGTTTATTTCTCTGTCCACGAGCCTTGATTTCTGCACAGTCTTCTTACAGAGAGAGTCTAATTAATGTTTAAATCTTGCTAAATCATGCAAATAATAGCTGGCTTTTAAGTTTGCTTTCTTGGCCTGAGATCCAGCACACTCGCTTCTCCCTCGAGTAATGTTTAACACAATAAGGATGCAATAAACAAGGGAAAAATCAGAGCATTAATTATAATCAATGAGATGCTGTTTGTAACAGATTGAAAGAGATGTTATAAAAGTGAACGATGGACGGAGTAAAGATAGGCAATCAGGAATAATTGAAGTTTCATGCTGCTGAGTCTAGAGGAAGGTGTGCCGGCACATAGCAGAAGTGCTCCTAGATGAGAAAGTTCTTATCTTTATTAGAAAATCTCAGTGGCACACCTTCATATATTACAGAGGCTACACGTGGCAGGCACACACTGCTTTGCTATCTTATCACTGGAGAGCTAAACCTGACAATGCTAAAGCTTCAGAACAACCAAGTTTATAGAGTTGGGACATAGATTGTAGGCAGACTCTAACAGCAAGCAATAGGAACCTCTCAATCTACAACTATATTCAGTCAGCTGCAAAAATAAAAAAAATGAAAGCCAAAAAAAAAAAGTTGTTGCCATAAATTCATACTTAGTCTGGTGGAACCACATACCTTGAGCTAGGCACCTTTAGGTGGGTGCTGTAGGCTTCCTCTGATTGGTCAGAGACATTAGGGGGGTGGATTATATTAATTCAAATCAGCTTTTCTTATACAGTATGGGACCTGTTGTACAGAATGCTCGGGACCTGGGGCTTTCCGGATAAAGGATCTTTCCATAATTTGGATCTTTATACCTTAAGTCTGCTAGAAAATCATGTAAACATTAAATAAGCTCAATAGGCTGGTTTTGCTTCCAACAAGGATTAATTATATCTTAGTTTGGATCAAATAACTGCTTTATTATTACAGAGAAAAAGCAGATCATTTAAAAAAAATTAGATTATTTGAATACATTTTTTTTAAGATAATTTGAATAAAAAATAAATCTAAATAAAATAAATAAGGTCTATGGGAGACTGCCTTTCCACAAAATCAGAGCTTTCTGGATAATGGGCGTCCGGATAACAGATGCCATACCTGTATATCAAATCCAAAATTCTATTCAACTTTGAGTTTGTGCCTTATGCCTATGTGTTTTCATTGCCATAGTCCTTAATGGAGGACCACAGTATGCATACCTGATGATAGCCCATTCCCATACACTATTTATAGCAGGCGACAAAGTGCAAATTGGGCATGCTTACTCAGCACCTTTAATAAAAATCATAATTTTTTTTTGTATTAAGTAAATTTGACATTATATATTTATCAAACTGTGTAACAAAGCAGAATCAGAGTACACCAAAAATCACCACTTTACCTCCATGCTACACTGTGTAAAATGATATAGGTTTTTTTACAAGCACTGACATGAATCTAAAATTGTGTAATATTTTGGTGTAAAAGGCTGTAAAAACTGTTGTTAGGCTTTTTACCCTTCCCCATCTACCTTTGAACATAATCTTCTCCCTGCTCTAAGCAGCAAGCTTTGAGCAAATCATTACCAGGGTCTTCTCAGTGGACTGGTAATTAGTTTGATCAGCTTCTCTGATGTTCTGCAGGACAATAAGTTACAGGAAGTGCTAAAATTAAACCATCTTGGAAGTATTAAAATTAAATCGACTTCATATTCTTGTTAAGTGCCACAAATGACAAAAAGTCTTAGATACATCTGTGGGTTCTGGCAAATGCCAGAGGGGATGTTGTAAGATGCCATAGACAGTTACTATTTCTGGTGCTGGTGGGGGATGTTTGGGCCTCTTGAAATGCCAGGACCTATTTTGATTCTCAGTCCAGACCTAGATTACATCAGCTCTGAGGTTGTATAATAAAGGGTTGCACTTTTGTGGAGTAAATCAAACTCTGCAGAATTATTATCATTTAAATTTACCATGGATTCTGCTTGTTGATTTCAGAAATGGTGATATTCCTATTGTGTAAGAAGAATAACAGAAATTGATAAAGAGTACATTTATTTTGCTCCTTTTTATACAATTTTTGTGGTTTAAAGCATTTTACACAGTTTAATAAATAAGCCCATAGATGTTGTTTCAGTTGATGATTTTCCAGTTTATAAATGTCTACTGGGTGCAAGTACTAGTGCACTAAGGGTAGCAATATTATAAAGCCTCCATTGCAAAGTGCAGGGCACTGTGTTCATCAGCACTGTATTCATTGCCCCCTGTCCCTAAAAAAGTTGGTGATAAATAGGGCCTTTACTTAGCCTTTAAATTTATTAAAACAATACATTTTCATTCTTGTGAAAATAAAAGGATTTCAATTATACATAAATACAGAGGGTGCTGTAAATTAGCTAGCTAACTAACATGCTGAACTACAGTTTACTTACTAAAAGGATAATAAACGGCACACATCAATTACCATGTAGAAAAATAGCTCCATAATGCAAATGGTAATCATCGTGCTGGAATGGCATTTCATGTAGCTTACAACATTCATTTGCACTAAGGCAACATTTCTCCACTGTCTGCTGATTATACACCATATGGTGAGAGAAGAACAGATGGACAGAGTCTCACAGCAAACATAATGGGGACTTTTTGCTTTGTGTGCCTGACCCACTGGGCCAACGCTAACAAGTTCTCCTGAGCGGCTTGTAAGACTCTGATCCTTGCATTCAGCATCAGCGTGGGGCTTGTGAATGTTAAAAGTTAGTAAAAACCCTGCAGAATGACAATGTAGCAGACAGATTGCTGAGAAGCTCACTTTGCTAATTGTCTACATAAAGCTATAATTAGAATATTAGAGTCCTCTGGTTTCTGAAGGTTGCTGAAACCTATAAAATTGAATCACTAGTGTATGTGAGTGTATTTCTCTTGCAAGATGAATGTCACCTGTTTCTATGTCACTCCTTTATAATGCAATGAGATAATTTTAATGATGAAAGCTTGTACAGGTATGGGATCCGTTATCCGGAAACCCACTATCCAGAAAGATTCCATACCTGTATTAGGTAATAAAATTCAATCTTCATGAAATGCAAGGGGTAGAAAAATAAATGTATTAAGAAAAATAACTGTGTTACGATATCAACTATCCTCATTCATGAATTATGCTTTTTCCTCCTACTCCCATCTGTTATTTTTGGAAGGTATTCTCATTTAATCCAGGATTTGATTTTCAAACTTTAGGGGCAGATTTAATTAAATGCAAACTGAAGAATGCCAAAAGATTCCCAAAATTTCACATTTTCCCCCGTTATTAACACTTTCCTGGAAGTCAGAAATTAATTTTTACTAACAGAGACATTTATCAGAGCAGATCAGCATGTCAGCAAAATAATTTAGTTCTGTTGTCTGGGTGTGATAGTTAAGTGAGAAATAGGTTAGAAAGTGCCCGTAAAAGTCTGGAATTATGTAATAAAAGACACTAAGTTTGCCCAGGAGCAATAACCCATAGCAACCAATCAGCAGGAAGCATTTACTGGTCACCTGTTTAGAAGCAAACATCTTATTGGTTTCTATGGGTTACTGAGTGCCTTTTATAACATATGATGTATTGTTTTAAATTTTACTTAAGGGCAGTTTGCAAATCTGCAAGAAAAAGTTTTGATTTGTACTAATGCAGACAATAATTTGAGACTTGGAGCCAGGCCTAAACCAGTAATGTAACTAAGGAGGGTCAGCCCGTGTGCAGGCAATGCGGTCGCACCCCCTTCACCCTCCAGTAGTTACACCCTTGACTTAGACTGTCAATCTGTAGAGTCTGGTAGATGCCAGAAGGGCTGCTGTAAGATGCCAAAGGCAGTTGATATTTATTGGGCTGGTTGAGGGCTGTTTGGTCCTCTGTGAACTTGAAATGCCAGGGCCTATTTTGAATTTCAGTTCAGACCTTCTTGGAACTGCTGATTATTATTTTGCAAGTGGTAGCTAATAAAGAGGGTTGTTCAACTACCAAGCTATGTGAGTTTAATGCTCAGGACAACTGAAGGCAATAATTAGTTATCATATGATTTTTCTCATATTTTATTATGCAAATTATGTGTCCAGTTTTATTCCAAATACAACAAATCTTTATTGGAGGATTCCTTACTTATGAAAATGATGGATTTGGTGAAGTCTAATATCATAAAAAACATAGCATTAGCATGTCATGCTCAAGATATGCTACACACACAGTAGAACCCCCATTTTACTTTTTTCAGGAGGCCAGAAAAAAAAATTGTGTAAAATCAGGGCAATGTATTTTTCATAATATATACTATAACTGTACAACTACCAAGTCCCCAAAAATTTAAAACTCTGGGGCAAGTGATGACAAACTATTTAACAAGAATCTTAAATGGGGTGACAGAGAAGAGATTGCAGTTGTACCAGGCTGTAATGAGAGCCCAATACACTGCAGTCACTTTCCTATTTCTACATTACTTTTCACTCTTTTTTATTGTGATTCTGCTCCTTGACAAAGACCTACATGCAAGACTTAATGAAAATGCCCCCAGCATAATAAGATTGTTCTATGTCTCTGTGTATTTAAAGGTCAATACATCAGTGCATAGGAGTGACAGCAGATCACATGGTTGTTATCAATGTATAATTCTGAGAAACAGGATTATTGATTCTTACCTACAATATCCTTATGTGACTTATTTAAATATAGCTACTTCATTTTTCCTGCACCATGTGAAGATAATATTTAATAAGAACTCTTAATTCCTCTGTATTTCTGGGTAAACTCTTTTTGGCTGCCTAACGTAATTAATTCTGTGGATGAGTTTGATTAATCTTGCATTAAGAGAGACAGCTTTTCTTCCCAAAGAAGGGACACTCATCACTGGAGGGCCATCCAAGTCTGTTAATGACTCCTTCTAGTGATGAAGCCGTTTGCACCCTGTTTAATTCTTTTGTCATCAATGAGTTAAAATTCATGAGCGTCCGCGTCTTTGAATACTTACTCTAGTGCTGCTATTTTCTGCGCCAAGCTAGCCATCACAGCAAAGAGTCGTAGGTCTGTTAGGCCATCTGTTACATAATAGTCCACAATCTCTAAAATCTGGGGAGAAAAAAAAGAAGGGATGGACAGAGCAGCAATGAGGAAAGATACAAAAAGAGAGCAGATTGTTGCTGTGCTTGGAGGGAAGCATAATAAGCCCTGATTGCTGCAAACTCAAGCTACATTAGCATAGCATGCAAAACAATGAAATCATCCCAACAGCAAAATAATGAAAATAAACTGTGTATGGGTTGAGGTCATTAATTGATTTTGGTGGCCTATGTGTGAACTTAGTGGGGATTTGGAGGATAAGTAACTGTATCCGGTTTATTTTCATCATACTTTTTATTCAATTAAGGTGCTGGTTTATGGCTATTATATTGTGGATTAGTCCCTTTCCAGGGATTTACAAGAGGTGTTAATGGAGGAAAGGCAAGACTAAATATTGTGATTGCACTTATTTTTGTAAAAAAAAAACCCAAATAAAACAAACCTCCCCCCAAAATAAAAAAATGTTATGGGGGTAGTAAATATACTATTCTTGAAAACTAATTTGACTTCATTGCCTTAACTATTCTATAGTGGAAAAGCATCACTATATTTTTATGGTTTAAAAGATGCAGCGTCCGTTCATTGGTAATTTATTTCCTACTACTGTATATAGTATAGCAAAGATTTTTGACATTTTGGTTTCAAGTACAACCCTTCACTTTGTGGTTATACACAGTAGGTCAGTTCCCTTTCCTAACTACAGTCACTAACTTCCCATGTGACAGCCACTACTATTAGAAATTAGGGGAATGTTTGGAAATACAGAGGGCAAGTAATGCATCAATGCTCGAACACCTTAAAAGAAAAATTGGTATCTTTCAACTGGCAATTCTGCAAAATAAGACGGGCTAGAATGCTGCAACATAGTCAATTAACCGCCGACCCACTGTGAAGAACCTCCTTACCAAAGCATACACAACTTGGCAAATGTAAACAATTTCAAAAATGAATTGCAAAAGTGTTGAGAAGAGCATATTTATTTGAGCATATCTCTTTAAGATATGCTCAAGGTATAGATATGCTCACGGTATAAATCGGGATGTTGTGCTTTAAATTTTGTTTTAAAGTTGTTATAGGCATTGCAACATGTTTTTAAATTTTTTTAAAATATATTTTAACCAATTTTCAACAATAGGATAATAGAAGTAAAAAACACAGCTAGACAGTCAAAACAAATGTTACACCATAAAGACAAAGATAGATAATGATATTACTCTACACAAGAATTTACAGTACTCAGTAAAAGACTACAGTATGTCAGCCCTTTATTAGAAGAAAGAAAATAATAACATACAGTATATATACAGTTATATGTGTAGTAGTGCAGTAAAGGGCATGAAAAAGGCACAATACAGATAATTTTTTGGCATAACATATACCCCTGTATATACAGTATGGGAATAATGGAGATATACTTTTTGCTGTTCCTTTCCTCCGTGTATCTCTGTTTTAGATGCTGTCTTGCCTAACAATAGCCACTTTAATTACTTTCTCCCTTTAATTTTCTTTATTGTTTCCTAAACCCCAGGGACTAGCACCACTCAATGTGGATATTAGAAGTCACCACAGTCTAAAAACACTCAGCCCTTGGCCTTGTGCTTTTATATGGTAATGGAACTCCTCTGTAACTTATAATGTCCTTATATTTTACAAGAGGGGTTATTATATTCACTATATTCTGATTTGTTACTTATGGCTGCCACTTTTCATTACATACAATATATTATAACATGCACTTATTGCACTGATCTTTTATTTGAAAGCAAACATCTCTTATGCCTGTTATGGGTTCATATACCAAGACCCCTATATATGATTCTGCACTAGCTTTGTTATTACATGGTTATATAAGAAAGTTTCAGTAGAAGAAAAGCAACAAAGCAGCACCAACTGGCAAAATATCACAGGGGAGGTGCTTGTCATCAATAACGATCTATTCTCTCCTAACCTAGTATCAGTTGAAGGTAAAATAAATAGAACATAGGGCAAATTTATATTCTGGATATTTTTCATCCTTAAATCAACACATACGATAAGTTATATGCATTAGTAAATTGCATTGGAAGGGCTGACAAATGCCAAAGGGCAAGTTTATGCATGCAGCTAATAACAGTATATCCCAAATGTTTTCAGTCTTTCAGAGAAGGAAGAGTTTGCACCACTTAAACCCTTTATGTTTGATTAAACCACTGTCAAAATTGAGATGTAAGAGCATATTTTAATCTCCCACCTCCACGTTTTTCCTACTATTTCAGCTTTCATTACAAGCAATTGTCTTCTTGCATGAAAGTCTGCTAAGAACTTTCACATCAACTTTGCACGAGGCACTTTAAAATACTATTATAACCAGTATTATGTTAAGGATAATTATAGGTCCTTTCATATTCCTTGCTCTCAATACATTCATTCCTTGGAGGGAAAAAAACTGTGTTTGTGACCTACAATGCTTTATATCGCAAACACAAAAATCTTTTTTTTTTTCATCCAGTTGCCTTTGTGTTTTAAGTACTGAATATAAACCCACAGAAACCAGGTTCTTGTCTTCAGGATCTTTCCAAGTAGAAAGTCTTCCTATAACAGTGTAGATGGCTGTATGTGTATTCTTCTGGGTACCCCTATCCTTTCTCTGTTTTCCCTTTGAAAACTTTGTGTAGGTTTTTTGACATTTTTTTTTAATGTGCAAAACAAAACAGGGAGTTAGCGAATAAAAGGAATGTTTGATGGAGGCACACGTTCAAGCTAAGCAAAAGAAAACCCTTGGCTACCTTTGTGGTTTTACAATTCATTAGAAAAAGAAACCACCGACAGAGTAAACACACAATACCGCAAACAACAAAGGCCTATACTGATTCATGTTTATTATTATTTTACAGGAAGGGCATTCATTAAATAAGGTCAAAGACTACAGGGTAATACGCTCTTTTTAAAGTCTGATTGAGAGATGGCTTACAATAATGCTGACAGATGGACAAAATGGTACTGATAGAGTCAATAAAAAGGGGAACAACAATAGCAAACATTATTGAATTGCTGTGTCTTAATAGAAATATGAATAGTGGACTATGGAATAAAAGTTGGCTCTATGATATAGTGCTACTGCCTCCCAACTGGTTCATCTATTAGATTAGTATACTAGAATGAAGCCAGCTTGTGGTAATATGATATCTGTTTGATGTTGAATTACAATTCAGCCTTTGCCACTGCAGGATAATTAAGAATTAAGATACCACAAGGATTGCTTTACATGCCTATTATTGCGCACATTGGGTGCTTTTGGCTTTTTGCCACCATGTACCAAATGAAGAGTACAAATGGAGAGATGTGTTGACTGTGCTTGTTTGAATGCAGACACTCAACTATAATAACTAAAGGCTGTAATAAATGCTTAAGAGGCCTGCAAGGGGAAATTCACAATTATTATAGGTTCCCTGGACAGGAAACAACTTAAATGTACAAATCGCACCACTAGTCCTCTATTTGTATTCTTAAAGGGATTATTCACCTTTGATTTCACTTTTAGTATGATGTAGAGAACGATATTTTGCAATTGGTTTTCATTTTTTATTATTTGTAGTATTTGAGTTATTTAGCTTTTTATTCAGCAACTTTCCATTTTGCAATTCCAGCAATATGGTTGCTAGGGTCCAATTTACCCTAACAACCATGCACTGATTTAAATAAGAGACTGGAATAAGAATAGGAGAGAGCCTGAATAAAAAGATGAGTAATAGAAAGTAGCAACAACAATAAATATATAGCCTTACAGAGCATTTGTAAGGCATTGTGACCACCATGTGAAAGCTGGAAAGAGTCAGTAGAAAAAAAAACTATAAAAAAACAAATAATGAATAGTTGCTTAAAATTTACCTTTCTATAACATACTAAAAGCTAACTTGAAAGTGTACCACCCTTTAATGTATTGTAAAAAATTAATTGCATAGTGCATATAAGCATGACTATATAGAGGTAATACAAGTCACAAGTTTACTCTAAGTAGGTTAAACAATTAAAGCCATAAATCAAAAATATCTTCTTCTAAATACAGTAGTTTAGTGGGACCTCAAGATAACTGCCTATCATTTTTCTCCAGGGAGGAGGACTTATGTGTGCTGTGAATGGTACTTCTTGTGTGAATGGGAATGGTGATAATGATGCCTCTTAGAGTTCACTGCCAGGTTAAGGTCAGTACAATATCGACTGTGTGCAACCTGACACACAAGCAATCTCTAGTCAATGTGTGCCAATGCAAAGTAGAGCTGATGTGTTCCCCCAGGAATATGATTGATGGGAATGCTTATTGCCTAACTTATATAGAAGGGAACTATCTTAATCAATAAGAAAAGGGCAAGATGCAAATAGAAAATATTTCTCTCTCACAGCAATCCATCTTTCTATGTGCAAAGTCGGTTATTTTATAAGATATTTAGCGCTAATACATTGTCTATTCACACACCAATGTACTTAATCTAAATGTCAATCAAAAGCTAACTGACTCCTGAACATAGATAGACATTGCTAAAAGGTAGCTTGAATATTTGACAAATGTTACAGTTGAGACTTGTGATTGATAAAATTAAGAACGTAATTATTTGCATAAGCTCATATTTATTTTCGTGAGAGTTTTGTGATACATGCAACTTACATCTCAGTCTCCATTGGGAACTTACCTTACTCAAGGTATGTATACATGAATATATATATATATATATATATATATATATATAAAACAGTTCTGTTTGGTGCACTCGCAACACATATTCAGCTGCCTTTGTTATAAATATACCATCGAAAAAAAAGGCACTCTTGTATAGTGGTAGAAAAAAAGTTATTTATTTACTCAACATTTCTGCCCCTCACTCTGGCCTATATATATATATATATATATAAAACATAAAACAAAAAAATATCCCAAAACTCTATAATAAAGTTAAAAAGCTAGTTTTTATTTAAGATTAGGTTAAAAAAATAGGCATGCAGACCAACTGTTATTCTGCCTTACACGTTTCATACCCTCTGGTACTTAATCATAGGCATTAATGATACCCAGTTCGACACCAATATTTAAACCCAAAGAGATCCCTCCCTTTACATTTTGAAACCAATCACAAATTGCCACATAACACTCACATGTCAGAGCAGCGTTATACAAATGCATTGTTAAGGTTTTTCAGTATGCCTAGATTCAGCACAAATAATAAAAAAACAAAAATATATTTCAGAATTCTCAAAAAAGTATATAAATGTGCCCTGATTAAAACATTTAAAATGAAAAGTACCATAAAAGAAGTATACATCAGGGTAAATGTTCCACTAATATTTCTCAAAAAAGTTCAATCTTCTCAAACATTTTTTCTTTATATGTAGACCTAGTACTTGAAGTTTTTATGAGCATATAGTTAAATGTCTGTGCCTTATGTAAGTAAGTTAAGTAAAAGATGTCACGTAAAATTTGTAATTAAGACCAAGTGGTAAGCGAGTATGTAAATAAAAAAAACAAAATACCTCCATTTTTGCTAAATGGCCCACCAAATCACCTTCTCTAACTCCTATCCTCATTCTTCTAAATCCCTTGTACAGAGAAAAAAGATATATCACTTGCATTAGACTGTGCAAAATGTCTAGTTATATTACTCTTCTCAACAGCTTTTGGACTTATCAAATGTGATGCGGATCCAACTGAATCTACTACTGGCATGATATACTATATAAAGGCATACACAATGGAACAAAAAGGCAATGCATTGATGAAAGGAAATATTTCAAAAATGCCTTTTCTATACTCTTTTTTTGTTATAAAAAATATTTTCCAACCGTGCTGATTCACTGAACACATCCACACTTAACTACCTGAATCATGTTATGAAAATAAAAGCCTCTGACAGAAGTATTAAATAACCATGGTTTTATAACGAAATTAGATCCGAGGCCTGATGTCTACATCTTCAAGGCCAAAACAATACTGGGCTCCAAACAGTAAGGCAGACTTCTTTTTTCGCTTAGGGAGAGGGCAGTGGCTATTTTGAAGAACTGTGTGACAGTGAATGCAAAAGTTTCCATTTCTCTTTGTTCATCCAATGAACTCTTTGGAAAAATGGTCACAATCAAAACCCAGTTAGTTGTGTCTATTTCTTGTAATGCACAGAATAAACAGTATAATCACAAAATAAAATGTTATTGGAAATCTGAAGAAAACTGATAAAAGTATAAACTGTGCACAAACTTCCTCTGGGTTGAAGCAATTAATAATCTCAAAAACGTCACAGGGTACCTGGGTATGGCTTTATAAAAGATATTCTAATTTTGTTGTACTTACTCTGTACACGTATAGTTCTTCAGCATCGCTTAAGGCTCCTGGTGGAACAATTTCCTTTAAGGCCATTAGAACTTCCAGGCAGTCGAGATATCCATCTCCATCACTGTCCACCTCAGATTAAATGCATTTAAGAAATACTTTATATAGTTTAATGTTACAATGATCATGTAAATGAAAAAGAACTACTTATTTCATAAACACAGTGAGTATAAAGGGGAAAACTATTTATGCCATCAAAAAAGGCTGCAATATCAGCAACATGAAAGGGTTCGCCTTTAAGTTAACTTTTAGTATGTTATAGAATGACTAATTCTAAACAAAATTTTAATTGGTTGATATTATTTCTTTTCTGTAGTTTTTAAATTATTTGACTTTATTTCTTTCTGTTCAGCTTTCAAATGGTGGTCACTGACCGCATCTAAAATAAATGCTCTGTAAGGCTACAAATGTATTGTTATTGCTACTTTTTTATTACTCATCTTTCTATTCAGGTCCTATTTATATTCCAGTCTCTTATTCAAATCAATTCTTGGTTTCTAAGGTAATTTGGACTGCAATTGCCAACAGGAGAGCTGCTGAATAAAAATCTAAATAATAAAAAATTTAAATCAATTGCAAATTGTCTCAGACTATAAGGGTACACGAGTACACATACACGAGCGTCTTCAATGCGATTCTGGCGTATCCGATGCACTTTGCCAAAACGCTGGCATCAAGTCAAATGCGACGACAAATAAGGTAAGAAATACAAATGTCGAATCTTGTTGCAGTATCGACTGCCAGATGCAGACGCTGCGACACCATCCGACATTGTTATAGCTTACCTTATGTACCCGTGGCATCTAACCGGACGACTGCGTTTTGGCACACCGCGTCGGATCCGCCGGAATTGCGTAGTACCCTCCCTCTCTACACCATACATAAAAGTTAATTAAAAGCGGTTGTTCACCTTCCAACACTTTTTTCTGTTCAGTTGGCTTCAGATTGTTCATTAGAAATAAAACATTTTTTCAATTGCTTTCTATTTTTCTAATATTAAAGTGTAAAGTTTAATTTTCCACCTTCTTATGTCTTTCTGAAGCAGCTCTTGGAAGGGGGTCACCAACTCTGTAAACTGTTTATCTTTGTCCCTGTTGAGCAGAATCCCTGAGTTTCATCAAAAGCAGTTGTTAGAATTGATACAATAGTTAATACTCCATAGATGCTGCTGAGAAATGTATTAACCAATGTAGCAAATCGTAACAGTTCAGACTCTGTCACTTAGATGCCAGACTGAAACACCAGAGACAGGAACATTAAATTTTAAACTTACATTTTGAAAAAATTGTAAAAATAAAAGTATAAATAATCTGTATTCTGGGGAACAATCTAAAAACAACTGGACGGGAAAAAAATTGGAAGGTGAACAACCCCTTTAAATGCTTTGTTTCTAGAGTGGGAGGTTGTTGGTAAGCTGAGTTTCTAGGTGCTGCCTAGAAATCCAACGATCTCTACCTGTTTTATGGAACAGGTAACTTGATGGGACGCTGAAGATTCTAACTCTATGACCATGGGGAATCTAAATGGCAAGCATTTCCCATAAATAATATTTTACTCAAAATAACTTCAAAGTTGAAGAAGTCAAGATGAATAAATATTACCCATAGATGTTGGAAGGATTCATTCCAACCACCGATTTTCAGGGCTGTGGTTGATGTTTAGTAACATTGCTTTTAAGGTTATTATTCTTAGGTAATAAATCCAGGCTGAGATTTAGTAATCTGGGCCAGAGATCTATAGTTATTCGTATATAGGTTGGACAAACTGTTCGTAAATATGAATATGATTGTGACTGTGATATTGATGGCTACTATAATGACATTAGTTCAGGGATTATTTGTATACAGCTTTGAAGTTGGCAGGGCTATAGCCAATCTGCTGGGAAAATATTTACACATATATAGCAAACATATCTCTATATGCAGGCCCGGATTTGCGGCAAGGCCGCATAGGCCCGGGCCTAGGGCGGCAAAAAAATAGGGGCGGCATGCCGCCCAGCCGCACTATGGGGACGCGTGCGTCCCCATTCAATTACAGCAGCTGCGCCAGTGAAAAAACGCCGGCGCGCTGGGAAGGGGAGGTGAGGTGGGCGCTAGGACCGCGCGGCCGCCTGGTCGGACCGCGCGGCCTAGGGGCGCCGCACATTGAAATCCGGCGCTGTCTATATGAAATAAAGTTTACATGCCCACTTTGTCCAAAAGAACAAAATATACTGGATTATGGCATGCTGTATGAGTACACTTCGTATAGAAGCATAAATAAAGCAATCTAACACCTTGAAAATATATTTTATGAAAGCCCTCTCCACTAACAGGTCATTTTACAACCAGAAATAGGAAATTCATCGCCATTATTAAATTATAGAAGTTTATGAAAGAGCAGTTTTTCTCCCCCTCCCTTTTTGGCGGGGCTTTTGTGTATTACATTCAGACTAATCAAATTGCAGATTCCAAGCGTACTGTATTAGTCTTCCCCATTGCTTTTAATTTGTTTAATGGCCTCTTCTTTTGTGTGTGTGCTCTAAATGACTGTGCATCGCTGAGGCTCACGGCATGTAAATAAAGAATGGTTTGGGGAACAGGGCTTCGAAAGAATAAAGCGTGCCTCCTTTCTAAAGTTACATTTGATATTGGAGTAATTCATGGGCCGTGTACCACAAGCAGCGTTGCTTATTATTTCTGCTTAACCGTCTACAGACATAGGAGGAGTGATGGGGGAGGGGGGGGTAGAAAAACAAAAGAAAAGAACTCTGAATTTACACTTACCGCTTCAAAAGCCCTTTTATACTCAGCCAACTTCTCCTGGCTGAAGATGCAGTATTTTGCCAAAAAGTCGACTGAAAAATAGGACACAAAAGTATGCAGTAACCAAGAAAGGAAGCGTTTTTCTTTTTTCCCACTTGCATTTTCTTTTACATAAAGACACCCTTTTGCATTGCAAAGTTCATTATAAGGACAGCAATTCAGACTGTAGCAGGGAATTGGGTGAAATTTTGATTCAGGTTTGCAAAGAAGCCTTTTCACCTGGCTCAGGGCCCCAAGTTAAATTCAGCAGTGTAAAAGAAGATGCATTTTAGGGCAGTACGCAGAATCTGAAGGCACAATCCCTTTTCTAGAGATTTCTTTAGTTTTGCTTTTAACAAACTAGAGAAATGTGTCTAATATTTATTAAAATTTACCAAAACAGGCCGACTTCAGCTTCAACAGAAATGCCATTCCCCACATTTCAATCAGCAAGAAGAGCTCTACAAATATTCCCTATTAGAGAAATAAAGGTGCATAAAGCATTAACTGCATAGATGCATCTGCCTGTGTATGGCCAGCGCCTTAGTAAATAGACATTATATCAGTCAGACCTTCAGATGAGGAAAATAATTCAGAAAGTTTTGAAATGAGAATCTCCCTGGCAAACAATTTCTGAATAAACAACTGAAAAAAAGTTTTTAGCTTTGCAGACTATTCTCTGAAATATGTCAGAAAACGCAGAGATTTTATATCATATGGTCTAGGCAAAATTAACAGCTCTCACCTATTCTCCAGGCAATTGTTGAATGAATTATATTCATTCGCATCAAGTTTTGTTCTTTTTTATTCAATGATTATCATCATTCTTAGTAGTAGTAACAATAATAATGGCAGGTTTTTTAATGGTTTAGTATCAGAAAGTGCCATACATGGCCATATTTGTTTGATCAGTTTGCCAAGGTTCAGGCATACTGACTATCTGGACAAATATGTCAGCTTGGGGATTAGTTTCAACAGACAATACAGCTATTTGACAAGATCACAGTTGATAAACATTTCATCTACTGATGCACCTTATTGGCAGGAGCACAGTACACACCGTGAGATGACAATTTGCTCATCTCTAATATACAGTATGCCCATTTGGACAATTAGGCTGTGAGTTGATTCCTGAAAAGGTATGTGAGTATATTGTCACTCTAACACTTGAATATGTAGCCACATATTTCAGCTGACTACCCTTAACATAGGTATAATAGGAATAAGTTCTTTAGCAGAGATGCCATTAAATAGTATACATCTGTGGCCAACTTATCAAAAAATGGTAGAAGTTTTACATACATATTTTCAACACCCAAGTAAGCTCATTGAACTTAAGAAGAAACATCATATAGATAATTTCTTATTTTCTAAACCCACAATGAATTAGTATAGTGCCCTAAAGGGATGTCATTCAACTGTATAGTTATGTAATCACTTTAAAAACAAGCAGGTTAAACGTATACAATTATAATACATATACAGTTTCCATTTTGCACTGGTGCAAGGAGTATATGAACACATACAATTTTAACCTCAACTTAGTTCCATTTCACTTAATTTGCATAACTGCTTGTAAAATATTACAACAGTCAGGGCAATAGCTTACCGGTATATCTTCTTGTCTGCCTAGTTAGACTAGTATAATAAGGAAAATGCAAGGAACTAAATAAATATATAAATTACATATTTGGGTCTCTCTCAGTCTCTCAAATCTATGTTATTGGAGCCAATAAAGATTGTTGTAGGGCCTCTCTATAGCTTGAGGCATCTTGTAAGGACATAGGAGATGTCAGAATTTATATTTTTATGTTAAATCACTCTGAACCTTCATTTAAACAGTTGTGGTTTAATTATAACTTTAGATTTTTGTTACAAGATATATGAATACTTCATTCTCCATTGATATTAGTCTGTAGTAAATCCTTAACTAGCCACTCCCTAATGGTTATCTGTAGTCTATAGCTTCTGTAAGCTTATGATAATTCTTGGTGTGTCACAGTTTGACATCTTCCAAGTGAGACAGGTGATCCTTGTTTTTGTATCATATTGCATCTAACGTCTTCCTTAAGGGGTGATTCCACATAGGTTTAGAGTAAGATGTTAAGTTACATAAAATTCCATGACTCTGTAGGTTCTAAGAATAGAATTATGTAGGTCTAGGAGCATTAGCAGTCATTGAGGGAACCTTAATATTGGTGTTGGGAACAGTGGAGAGTGAGAAAGTGGATGAATATTTCCAGTTAGCCCCAGGTGGCAAGATACAAATGTACGTTTCTTTGATATTTTCCATATTAAATAGAAAATGCCTAGAACATAGGGGTATACTGTATTTATCAACGAATGAAGTTAGAGATCGCCACAGTCCAGAGTGAAATTTTTGCCACTCTCTATTTATTTTTATGGGATTTTGAAAGGCATATTTATCAAAGGATGAACTTTCGCTTTTACCCGTTGATAAACAATCTTTTAAAAATCCCATAGAAATGAATGGAGACTGGCGGAATTTCACTCTAGAGGACTGTGGCAATGTCTAAATTCACTTTTTGATAAATATACCCCATAGTCTTCTATCATTCTTTCCTGCAAAAGATTGATAGGGTGTGGCCTTCAGCAGCATGGCTATTCTGCTTCATATCATAAAATAGTCCCTACTAAAACTTCTTGTTTCTCAAGGCTGGGCTCCACCATTACCTTGTGATCACTGTTGTTTTTTTTTTTTTATTTGAAGAAGCATAGTTTACATTTATGGGCGTCAGCATACATATAAAAGGAAGGGAAGAAATGCTAAGGGTTTTCAATGTGTCAGATCTTCAAAGCATTGTGTTGCAATACTCAATACTTTCCATTTTTGATCTTTAGATCTATGAAGATGCCGACAGATCAACACAGAGCATGCTGTGTGACCGCAATTCTGGTAAAAGTCTGCTAGGCCATATCTTTGGTGATTAACATAACAAATAGGAGAACCTCCTCACCTTGTAAAAACTGTATGAAGGGTTTTTCCTCAGCCAACTCCTGTATCCATTTTAAAGTGAAAACATACACTACTTCCCAGTCATGCAGCCCCTCCATCTCCTTGTTCCATTGAGAAGTGATGGATTCTGAGATGGATTCTAAGTCTCTCTTGTTTCTAGTGAATCTGTGCACCATCACTATGAATAGCAGACACACTTCAAGTTCCAGAATCCAGCACTTCACATGAAACAAGGTTAGGGAGCATTTGAATCAGTCTGTAAGAGTCTGATGGAAAACTGGCCCCAGTGAGCACACAGTCAGCTTACCATTCTGTGAAATTATGTATATCTATGTAAACAAATATATTAAAATGTTGGCAGCTTTTATAAAATAACTCCATAACTCCAACTGAGCTCATATAAAAAAGGGGGTATTTTTCCTTTTAATAAATAAATCACTCTTGTTTCTGTTGATTGACATAGGAGCTGGATGAATAGAGATGCCCTTTACAGAAGGAGCTGAACCTGGTAGGCACAACATTTTATCCAAATCATTTTCATCCGAAAAAGAATGTGCCATACAAAATTGTTTTTTGTTATCCAGAACAGGTTAGATGTTGACCTGCCATCTCAAGATTGGAATATTAAATGTCCATGCTGATGAGCACTCTCAAGACAGAAAGACAGAGTAAGCAGCCTATTTTCCCTATGGGCTCAAAATAATGCCCTCTTCATTCAGCTTTGCATTCAACTTTGGGCCTTACATAGAATCCTGTTGACCAAAGATCCCACTGGGCTGTAAACGTGGACTGATGGGTCAGACTGGTGGCTATGAAATTTGGTTATTGACTCAAAAGATGAATTTTGGAAAATGCTTGGATTTCCAAAGTCGCAAAAGATTCTTCAAGATCAGGCTGATCTTAACCTGGATATCTGCCGTTAGAATAAATTGGCAGCTGTCTTTCTGCTTAAACAGGGAGGATTACTAAATGGCCACTTGACTTGAGACAGACCGACAGCAGACAGTACATTAAATCAAATTCTCTATGCTATATTACTGTGCTTGCCAGCTTATTGTATTTACAGCTCTTCTACCGCCAATAAAAGAATCTACTGGTTTTCTAGCTAACAAAACACTGCTAAGTGACTATGGGATATATTTACACTTTGTTGAGATTTATTATCCGCTGTAGTATTCCATGCTGATGCATGCTCATAATCCTTTAAAATTATTATACATTTGGCATCAAGCCCACAGAAATGCAGGTTAGAATTCTGCATTTGAGAGTATAATTCAAACCATAATTTAATTTGCAGGTGTCACTTTATATCTTGCCATCTTGCCAGCACTATAACATTGACACTACATGTTTCCTAAACTTAATCACAGCTTCTGATTTGTCACAAACTATTAGTGCCAAAATGTAAATGCTGAAAAGAAAGACTACATTTCAGTCTGCCAAGGAAATGAGGTGCTTTGAAGCAGGTGCCTCAGAAACCTGGTACGATAACTAAAGGTGTCAAGAAGTTTGCTGTGTAACATGAGTATGTGGCTTGCAGGTGCAGGGGATCATAGCAGACATGACAATAAATAAATAAACTACAAAGGATAGAAGTCCACAAAGTTTTTTTTTGTACATGTAGAAAGTAGATAGTGAACCTAATAGGGAGTGAATGTAAAAAATAAATATGTTCAGTGTTTTATAGCCAGATGTGAAAACTTTTTAATAAACTTAAAGGGGAAACCAAAACTTGATAAGGAGGCCCACATAACACAGACACCCCTAGTATACCCATCACAATTACCTGTTTCTTCAAAAAGTATGAATAAATGCCATTTTCTATGCTGAAATCCAGCTAGTTAACAGTTCTTCTCTTTCTGCATCATTTGAAATCCTGGCAGGGAAGGAGGGACTAAACACTGATGTTCCAAATTGTAAAAACTTCTCCACAGTTTACAGACAGCATGCAGGAACTACATAACCCACAATGCATTGCACTATGATGTTCCGTTCCTTATTGAAATCATGTGTGCAGGGAATTGTGGGGTTTGGAGGATGCAGGCTAAGGACATATGGCTGTTGATACAAAGTAACAGTAGTCAGCCAGCTCAGCAAAGAAGAGCAGGGGGCTAGGCTTCGGGAACTGTTCCAATCCATTAAAAATCATGAAAAGTCTGCATATTTTTTAATTGATGTATATTGCAAAGTTGCTTAAAATTATGTTTAATTTTCAAAAAGCTCAAGTTATGTTTGTGTGGAGTTCCCCTTTAAAGAGGACCTGTCATCCAGACATAAAAAACTGTATAATAAAAGTCCTTTTCAAATTAAACATGAAATCCAAATTCTATTTTTTATTAAAGCATTCGCAGCTGTTGTAAACACTTTTAAGAATCTCAACTGTCAATCAAATATTGCCTGCACCTCCTCTATACCTTAGGAATAAAGGCGGGGCAAGCAGTTACTTTCACTTTCCATTCAGCACTCCCTAGATGTCACTGCACTCCCCACATTTCCTCCATTCTCTTAACCATTTAATTGTGTAGCCAGGGCATGGGGATGGACATCAGGTCCCCCATTCTGGTGTACAAACAAGATTCTGAGATGATGCAAGGCTTGTCATAAAAATAGTGTCCACAAAATAGCTCCTACCTATTTGCTATAAGTAGGACATCCCAGACTGAAGGAAACAAAATTCAAATAATTTATATAGTGTAATTAAAATTAATTTTGCTTGATTAATGTGATAAAATATGATTTGGAATCTTTTTTAGGGTTACAGGTCCCCTTTAAAAAAGCAGTTTGTGGCACTGAAAAGTATATGGTCTGTTGCACCAGAAAGAAAAAAACAGATGTAATTATTATTCGCCCCTTGTCTTGCACAACAACCAAAGGGCCAGCCCTTCCCCTGTCTATCTAAGGAGCAATCAAAGCAGTATATTTAGAATGAAATTAACAACATGGAAGCCTTTAAACCTGTATTAAAAATTGGATTGACTTAGGGCAGATTTATCAAAGGTTGAGCTGTGTTTTCCTGAAAATTTGAGTTTTTAGAGGGTAGTTTTCAGTCAAAAACTCGAATTTTTGGGTTAAAAAAAACTTGAATTATTCTTATATATTTTCTTATTTATTATACCCCAAAGCTGGAAATACAGTAGTTCAATCCAAAAATGCTCCAGATAAAACCTGTCGAGCTCATGTAGAAGTCAGTGGCAGAGGTCCCTTGGACTATTTGAAAATGTTATAAAGGGGTTGTTCTCCTTTAAATTAACTTTTAGTATAATATAGAGAGTGATATTCTGACACAATTTGCCATTGGTTTTCATGTTTTATTATTTGTGGTTTTTGAGTTATATAGCTTTTTATTCAGCAGCAATTCAGTTTGCAATGTCAGCAATATGGTTGCTAGGGTTAAAATTACCCTGGCAACCATGCATTTATTTTAATGAGAATAGGGACTATTAAAAGGGGAGGGTCAGTACAGAAAGATGTCTAATAAAAAGTAAAAATAAAAAGACAATAAATTTGTAGCTTCACAGAACATTTGTTTTTTGATGGGGTCAGTGACCCATTTTGAAAGCTAGAAGGAGTCAGGAGAAGAAGGCAAATAATTCCGAAACTATAAAAAATAAATAAAATTAAAAAATTGCTTAGAATAGGCCATTCTATGATGGTCAGGTTTTTTTTTTTTGGTGGGCTCGAAAACTCGATCAATTTGAGTGATTTGAATTTTTTGATAAATTCATGTTTTCGGGTTGTTCACCCCAAATTCACCGATTCGTGTTTTTTCTTAAATTGGAAAATATAATAAAAACTCGCAAAGCTCTAAAATTCGACCTTTCATAAATAACCCCCTTAATGTTTCAAATATATACTGTCAACATTTAAACACACAGTACTTCAAAATCAAACAAAGACATTGATTTATTGAATGACAGGCTAAGAAGTATTTCCCCCCCTTAAAATCACTGGTGAGTTTCCCTCTTGTTCTATCTTGTCCATATATATTCAATATTTTTTTTCAATCTATTATTATTTGATCACTGAAACTGTTAAATTTCCATTTACTACCATACAAAATATTTCATGTTTTTAAAATGGATAGTTAGCCAGTTTAGCAAAATCTTTGTAATGCTACTTTGTAATGTTGAAAGAAAAGTATAGCAATACAGAGATCAACTACAGTGCTGGTGACCCATGATTTAGCACTGAATGCACAGGGGTCTTCTCCAGGTCTCCACTGATCTACATATGAAGCATGGACCTAATAATTCATTCTATTTCAGAAGAGTACTTTCTACATATATAAGCCAAGAATGGCATCAAGTCAACACTAGATCACCAACATGACCTGTACAAGTTGCCAGGGGGATTGGAAAGTTGTGCTGGAATGGTGGATTCCATTTCATCACATCATTTATAATAAGTACAGATGACAAGATGACTATGAAGATTTTCATTCATCCAGGTCATGGTATATCTAGTATAAATTTAAAACAACTGGACTTGTTGAACTGAAGAAGCTGCTCAGATGAGTAGTGAAACGTCTTCATTGATTACTCAGCAAGTCCAGTTGTTTTAAATTTACCTATACTAGATATGCAGATGACAAGGTCTACAATTGCAGACTACTTGACAGAGAAACCACCTGTGTATAAAAAAAATCCTTAGCTGCTCATCGAGTAGCTAAAATGTAAATACCTCATAAATCTGGGGGGGGGGGATTAAAAGTGAAGCCCAAATCAGCAGTCCACTGAAAAGACAGCTGGGTTGAAAGGAGCACTTTATTTATACAGAGGCTTACTAGCAGGACCGCCATCAGAAATCACAGGGCCCCATACGACAAAATTTCCTGGGCCTCCTAGGCTGCGCCCACCGCAAGCCCCACCTACAGGTCCGCCCTCCCCACCCCACAGGTGCCCCCACCACACAGTAAAAAAACTAAAAAAATATTGGTGGCTAGGGTTCCCACATGTTAATAAAAAATAAAAAGATATTGGTGGTCAGGGCCCCCCATAAAAAAAATTTGTGGTCATGGCCTCCCATTAAAAAATATTGGTGGCTAGGACCCCACATGAGAAAAAATAATTGGTGGCCAAAATTGGTGGCCAGGGCCCCCCCACATTATAAGAAAATTGGTGGCTAGGGCCCCTTAAATGTCCATACCTTCCCGAAGTCAGCAGCTCTCAGAAAGATGGGGGGTCTGGCTAATCAAGTAAGTGTGGCGTGGCAGGGCCCCCCTTACCCTCGGGTCAACTACAACTCTCCTCCCTGTCCCCCCCCTGATGGCTGCCCTGCTTACTTGACTGCTAATTTGTTTTGATGTGCAAAAGAACCTGAAGTAGACTGTGACTTTACTTTTAATTTCTGATTCTCTTTGTTTATTGCAAGAAATAGAAAAAAAATTCCTAATGAAAACCAAACTATTTTCAGCACAATTCCTGTTCATTGAACTAATGTTAAAAAAGGGGGTATACTGACACTTTGATATATTTGCACCATTTAATATATGATACACTTAAATGTTGGGGAGTGTCTGTATCATTTCTGCTCAGATAAAAAGTCCCTTCAGTATCAGTTGTATTTTATGTAGGATTTCTGCTTTTCAAGCTATGCATAAAAGTTGTCATAATTATTTCTGCTCTGCACTAGGGAAAGACACGTTCATGGATACAGATTTACATATACATGTCTGAGGGCAGCCAATATTAGTGCTATCACATTCTGGGACTGGTTTAGTTTAGAGGCAGCTGGTAGAAGTGTGATTATATCTAATCCATTGAAAAGCAGTGACTACTAAGCATAACATGGAAGGAATCTTTGTTTCGGAGACTAAATTCTGACGCACAAATCCTGCTGGATTGATTGCAGATGCATCAAGTCTGCTGGAAATAATGACACAAACGGAGAAGCTGGTTGGCTATCGACTCCAAGCTCAGCTTAATACCAATGGGAAATTATCTACACAAAAGGTGCACTGGGGTGTCAAATAAAGACAAAGATTTGTCCTACTGAATATGCTACAACTTAGACAAAGCTAGCACACTAATACCAAACAACTAGCTTTATCTCATTACATCTTAGCACTTGATAGGTTGCCCCCCAAACCACAGTCACCAAGACCTACTTGCATAGAAAGAGCAGTTATTTGGGGGGGGGGGATATTCAATTTCTAAATCATTTTCTCATGGAGTTTGATTAAAGATATTTGTCTCAGGATTTGCTTGTTTTTAGTTATTTAGATAGCTATTTGTCTATTTTTTATAAAACAGCACCAAAGCAAAAATAAAATTAATTATTGGTTTAAGTTTACAATATTAACGAGTGTCTTCTTAAAAAGCAGAGGCCTTAACAAGTGTGGGGATAAACCAGTAATAATGTTCAACATTGTATTATTCCATTTGTTCAAGCTCATCTAAAAGCATGAATGTAAGAGAAGCCATAGAGTTGTGGTTCCTCTTAACTTCACTTTTAGCAAAACCATAATCATCTATCCACCAGGAATGCCGAATTGTCTGCCAAAATGCCCCTTTGACTGGCCACACATGCCCAGATGGTCAGACAGCATGGCTGAAATTGGCCAAACTGCCAAGCAAATCCGTTTCAGTTTTATATATAGATACGTATTAAGTCTATTATCAGATTAATGTAGTCTCGGGCAAGCTGCTGAATCTCCCACCAAAATAACAGAAGAAAATCTCTGCAATCAATACAAGCACTGCCCTGTTAAAATTGTGTCCACATGAGTTAAATTAAGTTCTTGCATCTGTTTTTTCTCTTTATGTTAGAGTATTGATGATATGTATATTAAAAATAAATAAATAAAATGGTAACATAAAATCTATTGTAGTCAATTACAATGGCTTTTCCACCATCACCATTTATTGACATAGGAATTTAACCTAAATAGTAATCACCAATAACCCCCTTGTTACTTTCCAGCTTCTCCAGGTCATGGGGTCTGCCCCACTATAGTTTCATTTACAGTCACTAATGAAACTCACTAATGAAACACTGAAGGGTTATTAACCGAAATTTAAGTGCAGGGGTGCCCAGCAACCCCTATGCTCAAAGTACTTGAGCTCTGCACTCTACAAATATCTACAAAATAATAAAGTGGATTTGTAAAACAATTATATGCAAAGCATCCACTATATTTTGCATACTTTTTAATGACAACATCTCAGATTATTATCAGATACTAGTGTTGCATTTATAACATTACATTCCAGTAGCTGCTGCTTGATCTTAGCAAGTGGAATTGCAAGTCTTGGTCTTCATACTTCCTCCACTTAACCTCCACTTGTGAACAGTAGAAATAACTACCCCATAAAGATATGCATTTCCTTGAGTTGGTCTTTACCATAACCCTAACCCCTACTGCATTTAGCAGTGATCCATTGCTCTTGAGGCCATCACCTTGTCCTCTTTTCTGTCTCTTAACGTGACCATAGACATTACAATCACGGTCTTTCCTGTTCATTTCAGTACACACGTGTAGAGCTAAATTGTCAGATATACAGGTATTAACAATAGAATTATACCTGTATCTGACCATTCAGCACTAACAATGGACGATTATTTGGTGCCTTCATAGGTACCGAATCAAAATTTTCCGGCTGGCCCGATTGACGAGCCAACCGATAACCAAGTCTTCTGCCGATATCGGTTGACTTGTCTTCCACTATACACGCGCCGAAAATGTGATTTGTATGATATTATCTGTGCATCTATGACCACCTTAACTATGCTGCTTCATCTAATCATAATACTGAATTCCTTATCACCTCTTTCCTTCTCTAGTCATATTAATACCAATACCAATGTATCTATATGTTTGTATGGACTCTGTATTTCATCATTTACTCAGTTTATTAATTTTTAGCCACTATTGATTAGGGATGCACTGAATCCACTATTTTGGATTCGGCCGAACCCCCGAATCCTTCACAAAAGCTTCGGCCGAATACCGAACCGAATCCGAACCCTAATTTGCATATGTAAATTAGGAGTGGGAAGGGGAAAACATTTTTTACTTCCTTGTTTTGTCACAAAAAGTCATGCAATTTCCCTCCCTGCCCCTAATTTGCATATGCAAATTAGGATTCGGATTCGGTTCGGCCAGGCAGAAGGATTCGGCCGAATCCGAATCCTGCTGAAAAAGGCACAATCCTGGCCGAATCCCGAACCGAATCCTGGATTCAGTGCATCCCTACTATTGATGAGCTTTTTTTTTTAATTATATGATTTGTTTTACAATATTACAAAATATATTGTATGGCATTATTTTTATTTCTGTTTGTTACATAATTTATTCCCTCTTCAGGTCTGAGTTAGAGCAGTAGTTCTACAACCTCTTGTAGTTATAGCATAATTCATCAACCTATATATAAACTGCATGAGAAAGGGATCTCCATGCTCTTATATCTTTTAAAGTATGGCATTTACTATATGTCATTTTTTATATTTATATTTAATTTTTTCATTAGCACTATAAAAACAAGGGGATAATACATATGGACAATGTACGTATACATGCATAATAAACAGATTATCTTAAAACCCCAGACTTTATTGTTGGATTGTGTGGGGAAGAAATTGTCAAATTTAAAACGGTCAGAATTTGATGAGATTTTTTGCAGACATTTTGAGACTGAGATTATGGGAAACAGTTCAGGAGAACAAGGGACATGATAGATGTAAAGTGCCTAATAGGTATAGAGTTATATAAGTCTTTTAACATATCAACCCACAGCTGTGAATTGAATAAATCCGCGAAACGCCCGCGAAAAATTAGCTGGTGTCAAACAAAAATTTCCGAAAAAAAGGACGCCGGCGCCGTTTCGCAAATTCGCCCATCACTAATTGTGTTCACTTTCTTTCTATGATAAAGCAATTTCTATGGCTAATATGATTTATATTATATATTACCTACACAGAACAAAGAGAAACACAAGTAAGCTTAATTAAATACACAAAAAAATGTTAAGAACAAAGAAGTGGGATGTGACTTACAGTCTTCAAATTTAGAGATACTGATGGGTTGTGTTCCTCGGATTGCTGTTGATCTGGCTTTTTGAAGCTTTGAATATATAGATGCTGCTTGCATTCTCCTTTCTTCTGCTATTCTCTGTTTTTCCATTTCTTCTTTGATGCTATAGTCCATCTTCACTGGCCGCCTTCTCATTATTGGAGGCAGTTGCTCTTCTTCAGTTCTATTACTTTCCAAGTCGTAGCCCTCTTCTTTCTTGGAAGCATCTTTGCCATATAGTTGTCCTAAAAATAATGGTTCAAAATGATGCAATAAATGCATATGCATTGTCATAACATAGTATAAGAGGTTGAAAAAAGATGACTTCCATTTAGTTTAGCCGTTGATTTCTAATTGAGCCCAACTGTTAGCTGATTCATTTCAGAACACACAGACCTGCAGACTATTACTAAAATCAAGTACAGCCTGCCTTAGACCGCACTCAATTCTAAAGGGGCAGGCATGAGGAGGCATATAGGTGCACTCTTGTGCCCCTTAGTGCTCTTGCACTTGCACCCCAATGGGGTTTTAAATGACCCCTAAATGTGCCTTCTCACTCCAAGAGTGCAATTGGAGCAGTCCCTGCATCAACTTTGTACTTTGAATTAATTTAACTTTTTCACTCACTTCCATAAAGTCTAGCCGAACTGCTAGTTGAGGCATTTTGGAGCCCAGGGACCTGCAGACTGCACCTAGAATCCAGTGTGGCCTGCATTAGGCCACACTCAATTCTAAGGGGGCAAGTGGGGGAGGAATGTAGGAGTGTTCTTTTGATCCTAAGTGTCACCTAGGGATAAATGACCCCTAAAAATTTGACTTCTGACTCCAAGAGAGCAATTGGAGAAGTCCATGCATCAAGTTTTCACTATGAGAAGATACACAACTGTGTATCTTCTCATTTTTTTTTTTTTTTTGAAAGTCATCCAACCCTTTCTTTAATGAGTTAAGGGGCCAGCTACTTCACTGTGAGTTGTGCAATGTCACATCAAAAACAGAACACCGGCAATTTAATTTTTGTCTCTAAGCTATGGCTAATGTGACATTCTGAGCTCATGATGTCAGTAGAAATGTGAGATGGAGTACTGTGAGATACAGTACTGTTTGTCAACTTTTAGATTGTAAGATATTCATTCACTAATACAATTATTCATCAGGTTGACATGTTGGCACAATATGTGATCTTTTCATTTGATGAAACATTTTATACATAGTGCTTATCATTTCATTGGAACGGGAAGTGGCTTCTGACAGAAAACTGTGTTTTGATATCGGCAATAACATAGTTAATTTTATATATATTGTATACTGTAACATTTTCCAATAAATGCTTTAGGACAGACCTACATTCAGAAGTACATTTCATGATAATTTCACATCAGTCTAAACCAACCTAATAAAGCTGTATCTTTCTCATAGAGCCATCCTGTATATACATCTAAAAACAAATGCTAGCAGTTCAGTCTCTATCAACCTTAATTTAAAATGCTGATTAGCTTTAGTTTACCATTCTGTGGCTGACTGCATTATTTAGTATCCAGGACCTAATAGTGTGCTCAAGATGTCTTCTGCACACACCTGGCAATTCAATTAAGGGCTAATGATCATGCCAATTAGAACATAAAATAGAAACATTTAAGTACCACGATTACAAAAACAGCATTTACACTTAATAGACACAGTGGAAAGTAATTATTGCACAGAGAATTCAAATATGTTTAAAGGGTGACAATTGTGACAATTGTGATCACCAAACTCTCACACTAAGCAGGTACAATACAAAAATCATCTATTCATAAACACCGTTTAAATCACACTTTGGGAAAGGTTAACAAGATAATATACTATTGATGTTTGATTGCAGGCTTAATATTATTTGGGAAGGCAATGCATTAATGCACAGAAAACAGTTTCTTCTATTTACACCCAAACTTATTAATTTTTGCAGGTGGCCCTGACAAAGGCAGGGTATACCACTGGCAAGAGGATATTTTATTTTTGATTAAAATTTTTAATCCAATTAAATTTTTATTGGACATTTAATATAATCTAGTTGCCAACTTTGCAGAACTGAGGAGTGCAGAGGGAGAAGTATATGGAAGATATTATTATTATGTATTATTATTGATGATCATCATAAATACAATTTTATGCATTCATAATACATTTTGAAATTTTACTAAAAATTTTACTAAGGGGCACATTTACTAAGCTCGAGTGAAGGATTCGAAGTAAAAAAACTTCAAATTTCAAAGGTTTTTTTTGGGTACTTCGACCATCGAATAGGCTACTATGACCTTGGACTACGACTTCAACTTCGATTCAAACGATTCAAACTGAAAATCGTTCGACTATTCGATAGTCGAAGTACTGTCTCTTTAAAAAAAACTTTCACTACATACTTGTACAATTTTAGAATATGGGGACCTTCCCCATTACTTTGCTAAGGTTGTTTTGATCGAAGGAAAATCCTTTGATCGATGGATTAAAATCCTTCGAAACTTCATTGAACGATTTTTCCTTTGATCGTTCGATTGTAGGATTTGCGGTAAATCCTACGAATTCGATATTCGAATTCGTAGGATTTTACCTCGAGGGTCAAATATTGAGGGTTTATTAACCCTCGATATTCGACCCTTAGTAAATGTGCCCCCAAGAGTCTTATAAAAATAAATATTAAAATTAAATGAAACATTGTACTTTTAACTGTTTAAACAGACCAGCAAATTGATGGAATAACTTTTGAAAGACACAAAATATCTACATTTTATAACATAAGAAATATATATATATATATATATATATATATATATATATATACTGTATATTTCTCAGAAGGACTTGCACTCTAAAATCAGTGAATCATTACATTTTATTATTCATACTTGTGCATATATACATATCTCAGATCATTATTAGAATTTTCTAACTAGAAGTATACTAATTCAAAGTAACGATTGGTAACTAACAGCACTTGTGCAGTTTTGCAACTATGTTAGTAAATCACCTCCAGAATGTTAAAAGATGGTATTAATGCTAAAATTAACTTTATAGCTAGAAAAAATTGAATAGCCACAAATAATTGCAAACAAAAACCAATTCAAAACCATCTTAAAACTCAATTGTCTCAGCAATACTAAAAGTTAATCTCTAAATGAAGTGCCTTTGAAATCATTTACATCAGTCCCTGTCCCAGTATAGAATTTAATTTTTCAATCTGACGAAGGTGCAAGTGGAGGGTTAGTTTCAGTAGAGGCCAATAACCCTACAAGTACAAACTTCATATAGGCAGTACTCCTTCTTTTTTGGTTTCAACCACTGGGGGACTGTAGCATTCAGTTGTTTCGTTAGCATCACAATGTGTGTTTGTATATATTATACATGTTGTAAAACACTTTCCCGAGGCCCATCTTTAAATAAAAAAAAGTCTTACATTTGGCATTTATAGTATAAAGGGCTGCAAACACTTTATGGGGTTTTTGTTCCAAAGTCCCTGGCTTGGATTTTAAACAATCCTTTAAGCTGTGTCAGAGTGCCAGCTACCTACAGATACTGTCCACATTTAAATAACCTGATTAGACAAAGCACAAAGATGGGATCTTCCTTTTCCTTCTTAAATTTATCCCAGGCTGCTCTATCTCTTTCTCCAGCATCTTCGTCTTTATCAGGCATGACAAGTGCCAATCAAATGTCCTGCATCCAAGGGCTTTACAAGGGAATAGAAAAGAGACACTAAACATTGTCTAACAATTACAGAAGGAAGCTCCACTGTTAGTGTGTGGTCTGGGGGAACGATGGCTTTCCCTTTCTCCACTTCTAATCTCTACCCTACTGTTTACACCTTTTTCATACGTTTTAATCTCCCTATTGCATCCTCAAATCCTCAGAAAAAAATGTAGGTCATGGTGAACTTTGTTAACAATGATTTGTATGTGGATGTACATGGTAGGATTTGCAAAACTGTTTTCTAAAGAACTGAAATGTAACCATTATATGGATGCTTTCTAAAAGGAAGTGTTCCATCCTCCCTCCAAGTAGGTTAGGATTTGTAATTTAGGTGTGATTAATAAATCATATTGTCAAGATCTGCAAAAAATCTGCTTTAATATATGCACTTGGAAACTGAATAAAACTTATAATTAGTCAGTACAGTGTCACAGTGCACTAAAATTAGTCTTCATCTTTTTTTGTGCTACTATATTTTGACTGTACAGAGTGCTGACTTGGCCAAGTTGGAGTTCTGGCATTTACTAATAAAAACTTGGGTTGGCCTGGGCATTCCAAAAGGGAACACCATGTTTAAAGGCAGATATCCTTGTTTTCAAATTACAATTTCCCTACAGCTTGGTCATGTTAGATTCAGATCAGAGTCAGTCTGCACTACTTGTCAAAGCTAAAAACCCCTATTGATTTCCACATATAACCAAACCCTATGCAATTAATGACATAGTGAATAAATACCCACTAGTTCATGGAAACCAATGAGCTTCTGAAATATTTAAAATATGTATTTTTATGTTTAAAAATAAATAATGTTTGAGACTAGCATGAAAAAAAAACATATCTAAAGGTACTAGTGGCTTTAAACACCCGTCTAGCAATTTAGGGCAGCTTTACATGGCCCATGCTGGAGCACACCAGTTGTCATGGGAGTGTGAGCCCTGCCATAGGAGTATTTTGTGTTTCTTACCACAGTGCCTCTATCTAGTGGGGTCCAGACATAGATCAGTGGTCGGGACTAGTTATGAGCGAAACTGACAAACCTTAGAAAATTTGCAAATTTTAACAAATGCATTGGAAACAATGAGAAGCTGAAATAACATTGCAGTTGTCCTTTTCAGCCCAGCATTAGCATATACACCGTCCTACCTTAAATGCTTACTAGCAGTGCACTAAATATGTTCAAAAATTGTTCTTAGACCACAAGGGTAAATTCATATCTTGCCTGAGAAGATTCTTAGAACTGAAAAGCTAAAGGAAGATGGCCGACGTTTCCTATGATCCTTAATTAGATTAAACCCCTATGCTGCAACACATGAATCAGAAGATCAGTGGCATAACTAGATGTTACTGGGCCCCACAGCAAATTCATTTTAGGGTCCCAACAAATCCAGAGGCTGACCTGTTTTACCAATATATGTTGAATTTGTAAATCAATAAATAGGGCCTCATGGGGCACCCTATACCTCCTGGGCCCCTCTGCAGCCGCAGGGTCTGCTTCCTCTGTAGTTACGCCCCTGCAAAATTTGATAAATCACAAGGTAGCATTATCATTTTGTAATTGGCTGAAATTCCTTTAGACTGTGATTGGCCAGTGTTTTTTTCTCTAATGAATGATAAAAGGGACTTATCTTATTATTAAAATTATTTGTTTACTTGCATACAAATTAGGATTGATGGCTTTGACTGGCTATCCTGTTACCCCACATATTCTATTTAACAGGTTTATTGGCATATTCATTGATTCATTCCCCATTTCTTCCTCATAAGGGGGTTTAGGTTCAACCGCTGACCATTTACCCCACTGGCAATTGTATGACCCCCTGTCTTTTATTTAGATGGCACACATCATATGTAGAGACTGAGGATATTTATTTTCTTAGTTGATCTCACTCCAATTGTTTCAAATTTATGGTGGTAAAACATGATTTTTTATAATTTGTCCCCAATTCATGTAGCCAGGGGTTGAGGGTGGAATATGTCCCCCCCCAACATCTATTGACCCCAGTTAATGCATTGAGTTTATTACAACAGCCCTAACCACCAATACAGGTACTATATTTTTATTATCCATAGCCCTCCTAACCATAGAAGGGGAAAAGAGGGGTCAAGCAAATGAATAAAATCCAGATGCAGCTCTCTATGTGAATCAATTTTAAACAAGAATGTTTCAGGTTTTTTTTAACATTTATGTTAATTAAATCTGAATAGTTTGTAGGGTTTTTTAACTTGCATGTATTTTTAAACTCAGATTAATTCGTTTTACTGTTCTTACTGTATGTCACACTGCTGATGGTAATGGATTCAATTCTTATGACAGCAATGAAGACAATATAACCGTGGACCTTCTAGGTAAATGCCTAACAGCAATAAGAATCAATAGGATTGTAATACAAAATACACCAGAGATCTGTTATTGGATAAGGAGGGGATTCTTTCGTTTTTCAAATAACTTTATTTAACCATATATTGTATTTATTAATACTGTATTTGTAGGAGCTTTTGGAATATTTAGTATACATTTTCTATATATAACTTCCCTAATAATATCTTTCAGATGCTGAACATCAATAAAGCAATTCTGAAACGGTAATTTAAAATATAATTCTTGCCCATATTAGATTGTGCTTAGATGAGCTTTATAACTTCTATTTATTTATAAATCTATATTCATACAAAACATTTGAACTTTACTGATTACAAGGGTTTACAGGAAAAAAACTTTCAGGATATTTATCAAAGGGTTTACAGAGAAAGAAAAGCAGAAAAACACAAACCCAATTCCTATTAGAACTTGAGCATATACTGTTGTGACTTGTCTGCTTAAACTTTAATAAATAGACCCCATTCATGTTATTATATTGGTCCTTTAAAAAAATGAAAACAATTTAAAATTACAGAAAAAATTGTAATGCTTTCATTATTAGCTTAGCCCATATTTTTGTAAGTCTAGTGATTATTCTTCTTGATCATAATAATATATCTTCACTTTTCTGCTCTGCTGGCTGTCAGCTACAAAAAATAGCTCATTGAAAAATATATGTGTCTTTGAATTTATTACAGCAAGGATGAATAGGCTGACATTTTAGCACGCACTCTGGATTAATTCAATAGCAATAGGGTTTTATGAATTGATGTAAACAACTGTCAATCTTCATATACATATATATATATATATATATATATATATATATATATATATATATATATATATATATATATATATATATATATATACTTTTTTCTTAAAAATAAATGGAAAACATTGTATTGGCAAACATGAGATATTTGGGAACATAAAAATAGTAATGGGCAAATCATGAATGATTTAGAAGAGATGATGAAGGATCATTATATAAAAGGCTTATTTATATCTACAGTACTGCTGAATGGAAATGCATGGGTATTTGTATTTATGGTAAGGTAAAAATATTCCAAACCGCATCTTATTGGCCTGTCTGTATCGGGCCCTCAGAAGGACCTGCCCTACCAATTTCTGACCTAAAATCAGCCAGATATCTATCAAGCAGGGTTGAAAAACCCCATTGTGACATTAGGTATCCCAAACCTAGAACAAACCCAGAGGTCCCGTGCACGGCTCACTGTATCACCTATAACAACGGCCTTTCACTTCGGGTGAATAAAATTTAAATTAAATATTTAAATTTCGCGCCTATTTGCGATGACATCATATGTCACCCGTGTCATGACATGGAAGCGCCAATGCCCATGCAACACTTGGGCGCGCACAGGGAGAAGATGCGGCGGGTGTCCCTGCCGCACCACCACTGTCCACCAGAGATTCCACCACGTACCCTCACACCCATCATGCGAGGACCACATCAGTGTGTTGTGATCTGAGTTTACTATACTGCAGAGTAGAAAATAAAGAAATAGGAAAAGTAAAAGGACTACGAGTATAGTGTGTGCCTATGTCAATTCAACATAGTTTAAACTATGCTATAAATAAGATGCACATTCACATACACATACAGACAAATAATTTGCCTCAGAAAGGCACATTTTGAAGAGCCAAAATGTAAAAGAATTGGAAAATGAGTTTTATAAATGTAACCACTACATGTTTGTCCAGTTCTAGCAAATAAAATATGTTTTGGCAATAACAATCCTGCTTTGTATAACAAAGGTTTTAATGGAGGTCTGCAGAGAACTATGAATGACAGTTGACCCCTATTTATCTCCACTAAGTACTAAAACCTTTGTATCATAAATAGCTTATCTGTTATCTTGCATGCAAATCAGGGCCCAGCAGCCCTATTAGAACTTGAATCGCAGTCTCCAAGGCTACACAGAAGCTTATTAGATAAATATATTAGTGTTTCTGTAGCAAACAAAAAAAATCTCTAAGCCAGGGGTCCCCAATCTTTTTTACCCATGAGCCACATTCAAATGTAAATAGACATATGGAGCTAAATAAGGGCTGTGATTGGCTATTTGGTAGCCCTGAGTGGACTGGCGACCGACAGCAGGCTCTATTTGACAGTATACCTGGCTTTAAGCTTGAAATTCAAAAATATGCACCTGCTTTGAGGCCACTGAGAGCAACATTCAAGGGGTTGGTGAGCAATATGTTACTCACAAGCCACTGATTGTGGATCACTATTAAACACAGGGTTACAATGAAGCTGTTCTTGTGTTACTGCCCCTTTTATTGTTGATTTAGCCGTCTATATGGCACTGGAGTGAATGAAAGGAGAGTTTAATATGAACTGTGATGTGATGTACAGATTGCAAATTGTCTTAGAATATGAATGTTTGACTCGCCCCTTTAAAAATGAATATGACTAAAAATGCCATATTTTATATACTGAACTTATTGCATCAGCCTAGAGTTTCAGCTTGTCAATAGTAGCAATGATTCAGGACTTCAAACTTGTCACAGGCACTCACATGCTCAGTGGGCTCTGAGCAGCTGTTGAGAAGCTAAGCTTAGGGCTCATCGCAAATTATCAAGCAGAAAATGAGGTTGGCCTGTAATATAAGCTGATGCTACAGGGCTGATTATTAAATCCTGATACTAATTGCACTGGTTTCTGTGCTAACATGTAGTAATTACCTGTATTAATTACTAATCAACCTCATATTGTGACATTTATATTCTATGTGTACTGTATATTGTGGGTCCCTAAGCTCAGTAAATGACAGCATCACAGACTATGTGCAGTGAACCAGCAGAAAAAAAGATGGGGCATCTTTGGGGACACAGATCTTTACTGCTAAAGGGCTGTGGTTGCCTTGGGCTGGTACAGAAGCCCAAAACATCATGTACAACTTTTCTAGCTACTTAATTAGTTAAACTTTAGTTCTCCTTTAAACAACCCCAATTGGACTGATTTTCTGCCAATTATGATTAATTGTATAGCAGTTTGGATCAAGTACAAGGTACTGTTTTATTATTAAAGAGAAAAAGGAAATCATTTTTTAAAAATGTATTTGGATAAATGGAGTCTATGGGAGACTGCCTTTCCAGATAACAGAACTCATACCTGTATAAGCATGTTTTTTTATCACTTCTTGTTCTTTTCAGTCCCTCTCCTACTCCTCTACCAATCCATTATTTAATCCTTTCCTCATTGTTTAGGTAAGGTGGACCCTATCAAATAAATAAGGGTTGTAATTCCAAATTTTAGAACAGAAAGTTACATATAAAAAAAAGAATAAAAAAGTATAAAAAAAAGACAAGAAATAAAAAATAAACATTATTGCAAATTGTCTTAAAATACTAAAGTTAATTTCAAGGAATAATGCCTTATTAGGTTTTACATGGGTTTATGATTGGACTTGAATTTTGGACGGACAAGCTGCAAAATATTGGCATATATTTATTTTGCTTATTAGACATTAATGTTAGTAAGTAAAGTGACCCTCATGGGATTTACAAGACTTGGTAGGCTTGTCATCAAAACAGAGTGCAGGATGTGAAGTCAGAAAGAGAAAAATGGAACTTGCAGATCTTCAGCATATTGATGATGATTTCTTTGTGTTGTTTTCCCCAAAGAGATAATTATGACTGTCTGAGCTTAGAAGAAACTCAGAGACATGGGCAAACATTATCTGCAAATGACTGGCTAGTGACAATGAAAAATATCCAAAGGGAAACAAATGGTTCATACAATCTCCTATACATTATGTCAACTGATCTATTAAAATGGGTAGGGAATAGCTGCCTACTTCTGAGCATTAGAATGTGTATGTTGGAAGACTAAAGAAATATTCATGATTAGCAATAATAACTGAAATGTATGTGAGGACCATCAATAACATAAAGCTGACAGCAGCTTCAAGGTTCCTGTTTCCTCTTTCTGTTGGGGTTCCTCAAGACTCTTTCCTGGGCCCCTTACTATTCTCCCTCTATACTTCCTCCCACTGCAAACTAATCAACTTGTATGGTTCCCACTATCACCTCTATGCTGATGAAACTCAGATCTATCTCTCAACCCAGAACTCCTAATTCGGGTCTTCTCCTGCCTGTCCACTATCTCTACCTTAAAATGAACCTCTCTAAAACGGAAATGGTTCCTGTCACCCAAAAAAAATATTCAAAATCCTATTTTATCACATAAGTCAAGCAAAATGAACTTTAATTACACTATATAAATTATTTGAATCTTGTTTCCTTCAGTCTGGGAATTCACAATTATAGCAAGCAGGCAGGAGCCATTTTGTAGACACTGTTATTAAGGCAAGTCTTGCATCATCTCAGAATCTTATTTGTGCTCCAGAATAGGGGGCCCGATGTCCATCCCCATGCCCTGGTTACACAATTAAATGGTGAAGAGAACTGGGGAATGTATGGAGAGCAGTGACATCTAGGAAGTGCTGAATGGAAAGTAAAAGCAATTGCCTGCCCCGCCTCTATGCCTAGGCATAGAGAAGGGGCAGACAATTTTTGATTGACAGCTGAGATTTTTAAATGAGCTTACAACAGCTATGAATGCTTTAATAAAAAATAGAAATTAGATTTCATGTTTAATTTGAAAAGGACTTTTATAATACAGATTTTTGTGTCTGGGTGATAGGTCCACTTTAACATCCCAGAAGTATCCATTATAGCTAACAATTCCACTATCACCCCATCTCCCCAGGCCCTGTGCCTTGGGTTTATCCTAGATTCTGTCCTTCACTGCTAATATCCAGTCACTTATTAAATCATGTCACTTCCACCTAAGGAACATATCCAAAATACGATCATTTATCACCCAAGATGCTGCCAAAATTATTATTCACTCTCTCATCATATTGTGTCTAGACTACTGTAACTCTCTTTTAATTGGCCTTCTTCTCCAGAGACTGTCACCTCTCCAGTCCATAATGAACACTGCCATGAGGCTCATAAACCTCAGCAATCGCTCCGCCTCTGCCCTGCCACTACCTTTCAGAATACAATTCAAATTAATGACTCTGACATTCAAAGCATAACTCCACCCCACCCTACTTTTCTGAACTCTCCTCTACTGACCTGCTACTCAACTTTTCTCTCTTTACCTCCTCAAATGCTCGCATTCAAGACTTTGCAAGGGCTGCACCCCTCCTCTGGAATTCTCTCCCATGGTCTGTCTGACTTTTTCCCAACCTTTCTGCTTTCAAAAGATCTCTTAAAATACAGTTGTTTAGAGAAGCCTACCCTCACTCTGCTTAACTACCAAATGCAATACCACATACAGTACTACATCTCTCACTCACTTAATTCTGATCTTGCCCACTCCCACACCTTGTGTCTTATTCCCTTTCCCTTTAGATTGTAAGCTCTTTTGCACAGGGCCTTCCTCACCTTTTGTACCGTTATTGGTTGTGATGTATGTAACTCCATATGTTCTATGTATGTAATTAATGTGACTTAGTTGTATAAACACATTTACTTCACAGCGCTGTGAAATATGCTGGCCGCTATATAAATAAATGCTAATAATAATGCTCAGACAATGGCTGCCATTTTGGTCTCTGTTGATAGTCACCTTCCCGAATAACATGTCATTGAGGCCTGTGCAGTTAATGAAAAGGATAGGTGGAAAATACCATTGGATGAAGATATCTGTATAGTCCCTCTTGTGATCCAGTCATTGGTCTAACAGCATAATGAGAAACATAATCAGAAACATGTTTTAAAAATCGACTAACTTTTAGGTTTGCATACAATGCAATGCGGCCTGTAAGTTGGCAACATTTCATCTACAGGTAGCAAGTTACTATATAAATATTGTTTTTTTAAAACTCAATTTCCAGAAGACTAAGGCTAAGGGCACATAGGTTGGCTAAATAAATATTGGAGAACCACCCAAAACCACTACCTTTTGCCTTTCATTCACTTGAATGGTAAACACTTCACAGTTCCAGTACTACTGCAGTCACAGTAAGCATTTTCACACCAGTACTGGTTAAAAGGTGGTTGAATGGGCATTTTTAGGGAGCTTCTTTAGGGGTTAATGTACATTTGTGGAAAAAACGTGCCCTGTGTCATCAGTCTAAAGTCATTTTCATGTACAAGGAGAGTTCTTTGTCATTTCATTGGAGCCCTATACTGTTTCTTGGTGACTGATCTTCCCCACTGTGCCCAAGTTTAGCAATCAGTAACATGGGATGGGCAGATTTACTGTAATATCAGATCTGTTGGAACAACTGGAAATTATTATTATTAGCACTTTCCAAATTTACTCAATAATGAACATAAGAACATCAGAAAAATAAACAGCAAGGAAAATGTGTCCACCACTGAGTGCCAGGGTATTCCATTTCATTTCATCCTATGCATAGACTAAATAAAAGCACACCCAAGGCCTGTGCAGTGATAGCTCTGGCCAGTGACCTGTGTAATAATGCTTTGTGCTGTTTGAATCACATGGATAGATAAACAGTTATCAACAGAGCATGTATTGTTTGTTTTGCTTAATCCTTCCGCTCTTATCTTAGCATGCAGATGGAATATTTAACAAAGGTTTACTCTAATCTTGGTACAGAGAATTTTGGCTTTACTCTATATAAGGGATTTCTTCTCAAGACAGTATTCTTTTTTTTTCATTGTAAATGAGTGTGGTTAAGTAAATGAACACTAAAGCATTGTTTCTTCATCTTCCTTTTTTCCTCATTCTTCCATTTATATTTTGAAATCAATAAAGCCCCATTACTAGTTGGTTACTATCAGCAGGGCATATACTCTTTATATTCTGCAGACACCCTACAATCAGAATGCTGGTAAAGTCTGGATGTCCATTTTTATTCTAGAATTAACCCAATTTTACAGGTTGAGAAAAATGGCTAAATACAGATATGCAGTGAGAAAATTGCATGTTCAATGCCTAATTATAGATTTTAGGTAAGTAAAGTAAACAAAATAAAGGAAACAGTTAATAAAGCCCACCAGGCTATCAAAATTGTCTTCCTTTAATTGTTACATTGGCTAAAGATCTGGCAATGAAAAATGCTATACAGATATGGAATCTGTTATCCAGAATGCTCGGGACCTGGGGGTTTCTGGATAAGGAGTCTTTCTGAAATTTGGATCTTCATGTGTTAAGTCTACTAAAAAATCATGTGAACATATCGGGGCCCATTTACTTAGCTCAAGTGAAGGAATAGAATAAAAAAAACTTCGAATTTCGAATGTTTTTTTTGGCTACTTCAACCATCGAATTGGCTAGTTCGACCTTCGACTTCGAATTCGAAGTAAAAATCGTTAAACTATTCGACCATTCGATAGTCGAAGTACTGTCTCTTTAAAAAAAACTTCGACCCCCTAGTTCGCCACCTAAAACCTACCGAGGTGCCATGTTAGCCTATGGGGAAGGTCCCCATAGACTTTGTAACATTTTTTAGGTCGAAGAAAAATCGTTCGATGGATTAAAATCCTTCGAATCGAACGATTCGAAGGATTTCATTTGTTCGACCGTTCGATTTTTTGTTCTATTTGCGGTAAATCCTTCGACTTCGATGTTCGAAGTTGAAGGATTTACATTCGACAGTCGAATATCGAGGGTTAATTAATCCTCGATATTCGCCCCTAAATAAACCCAATAGGCTGTTTTTTCTTCAAATAAGGATTAACGTTGTCTTAGTTTGGATCAAGTACAAGGTACTGTTTTATTTTTACAGAGAAAAAGAAAATCATTTTAAACATTTTGAATAATTTGATTATTATGGAGTTTATGGGAGACAGCCTTTCCGTAATTTGGAGATTTTGGGAGTGCTTTTAATGAGGTTTGAGCATTGTAAAAATATTCTTTAATGAAGCCAATGCTTAGAGACCCTTCTGTACTTCGGTGGAGTGATTCAAATGGGTTTCTAAATGAATCCAAAAGTTTATAGGTCCTGCTTTTTATTACTCATGTCTATATATTTTTATATATATATATATATATATATATATATATATATATATATATATATATATATATATATACACATGGAAAATAGCAGCGCACTCCTGGGGTTTCATCAATACAAATTTAGTTTATTGATTCATCATTGTAATAATCGACGTTTCGGCTCGTGTCCAGAGCCTTTATCAAGATTACAAATCCATAATAAAACACCATTTAAATACCCACTGCCCCCAAAAGGGGCGTGCCCAGTGTACCCCCCAACCACCAATCACTACATCCCATATAACATCATCATCACATAGTCATCTTCCTTAAGTTCTCATTTCTTTTAAATATTTTATAAAAACAATTCCAAAATTTTTTTCCAAAAGTTCATTATTCCCAGAATTCCTGGCTATTTATGTGGCATTTAATAAAATCACCTCCATGCAATAAATGTGTCTAGTTGGTTAAAGGCTGGGAAACCTGGGTGTTACAGGTGTATTAGCTGTACGTCTTGCAGATA
Source organism: Xenopus laevis (assembly GCF_017654675.1). Taxonomy (NCBI): domain Eukaryota; kingdom Metazoa; phylum Chordata; class Amphibia; order Anura; family Pipidae; genus Xenopus; species Xenopus laevis. The sequence goes on along the minus strand of NC_054375.1, from coordinate 56,921,033 downwards.
TATGTCACCTGGGGAGGCGTTTTACCATCCACACACGGGACAAAGAATAAAAATTAAACATCGCATCACGTGCACAACCACTCATGTTATCTATATGATAACATGTCCATGCGGACTTTCTTATGTAGGCAAAACTGACATGAATTTGCGATTACGCATGGACGGACACAGATCCGCCATTAGTACTGCCTATAGGGATGGTAAATCGGTGAAACCAGTTGCTAAACATTTCCTTGAAATGGGACATAGATTGCCTACATTTAAATATATTGGCATTGATCACATCCCAGAACCGAGACGGGGCGGTGACAGATCGAGGCTATTGCTACAAAAAGAAACGTATTGGATAAGGAGACTAGGTACTATGTATCCAAAAGGTTTGAATGAACAGTGTTTCTTTAATTGTTTCCTCAGTCAGAGATAAAATAGCTACATTTGAATTAAGCCCTAGGTTAGGGGATCATCATGTGATTTAACCTCAAAACCTGTATCCTAGTATTGAAGATTCAAGTCTTAATATATATTTTGCTGATTATTTATAAAATATTTATGTATTTATTACTGTATTTATTGCATGGAGGTGATTTTATTAAATGCCACATAAATAGCCAGGAATTCTGGGAATAATGAACTTTTGGAAAAAAAATTTGGAATTGTTTTTATAAAATATTTAAAAGAAATGAGAACTTAAGGAAGATGACTATGTGATGATGATGTTATATGGGATGTAGTGATTGGTGGTTGGGGGGTACACTGGGCACGCCCCTTTTGGGGGCAGTGGGTATTTAAATGGTGTTTTATTATGGATTTGTAATCTTGATAAAGGCTCTGGACACGAGCCGAAACGTCGATTATTACAATGATGAATCAATAAACTAAATTTGTATTGATGAAACCCCAGGAGTGCGCTGCTATTTTCCATGTGTATCTATCATAACCCAGGAGCAGCACCCGGGTGCACGAGAAGATTAGCTAGGAGGAGTGCGGATCATTGAGATGATATATATATATATATATATATATATATATATATATATATATATATATATATATATATATATATCCAATCTTAGCATTTTTTCAGCAATTTAAAATATATTCCAGTAAAATGGAGAATTGTGAAATAAAGCATTTTTGAGAATGGCAAATATCATTTAAAGCAAATAACACAAGGAGATCAGGTAACTGTTGACGTGCACCTGCCTGCTTGAAGACTTTTAACATAATTAAAAATGAATGCAACAGAACCTCTTAAGTCTGTTTCCTAAGTATAAATAAATACAAGGAATAACGTTTAAACCATGGTACAGTATGACCTCATATTTCCCAGCACAGTTGCATAAGTATTTGCAATGTTAATATTTACCACAATTACATTAAAACAATTAAATCTTTTGAGCATAATAAAAATAAAATAAGCAGACTATGGAAAAAAGACTGGGTTTACTGTCGCCAATGAATACACAGTTTCTAGAGCTCACACACATTTTATTGTACAGATAGATGGTATTATGAGAATGGGTCTCTAGAAAGTACAATGCTGTACTGTATTGTGATGGAAAGAACTTTAAAGGGATATTGTCACGGGAAAACATGTTTTTTTCAAAACGCATCAGTTAATAGTGCTGCTCCAGCAGAATTCTGCACTGAAATCTAATTCTCAAAGGAGCAAACAGATTTTTTTATATTCAATTTTGAAATCTGACATGGCGCTAGACATATTGTCAGTTTCCCAGCTGCCCCCAGTCATGTGACTTGTGCCTGCACTTTAGGATGGAACTACTTTCTGACAGGCTGTTATTTCTACTACTTAAAGGGATCCTGTCATCAGAAAACAATGTTTTTTTCAAAACGCATCAGTTAATAGTGCTACTCCAGCAGAATTCTGCACTGAAATCCAATTCTCAAAAGAGCAAAGAGATTTTTTTATATTCAATTTTGAAATCTGACATGGGGTTAGACATTTTGTCAATTTCCCAGCTGCCTCCAGTCATGTGACTTGTGCCTGCACTTTAGGAGAGAAATGCTTTCTGGCAGCTGCTGTTTTTCCTTCTCAATGTAACTGAATGTGTTTCAGTGGGACATGGGTTTTTACTATTGAGTGTTGTTCTTAGATCTACCAGGCAGCTGTTATCTTGTGTTAGGGAGCTGTTATCTGGTTACCTTCCCATTGTTCTTTTGTTTGGCTGCTGGGGGGGAAAGGGAGGGGGTGATATCAATCCAACTTGCAGTACAGCAGTAAAGGGTGATTGAAGTTTATCAGAGCACAAGTCACATGACTTGGGGCAGCTGGGAAACTGACAATATGTCTAGCCCCATGTCAGATTTCAAAATTGAATATAAAAAAATCTGTTTGCTCTTTTGAGAAATGGATTTCAGTGCAGAATTCTGCTGGAGTAGCACTATTAACTGATTCATTTAGAATTTTTTTTTTCCCCATGACAGTATCCCTTTAATGTAACTGAATCAGTCTCAGTGGGACTTGGCTTTTACTATTGAGTGCTGTTATTAGATCTACCAGGGAGCTGTTATCTTGTGTTAGGGACCTGCTATTTGGTTACCTTCCCATTGTTCTTTTGTTAGGCTGCTGGGGGGAGAAGGGAGGGGTGATATCACTCCAACTTGCAGTACAGCAGTAAAGAGTGACTGAAGTTTATCAGAGCACAAGTCACATGACTGGGGGCAGCTGGGAAACTGACAATATGTCTAGCCCCATATCAGATTTCAAAACTGAATATGAAAAAATCTGTTTGCTCTTTTGAAAAATGGATTTCAGTGCAGAATTCTGCAGGATGCAGCACTATTAACTGATGTGGTTTGAAAAAACATGGTGCTAGAGGTGCAAATAGCTGTCATGGTAGAGAAACCCACTGAAACCTACCAGTTTTTTGGTCATTCTGGCTGCTTCTAGCTGTCTCAGTTACAGGAGCTCACTTGTTCTTGTCACTTCATTTGTTAATAAATATGAAATCCACCTCTTTTACATGGTACCATGACTGGGGCTAGTGGGTTGATAGGCAGGGAAGAGAGAATGGAAATAGGCAGAGGGAGCTTGAGGCTAATATGGGCCTAAAAAAATAAAAGGGGGGGGGTTCAGGGCCTACCAAGGGGTAAGGGTTTGTGGTTGCATGAGCAAGGGAGGAGGGCAGAAAAGGGACCAACAATACTTGGCCTGGCACTGAATGGTGCTCACATTAGCACGGGATGAAACCAATGCTTTCCCTTTTATTCATGCTCTAAGACAAGGTTTGTTATGTTTTGTTATGTTATGTATCTAGAAGTCATTAGTGTGTATGTGTAGAGTTGTATCAGAATACCATATTTATTTAATGCCCTTGGGCTCATTTATTAACAGAGGGCAACAATCTGTAATGGAGTGTTTCTACCATTGTATGCCTTACAAAATGTACTGCCCACTGCTGGGAGCAAGTAAAGCAACATTATCATGATAACATTAACAACAAAATTTGTGCTTGTTTGTAAATCTTGTGTAAATTGCATTGATGTCTTTATGAACATCAGAGAAGTTTGCTATGGGTGCCCTTATACACACCCTACATTTTGTACACTCTTCAGAAAAGGAATAACATGCAGGCACAACACATGGTCATATGCATCACAATTTCTAAACAAAAGTGTACAGCACACTAGGAGCTACTAAATTACTAAGCATTGCAATGGCAAAGTCACTTTCTGTATTGCGTTTATAAGGACTTGCTTCTGTTATTGAGCCTAGAATAGTGCGAAGCATAATTTCCGTAAATTAGACAATACAATCTTTTTATAGTTCCAGTGCTGCCTGTCCTGGTGGCACTACAAAAATGTAACACATCTCTATAGCAAAAAAAATATTATGCAGACATACTCAGATGAGGATCTTTTTGCTATTTAACACATATGTTATGAACCTAAAGATTTTAGGGGGTTATTTGGATATCAGAGTCAAATGTAATCACAACTCGAATGGTATCGTATTTAATAAAAAAATAGAATGTAAAAAACTTGATTCTGCGAGTTCGAGTTGCAAAACCCAAAAACTTGAATTAATTGAGTTTTCCGGGGGGAAAACTTGAAATGTTTGAAATAATCAAGTTTTTGGGCAAAGCCGAACATCATGCAGGCTATTAACATCTTCAAATGGTTCAAGGGACCTCTGCAATTGACTCCTACAGGACCTTGACAGGTTTTAGATGGTAAATTTTCCGATTCAATTTTTTTCCAGGGTCGGGGTACAATAAATCTTTAAAAATTGTATTTTTTAAAAACAAAAATAAAAAAAAATTTGACTTTTTGTGGAAATCACAACTTGAACCTTAATATATAACCCCCCTAGGTCTTTAGGTTAGCCCCTCTCCAACATTAACAACACTAACATTTAAAACCTGACCCATTCAATAAAATATTTTTCATTGAATTTCTACCTTTCATAGAGCATGATGAATCAAGAAAATGTGATTTAAGGAGAAGCATTTCTCTAATGTCCTCCTCACTTTGATGAATTGATTGCTTGCGCACTCCAAGTTTAATTTCTTCTGCACCTGTAAGCTTTGAGAACAAAAAAAATGAATAATTTTTTTCTGTACGTATAGATATAGGGCTAAATTTAATAAAAACAAGAAAGGAATTTTACAGGGATATACTGTAGCGGCATCAGCAAATTGTTTCAACACACCAAAAATCATTTAACAAGTTTTTTTTATACCTGATACCTCTAAAAAAAATGGACGATGAGGTCCTCTAGGCCAGTATAATCATGTTGAATATCCCATTTAGGGGAAATTTTCCCCCTTTGATAGGTGGTAACATTAAACTATTTCTCTAAAGTTTATTTCCAGTGTGTTAAGTTTCCATGGTTCAACAGTAAGTGAGATCACTCTCTTCATTTACTTTCTATATCTTATTGCTCTCTATACAGTATCTGTGTAAGCAGGATCTTCCCCAGTTAATTCACTTGCGTGGGTTACCTAATTCTAAGGGATACAAATGGGAGAGTTTAGGAAATGGAAATGGATGAATAGGAAGGGTAGCTCACTTTCAGGTTAACTTTTATTTATTGCTTTTATGTTATAGAATTGCCGATTCTTAGTAACTTTTCAGTTGGTCTTCATTTTTTATAGATTTTAAATGATTTACTTACCTCTTCTGACTCTTTACAGCTTTAAAATGGGGGTCACTGACCCCTGCAGCCAACAAACTATTGCTCTGTGAGACTACAGCTTTAGCGTTATTGTTACTCATTATTAATTATCTTTCTATTCAGGCCCTCTCCTATTCTTATTCCTGTCTCTTATTCAAACCATTGCCTGGTTGCTAGGGTCATTTTGACACTAGCAACCAGATAGCTACTGAAATTCAAACTGCATAGCTGCTGAACAAAAAGCTAAATAATTTAAAAAACACAAATCATGAAAAAAATGAAAACCAACTGCAAATTGTCTGACAACAGAACTCACTACACCATATTAAAACTAAATCTAAAGGTGAACAAACCCCTTAAGCACTCGTATCATTAAAAGTGTATCCAGATACTATTTTTGTTTATCTTACTGTGGAAACTGCTTATACATGTGGCGGCACCTCTTAAAAGCTTGCTTGGAGGGCAGGTTTTCTCATGTACAGTATAAGTGTACAGGAGATGTGATATCCCTTGTATTTTCAGTACAGCTGCCTGATCAGCAAGTAACAAACTGTTGTCCAGACAGATTATCATTAGCATTAGTAAAAAAGTGTGCAGTGATGCTTACATGCTTTCATACATGTGTTTAACATGTCAATATGATTTTTGTAGCTTTACCTCAGCTCTCCCAGTCTTTATAAGTCTATAATGGTGATGGCACATAGGTTCCACTCTAACTTTTTTTTCAGTGACTTTTCCCAAGGGGAAAAAAACAGAGACTTAATGCCACCAGTAACTGTCTCTGACAGGCAGTCACCATGGTTATAGTATACACCTCCTTTTTCTTTTCAGAATAGGAAATGCCAGTATCATGATAAGACTTCTCTAGGATACAGTGCTGTAAATATAAACAATGGCATGCCTTAAACTGCCGAATCATAGAAGGATATGGGTAAGCAAATCAGCCATTTCTAACTGGATTGCCCTCTACTGGTCTCTGGAAGATAAGATATTCTTGCCTCAAATCTTTTAAGACTATTCATATGTTATTATCTAATGTGTTGTTATGTAGATTTCTAGAATCTCATCTGTAAAGCAAGACAAAACTGCTGCCTTTTTATATTAGAGCAGAATAAAGTCAACGGAAGGGTGAGAAATGTTGCTCCATTGCTAGCAAAAAAAGGGACTAGTGGATTACCCTCTGACTTTTTTCTAACTTTGGAAACTGCTTTTTTTCTAGCAAAGATACAACCTGTGCATTTCTGTTTTTGTCTAATTATGACAAAACAAAATATATAGGCCTGACTGCAATAAACAGAGACATTGCTAAAATGTTCTTGGATGACATCAATGAGAGAGTCCTTCAAATGCTTTCTAAAGAACCAGTGATCTAGCAATACATCTGTTTACATCTTGTACTTGTTCTTTACATTTACACCCACTATGTAAGTCCCACTCTTCCTTCATAAACAAGAACGCAGGTCTTTGTTAGTGATGATAATTTGGCCTAGTATGTCATGTTGGGAAAAAAGAGCCTGTGAAGAGTAAGGGGAGGGTCTTGTGTGTTGAAGAGTTATTTTTTATATGGTCTCCTGATGCTTGACCTTTGCTTGACACAGGCTCACATTTGTATCCCTGAACCCTCTCAGTTGGGAACATGCTTGCCTCTTGTTGCATCTGTATCAAAAGCAAGGCTTCCTTTTATGGTACATTTGTTGGTAACTGATAAGGGATAAGACAATAAAAAGCTATAAGCTTCCCCTTCATGCATCTTAACCTTGTGCTATTTATTTTCATATATATAAAGCAGATTCTGCTATCCGTGTATGCTATAGAAAAGAAATACTGACATGGCCCTTAAAATATAAAGTACTGAGGGTGGCTATAGCCATATTCACACCTTTTTTGCCGTAATATTCTTTCTTGGTTTTGCTGATAACTGTGCTAGTTTTGTTTAACAGAGAGAGAAAAGCAAATTCCAGGAATGCCGTGTAACAGTAGCAGAGTTGTAAAGAACATCACCAAACACAAATAAATAAATGACTGTTTTCCCAGAAAGGGTTGAATACTCATCAGTAACATAATGAGCGTATCAGAATCTTCCAGATCTAATCATCAAGTCGCAGTACATATAATGGCATCATATAATCCAATGCACTGTTAGTTAATGAAAATTCAATCATGTGTTACTGATGACCTGACGCCATCTGCTAACCTTAGTTATTCATACTTTCAACCCTGTGGAGAGGCCTCTAGAGAGACCAGTTAATATTAAGTCCTTACATTGCCTTACACGTGTTATACACAAGCCTGGATTTCTGTTGGATTCAATGACACTGCACACGCATCAAGAGGGAATAATGCACTGCCTTCTTTGGACTGATGCAATAATTGGTTATTTAATTATGAATAATTACAATTAACAACAACATAACTATGCAACTAGCTTCTTACCAGTGTGTAGGATATACTTCATGTTTTAAAAGATTAGCTTTTATAATGTTTATTAGAATAGAACAATATTATGATGTATCAAAACAGTGATGCACTTTTGATCGATAAGAAGCAAACGCTTGGGAAATAAAATTACCCTAATGTGGGTAACTCATATCAAACACTGGATAGCATTTATGGTCAACATCTAATTGATTAATATGGGTAGTAAACCTGATGTAACCTTAGCAAATTTCAGTAAATTATTTGGTGCTGGTACCATAAGTAAAGGGAAATTAGAAGTACAGGTATGGGTCCTGTTATCCAGAATGCTCGGGACCTGGGGTTAATGGATAATGGATCTTTCTGTAATTTGGATCTTCATACCTTAAGTCTACTAGAAAATCATTTAAATATTAAATAAACCAAACAGGCTGGTTAACAGATTTTCCCATAATTTGGATCTTGACACCATAAGTCAACTACAAAATCATTTAAATCTAACAGGCTGGTTTTGCTTCCAATAAGGATTAATTATATCTTAGTTTGGATCAAGTACAAGGTACTGTTTTATTATTACAGAGAAAAAAGGAAATCATTTTTAAAAATGTGGATTATTTGGATGCCTTTTTCTATGGGACCTGGGGTTAATGGATAATGGATCTTTCTGTAATTTGGATCTTCATACCTTAAGTCTACTAGAAAATCATTTAAATATTAAATAAACCAAACAGGCTGGTTAACAGATTTTCCCATAATTTGGATCTTGACACCATAAGTCAACTACAAAATCATTTAAATCTAACAGGCTGGTTTTGCTTCCAATAAGGATTAATTATATCTTAGTTTGGATCAAGTACAAGGTACTGTTTTATTATTACAGAGAAAAAAGGAAATCATTTTTAAAAATGTGGATTATTTGGATGCCTTTTTCTATGGGAAACAGCCTTCCCTTAATTTGGAGCTTTCTGGATAACGGATCCCATACCTATATTGCAAAAGACCTGATAAAAATATTGAACCTGGACCCTATGAAGGACAGGAGTGTAGAATAAGGACGGACTGTTTTTCCAAAATCACACTTCTTATTGCCGTGCTTAGGGATGCACCGAATTCAGGATTCAGTTTGGTATTTTGCCAGGATTTGGATTTAGCCAAACCCTTGTGCCTGGCAGAACTGAACCCGACTCCTTGAGACTTTTTGTCACAAAACAAGCTTGCGCTGATTTGAATATGTAAATAAGGGTTCAGATTTGATTCTGTCCAATCTTTCATGAAGGATTTGGGGGTTTGACAAAATAGTGGATTAGGTGTATCTCTAGTTGTGCTATTAAGTATGTTATTTACATACTTTACATACCCATAGAACATATGATTGAACAAAAATGAGTAAAATAAAACCCAAAAATCTTTGGTTCTGCTATGCATAGCCCTACACCAATTAGTTACATACTTTACATACCCAATAACAAAAAAATAATAGGACACTTGTTGGCCAAGACACTTTGCCAAGAAATTAATATCCTATAAAATGTCCATCAGACCTGTATTATCCCTTATTTAATGTACATGGGAAAGACAGTCTGGACACAGCATAACAAGTTACATAATTACATGGTTAATTTCGATTAACACTAGATTTTTAGGGCAGGTTCACATCAAAATTAGCATTTTCGTGCATGGCAAAATTTTGGGTGAATCTGTGCTAGAATTTTGCTATGTATTTTGTGTTGTAAAAAAATAAACAAGCTTTTTTTACCTGCAGGAAAAAAAGTAGAAAAAAATACTTTAATGCATTCGATGCTATTTCATTTTGTGAAATTTCCAACAAAATGAGACAATTTTGCTCATCACTAATTACACATACAACTGAACAAAAATTATTTAAAAAAAATAAATAAAAAAGGAGTTATTTTCCAAACAATTATACATTAAGTTCACAGGTTCTCATGCTTTAACGAAATTTCAAAGCTGCCTGACATTGTACATTTAACCTAGATAAAGAAAAAATATAACTTTTTAAACAATATGTACATTTTTTTTACTGGTTTTTTTTTTGTGACCTAAAAAAATGATTTGGATGATCAAAGCATTAATTATTCTGGGTGTATCTTCAGTGACTGAGAAATAAGCAAGGTTTAGAATTTATTACTGCTCTTTTCACTATCTGACTGAAGATGGAAGAGTCTCTCGCCTCTGGGATCTGTCTAAATATCTCTATTTATCTGCATGAAAGATGGTCTCTTATATTGGGTTCTTTATATTATATATAAATTTATCAGAAGGTCAAGAATGGGCACTAAAAATGTTTCATGTGCTCGGACTTTTGAATAAACACTGGAGACAGAAAGTTTAAATATCAATTGTATCTTTTTCAAGTGTCTTTTCTATCTTTATAATTAGATCAACAATACTAATATGTCATTATTATAAATCATAAGGCTGAATGCTCTAAGCAGTACACAAAATATGGCCATTTATCACAAGCTACTTACCATTGTGTAGATATTCTGATGAACGTCTACTCTTTTATTAGGGTAAGTATCTGATGTTTCAGTTACACTTTCTATAGCAGGTGCAAGAAGAAGTAAGGGGCCTAAAGGAAAGGATAATAAATAATGTGATTTATTTATAACAGCTCACTCCACTCACAAATACTCACCTCATATTAATATAAACTTGAAACATCCCAAGTTAAATGCACTTACTATGAATAAGTAAATCATTTGCTGATTAGGACAAATAAATCATTTCATCCAACAATCGTTATAAATTAAAGGAAAATGATACCCCCAGAATGGATATCTAACCGACAGATAATAATATTATATTAAGTGGTCTATTAAAGAATCTTACCAAACTGAAATATAGATATCAGTAAATATTGTCCTTTTTCATCTTTTACCTTAAGCCATGATTTTGTGATGTCTGTGCGCTCCCTCAGAGATCACCTGACCAGAAATAATACAGCTCTAACTGTAACAGGAAGAGGTGTGAGAGTAAAAGACAGAACTTTGTCCATTAATTGGCTTATGCGATCTAACATGTATATGTGTCCTTGGTTTGTTGGTGTGCGTCGGGAATGGTATGGTCCCAGGGGGCAGCCCTTAGTTCTTAAAATGGCAATTTTCGAAATTAGATTACCCAATGGCACACACTACAAAAAAAATATTTTTATGAACTGGTTTTTTTTTTAGATGAAGCAGGGTTTTACATTAGAGCTGTTTTATGTGATATATTTCATAGAAACCTTTTTTTTGGGGGTATAGTTTTATAGAGTTGCAAGCAGTTAATATTTAAAGGTGTAGTGATGTTAGAAGAGCAAACATCTGCTTGGTTGCTGTGGTTTACAGATCCAGGACAAACTTTGTTTTTGTCCATAGTGATGCGCGGGCTGGCCCGAACTCCTCTTCTCAGGTGGCTCCAGGTTTAGCTCTTCTCCTGTTCTCCCCGCCACCTTGCACTGCCAGATTTGACTTCCGGCTTCTGCTTTTATCGACACTGCGCCTGCTCGCCCTGCCCCTTTTTGACATGAACAGCAGGGCAGGGTGGCAAGGGTCTATAAAAGGAAACCGACGGGTGTGGGCGGGCGCGGGTGGAGGGCACATCACTAGTCCATACTCATATGTTCACTAGTCCATCCTCATATCTGTTTAGGTGGTAGCAACTGCTGTGCTGTAATTACTTGGTCATCTGTGCCCCCAAGGTAAATAAAGGGGTGGTTCAGCTTTACGTTAACTTTTAGGGTTATATTTATAATAATATTCAAATCAATGCATGGTTGCTAGGGTAATTTGGACCCTAGCAACTGGACTGTTGAAATTGCAAACCGGAGAGTAAAAAAAGCTAAATAACTCAAAAACCACAAATAATAAACATGAAATTCAATTGCAAATTGTCACGGAATATCACATCATACTAAAAGTTAACTCAAAGGTGAGCAACACCTTTAAATTGCCTTTCTTGCTTGTAATCTTTTATGAGAAATACCTGTATAGCACTATTTCACCTTGCAAAGCAAGACATTTTGCAACTGTTTTAGACAAACAATCATAACGATGATTATTTGCCTTTTACCCCTAACCACTACCTGTTTGCTCATTGGACTACAGTATGTTCTCTGGGATACTGATCACTTCCAGCATTTTGCTAGCAGTAACTTATTCTGACCTTGATCCCTACTAGTGATGAGCAAATTCACGAAACGGCAAAAAATTTGCAAAATGCACGAAAGTCAATGGGCGTAAAAACTTTTTTACGAGCAACATTTTTTTTACGCTCCAAATGCATTACAGTCAAAGGGAGTTTTTTCTTGTGGCAAGTTTTTTTTGTCTCTGCTACTTTTTTGTCCAAATGCATTAAAGTCAATGGGCATTTTTTCTTATGGTAACTTTTATGTCACGTAAATTTTTTGCCATGGTTTTGCCAAAAAAAATTTGCAGATGGCGAAATGCGAATTTTGCCACAGATCCATAGCTGGCAAAAAAATTAGCTCACCACTAATCCATACCAATCTCGACTGCATCTAGGTTTGAAAAATCAGATTTTTGCTTTCAGTATTTGAGCTAAAATAGGTTTCTAACTGTACCTTGAGTATGGATATCTGTAAACGTGTGTGTTTTTCCTTCCCACTCATCATCATTTGCTTCATAGTTATGGTCTTCCTGCCCCCAGTTAGAGTGATTGAGTAGCGAGAGTCGTATATCAGTCAGTGATTCTTCGTTGCTGTCATAACACCCTAGGTCTAAAGATGCAGCAGTTTTACAAATTTCTATGAAAGAAAATCAAATATATAAAGTAACTGTAAGAAACAGGTCAACAGTTTATAGAAGAGCATGAAACAACACTATTAAATAGTTTCAGTATTATTCTTCTTACAGTCGTTTATATACTATAAATTTATGTGAGAGGTTTCCCGTTCTCTAACTGTCAGCAATTAGCAATGCACTGCTGCCAAACAGCATGGCTGACTTACTTGCAATAAGGAAAAAAGTTTAGGTTGAAGAAACAGTGAACACACTAATAAACTATTTGTATAAAAAAGTTAGAATTATATAATAATAATAAAAACACGCATAGAATTATTTAGAATTAGTAAGCATCCACAACAATGCCCCTGCTCCTTTCAATTTGATGCAAACTCCCCACAAAAGAATACCGGGACAAAATTTGATGATGACACACTCCCACCTGCAACTTGTATGTCTCCCACAAGATGGGGGCAGGAAGAGACGATAAACCTTTTCTATGCTGTCGTATCTACGCCAACAGAGAAAACGTCAGGTTCGACACTGCCCTAAGGGCAAAGTGATAAAATTTGCACCACGTGTAGTAACCAAGAGCATTGATCTATTGATCATATTGATCACCTGTTTCAGCGCAAATATCTGATTGGTAGCTTTTGTTGATATAGGTTACTAGACCAGATGACTTGTCTGTGTATATCAGAAATGTAATTTACAAAAGTTCATATACAGTTATGGGTCTTGTTATCCATAATGCTTGAGATCTGGTTTTTTTCCAGATAAGGGGTCTTTCCATAGTTTGGATCACCATACCTCAACTCTACTAAAAAATTCATTCAACAACATTAAATAAACTCCATAGAATTGTTTTGACCCCAATAAGTTGGTATCAAGCACAAGGTACTGCTCTATTATAATGGAGAAAAAGGTAATATTTTTAAAAAAAAATATGCATTATTTTATTAAAATAGAGTCTATGGGAGATTGCCTTCCACTAAGTTGTAGCTTTCCAGATAACAAATCCTATACCTGTATCTTTTTTTTGGCTAAATAGATGTAGATATGCCATCAGCTAGGAAAGCTGTATTTAGGACAGAGATTATTATTATTATTATTAACATATATTTATATAGCGCCAACATATTGCATAGCACTCTAAAGTAAATGTGATTATACAACTACATCACAAGAATTACATACATAGAATATATGGAGTAACAAACATCACAATCAATACAGGTACAAAAAGGTGCGGAAGGCCCTATGCATAGGCATACAGTCTAAAGGGAAGGGAGTAATACACGAGGTGTGGGAGTGGGCAAGATCGAATTAAGTGGGTGAGAAATGTGGTATTGTATGTGGTGTTGCGTTTGGTAGTTAAGCAGAGTGAGGGTAGGCTTCTCGAAAGAAGTGCGTTTTCAGAGATTTCTTGAAAGCAGAAAGGTTGGGAGAAAGTCAGACAGACCGTGGGAGAGCGTTCCAGAGGAGGGGTGCAGCCCTTGCAAAGTCTTGAATGCGAGCATGTGAGGAGGTAATGAGAGAAGAGTTGAGTAGTAGGTCGGTAGAGGAGCGTAGTAAGCGAGTGGGTGAGTATATAGAGATGAGTTCAGACATGTAGGGTGGGGCAGAGTTATGAAGTGCTTTGAAAGTTAGTGTCATTAATTTGAATTTGATTCTGAAAGGTAACGGAAGCCAGTGCAGGGATTGACAGAATGGCAAGGCAGAGGAGGAGCGGTTGCTGAGGTGTATGAGCCTCGCAGCAGTGTTCATTATGGACTGGAGAGGTGACAGTCTCTGGAGGGGGAGGCCAATTAAAAGAGAGTTACAGTAGTCTAGACACGATATGATGAGAGAGTGAATAAGAATTTTGGCAGCGTCTTGGGTGATAAATGATCGTATTTTGGATATGTTCCTTAGGTGGAAGTGACAAGATTTAGTAAGTGACTGGATATGAGGAGTGAATGACAGGGCAGAATCTAGGATAACCCCAAGGCACCGGGCCTGGGGAGAGGGGGTGATAGTGGAATTGTTAACTATGATGGATACTTCGGGGATGCTACTGGTGTTAGTTGGAGGAAAGAGAATAATTTCAGTTTTAGAGAGGTTTAATTTAAGGTTGCGTTGCGACATCCAGGTAGAGATAGCGGACAGGCAGGAGGAGACGCGAGTTAGGAGTTCTGGGTTGAGATCAGGAGATGAGAGATAGATCTGAGTGTCGTCAGCATAGAGGTGGTAGTGGAAACCATAAGAATTTATTAATTTGCCAAGGGAGGAAGTATAGAGGGAGAATAGTAATGGTCCCAGGACAGAGCCTTGGGGAACTCCAACAGAAAGAGGTAGGGGAGAAGATGATACTCCATTGTAGGAGACACTGAAGGAACGATTGGTGATGTAAGAAGAGAACCAGGACAGGGCTGTGTCACGAAGGCCAAGCGACTGGAGGGACTGGATGAGGAGAGGGTGATCTACAGTGTCAAAAGCGGCTGAGAGATCAAGCAGTATTAGTAGTGAGAAGTGATTGTTGGCTTTAGCGGTTAAAAGGTGCAATTTTAATGTGAAAGAGACTATGTATGTAAGTATGGCTAATATAACAAACAGGCAGAAAGCAAAAAAAACCTTTACTTGAGTTTTGCTCAGACAAGTCATTACCAGGCATGACCCTCAGAGATATTATATTGCACTATAAATCTTTCTAAGGGATTTTCCACATATAACCAACTGATGTGTAGAGTTTAATCAGTAATAAAAATATTTAACTTTCCCTCAAATTGCATTTATTGTTTAATAATAAAGCTTACTTGATAATATGTCATAGGGCAACGTTACTATAATAATATAATATAATAATAATAATTTTAGTATATATATATATATATATATATATATATATATATATATATATATATATATATATATATATATATATATATATAATAATGCCAACCAAATTGTAAGGATATTACAGTATATACAGTATATAAAGATCAATGCCCAAATAAAGGCACAAGACTGATGGCCAAGTGCTTTTATACAGGTCATGCATTCTAATATCCTCATATTTTACAATATTGAGGGCATCACTAAGCACCATTTATAAGCATATGATTTACAGGATATTTATGGCCTGTGTATTACATATTTATACCTTATAATCACACACAAGAAGTTGCAGGCACTCATGTATAATTCAGCTTAAAATGCCTGGGTGCAGCCAGCACAATATTAAGCTCTATAATAGAATCTGAATTCTATTAGAACTCACAGGTCTTATAAATGGTGAAAAAAGTTTTATTGACAAATACAAGAGGTCCTCTGTACTCAACCCATTATCAATATATTTAAGACAAGACATTTTGTGCATACTGCTACTGAAAAATGCCTTACCCTTAAAACAAAACAGGGATTGTTTGTCCATATATTGCAATATATTTAAGCTGGCCAACTACGTCAAAGTAGTTGACGTATTTTATGGTCACAGCCTCATTGCACCCCCGCCTAATGGTTTTAAAAATTAGTGGTGAGCACAACCTTGTTTGAAAAAAGTTTTATTGACACAACTATGTTTTATAAAACCAGTATACACATAGTATGTGCATCTCAAACTTACTGTAAGCGTAGACTAGAGACAGAGAAATTCATTACTATTGTAGTGTTGAAACATGCAATTCTTAGGGATTCTCAGGGAGCCAAAGTATTTGAAACAAGATGCAGATATGCACCGATGAGGCTCAGGCAACGGTGACCAGTGCTAATCAATTATACATGTCACACACAGCTGGGACAGAATCAAAAAAGTGTCAGTTCACTGATTTTGTGGGAATTTTTCAAAATGTTCCTAAGACCCGAAAAATAAGTAATGTTTTCAGGTGCAGGTGATGCTTTCAAGATCTGGAAATCAAACTTGTATCATATGTCCTTATAGCATCTGCAGTGATAACCTGAGCCATTACATATTTGACCAAAAAACATCTGTAGCCATTCTACATTAAATATTTCATACGTATACTGTTATTAACACATATTTATATTTCACAGAGCTGTACAATAGATGGGTGCATATAAATAAACAAAGTCTTTGTTAATAAACACATTCCACCAAAAATGATTCCTTACACTATGACAGGTTAGCAACTGGAAATTAAGAAAAAAGAAATAACTCAGTATAGTTGGCCTATTGTGATAAGTAATATAAACTGTGTAGGAGTGATGCAATAACGGGAGTTTTCTGGTGTTGTTCCATATGGTTTTCGTGGATGTTACCTATAACTTCATTTAAGCAGCATGGGAAGCACACACCTGAGGATGATAAGGACCCTACATACGAATTAGAAAGTGAGGATCCAGTCTGCGGAACAATCATTTCAAGTTCGTCAAATGTATCCTGTAATCCACTACTAACTGCTGACATATGGGATCTTCTGCCACTGGGATCATCACCACTGCGGGAACCTGAGAAATCTGAGAAAGGAAATTATATAAAGGTCATACATACATAATGCGGTGTAAAAGATTAATATGGCACCCACCATGGAATGGCCTGATAACAACAGAGAAAGACACATCTTTCATTATTATTAATCAGAAACAGATTTATACCATTTGTTCTTTAGGATCACAGCAACAGTAAATGCGGTAATAAAATAAATGCTTTTCTAATACTTATTTTTATCATAATGGATGAGATTCATTTTTCCTAATGCAGTTCCAATTTTTCCCATAGACTCCAATAGAGTTCTTATGTGATAAACAGCAAGGTAAGTTTTTTTAATTGAATTGCATCTGGCAAAACAACTGCAGTATGCATTTACTGTTTATAACACGAGAATCAATAAAAAACCATTTATCTATTAAATAAATAAAAAGCTGTAGTATTCTGCAAATGTTACTAATTCTAATGAACAGAGGAAAAATATAGATTACACACGCATACAAATGAGCAATGCAAGCATATGATCACACTACACCTGCGAGTGCCAGGGCAAGCATTTCAGATAATTTGTTGTGATTGGCTGACCGCTAAAATAAGCAAGGGACTAATTACTTCATTTAACAATGGGGCTTTTGAACCCTGTCTTCAGGTTTCTGAAATAAATGCTACATTTATTTTATATGGCCATTTTTAGTTGAGATGTATGGAAAAGCGCTTCTTTAGTTATTGCCCTGCTGTTTTTTTATTTTATTACTGAAGATTTCTGAGTTTTACAGACATGCTGAAGAGCTTTGCTGTTGGTATTCACACATAAGACCTCACAGAAACATTCAGAGACAAACATACTAAAGAGATGTACATCAATTTCCCATACTATTAGTTTTTTCTCTATTCTGCTATTTATACTCTTGACTTATTTTGTCACATTCATCTTCCTGCATGTCATTGCTCTTTTACTCAGGCCTAATCTCTCCTCCCAATGGATCTCTACTCTCTTTCCCATGTCACTTCCCTTTATCCTAATCAAATGACTCCCATTCTCTCATTTATGTCTCTCATTATCTCTCCCACACACAGGACACATACTGTATGCACAACAAGTCACCAGCACTGTTGGCATTATTTTGTTTCCAACATTGCAATCCAAGGGTCTATATATCAGAAAATATACCTTGCAAAACTAGGACAAACCCCAATAAATGCTGACACTAAATGCATTTGGGAAAAACAAAACAATAAATGATATATATATATATATCAACATGCTACGTGGTATGTGTAACACATCTAATTATGTAAAAGAGCATATCAATGTAAATTATCATCTTTAACGTTAAAAACTTTAAGAGCAGATACATTGATGACAAAATCATTTATTTCATTACCCAAGTATTCCTTCAGGGATGTTTGAGCTATGTGTGCACAAAACTAAAAATGACAAGAAAGAGAAGAAGTAGGGCTTCACGAAATGAAAAGCAAACAATATGCATATTAGGCAGCATCCCAAAGAGATGTGGGGCTCTGCTGGGAAAGTTCAAGACAAAAGGACTATATGGCAAGACAGTTCAAAGCATATTGCACCTGTCAAAATGACTGTCATCTTCTATAGAATTGTATCGTATGCTGAATGAAAGGGGAAACTCAAGCAAAGTCATGGAAAAACAACAGACCACTTTGTTTCCTTCCTCTGGCCCACTCCCCCATGTGAACGCCATTTAACTTTATGTTAAAGATTGCCGCAAGCGGACAGACAATGAGAAGGTCTCTTTCATTGTCAAGGACAGTTACACTTTAAAGATGATTCTGAAAGAAGGTTAAAATGGGTCAACAAGCAATTATAGACTGTGTGCATATCAGCACAAAAAGTGTTAAAATCAAACAATAAAGTCGGTACAACCCCTTGAAAGTAGAAGTGGTGGGTGAAAAAGTGCTAACATGGTTCATGCATAATTCTACCAGTTCAAGAAAAACTATAGACTACCTTTGTCACCATGTCGCAAATGGATAGTTAGATTGGACTGTGGCTTATGCAAATACTACATCTGGCCACAAAAACAAATCTGCCTTTTAGAGGACCCTCACTGCACAGGACAGATAAAATGTGCTTTTCTGATAATTCATTTGCTCATTTGACCTTGGATATTCTCTACTGAAACTGAAATCTATTTTGTGTGTGTGTGTGTGTGTGTGTATACGTGGGATGGGTGGCAGTGACTAGGCGGTATAGATCCTTCTTGCTCTACTGCCCTCCTCTGCTTGTTTTTTTCCTGGTTCCCAAAGACAATGATTTTGCATCAGTCTCCACAATTAGCTCTCTCTCCATGAAATCTCCATGCATGGCTGAACAACATGAGCTGAGCTAAGATTGTAAAGGAATGCTCCATTCACACTAAAGTCTCATATTATGGTCATGTGTGCCTTTGCTTGTATTTCCCTATGGCTAGAACTGCCCTTTCTGGTTGCAGACTTAAAGGGAAACTGTCTTGCTATAAACAGGCAGTAATTCGTTTTGAACGCTTAATAATTTGTGTATCGAAAATATTTTTTCTGTTTTTTTTAATTACACTGTCTGACTTGTGTTTTTTCTGTGCTTCCTCAACCCAACATTCTTGCTAAAAAAAATTCAACCATGTCTGCATTGCAACATTTCTGACTAGTGCTGGAATTCATACTATGAAATCTGTCAGTGACTCACAGCATGTGTGAGTGTGCTATTTCCTGACGGGCAAATAGGTTAGATTGAGAAGCTCACAATTAATTAATTAATTAATTAATTAATTAATTAAACATCTCAGCAACTGTAATGGTCCCCATAGACGCAAAGATTTTTCTTTGGTGGACGCCGATTTTAGCAAAATCTGACCAATCCATCAAATTATCGTTAAGTCAGTGGGATTCGAACAATCGTACATTTTACAATTTTTCGTCCGACATCTGTCAGAAAATTGATTGGCCAGGTTAAAAAGGTTTTATCGGTCCCAGTGCAATCTATCTATGTTTGCAGGGCCAAGCAGGCAGCTACCCTTCAGTTTTGCTGGCAATATCGCCTGAAATGGTCTTTTTAGTTGATGGACAAATTGTATATTTAAACAATCGTTTCAAGATAATCGTGGTCTCACGATAACAAAAAGATATTTTAAAGATCTTTACATCTATGGCCAGCTTAAGAAATCTTAACAAAGACTTTGAAATATAAGAGGTAATTTACGACTGCAAAGAGCAGTTGTTATTAGCACAAATTTCCCAAAGTCAGTTATGTGTAAAACCCTATTTATTGAAGGTACTTGAGTCAACATATGCTCTTTGTATTTGATTACACTTTGTGTTGCTGCCTTCCTCCTGGCTCCTGTGTTGAATTGGCCATTGCCCCTATTGATTCAGGGGAACCCTAGAGCTACCACCACCTCCAAACCAGGCTGTAGCTTCAGGGTTCCCTCTGTGCATTGCTTAAAACAGGAGCAGCACAAACTCGCCAAAGGAATACACATCTTTCACAGTGAGCTGTAGATAATGCCCTTTCGAAAAATTGCTTCGGATTCTCAATTGTGTCAGGCACTACAATTGGACTGGAATTCTGGGAACAACACTGCATGTTAAGTAAAAAACATGCATTGATTGCATTGTAAAATTGCACTTCGCACATTGTGAGCAAAGAGGTAAATTACCCCTATAACAATTATAGGTCCCCTAAATAATAAAAGCTTATATAATTCTAAGCAATTTTCCTGTATACATGTATTACCAGTTTTTAAAAGTTTTGAAGTTATTTGTACAAGTAATTGCTCTTGAAAGAGGTGACTGCCCTTTGCTATTCTCTGCACTGCGGGTTCTGACTATATGTACCATTAAAACAACTCCCCCATACATTTTCCACTTCACACCCTAATTATAATTAGAAAAAAGTTTCCCCAAAATTATATATTTTATGCATCCATACATAGTTGATTATATGCAAATTTCACAACTATGCACTTGCTCTTTAAATGAGCCCTTTAGTGTTTAAGTGGTGCACTCGGACCTGATTGCAAATTCGGGGGAAGCATACATATGTATCTTGGATATGTGGGCTGCCATTAAAGTAGAAAATAGCTAAAAATATTGTGAAACACCATAAACAGCACAGTATGGCACAAGAAGAGTTTCCTATTGAGATAACCAGTGCTAAGATTATTTCCATTATCACCCAAATAGAAGAGAGACAGAAACAAAAACTTGGTAAATTGCTTTATATTACAAAAGAGGTTTTTTTTAACTTTTCTTCTGTCATGTTTGTGATCAAAGTAGGGCATAAGGGCACCAACTTTAGCTAAAAAAACGAAGTAGGAAGCCTAAGATTAAAAGGGGCGTTCACCTGTAAGTTAACGTATAGTATGTTATAGAATGGCCAATTCTTAGAGACTTTTCATAGTCTTTTGAATTATTTGTCTTCTTCTCCTGACTCTTTCCACCGTTCAAATAGGGGTCACTGACCCCATCTAAAAACAAATGCTCTGTAAGGTTACACATGTATTGTTATTGTTGCTTTTTTATTGCTCATCTTTCTATTCAGGCCCTCTCCTATTGATATCCCAGTCTCTTATTTAAATCAGTGATGGTTGTGAGGGTAATTTGGACCTTAGCCACCAAACTGCTGATATGGCAAACTGGAGAGCTGCTAAATAAAAAGCAAAATAACTAAACATTCACAAATAATAAAAAATGAAAACCAATTACAAATTGTCTCTCTCTACATCATATTAAAAGTCAACACCCTCTTTAAGTAAATAGATTTTACTATTTGCAGTAGTGCTAATATAAAATTAAACAAGCAATTGCTGTAATTAATCCTAATGTAAATTAAAGCTGGCCCAAATGATTGGTTTTCTTTTTTGATTGGTTAGAATAAAACACAGAAACTGGTCTAAGCTAATGTAAACATGAAAAAAGAAGGCAATCCAAATTCCATTTAGGGCAAGAATTGCTAGGAAAGCTTATTTCATAGCAAAGGAAACATAATTGAATTACAGACAAGGCACAGTGTCCTGTGTGGCACGCGATACAGCACATTCCCATTGTTCAACCCAGATTCTTTGTAACACTAGGAGACATGACAGAACAAAAATACTATTAGAAATGTTTGAAAGGGAACATTTTTTGCCATGATAGAGGCTTTTGACATTATTTATTAGGTTAAAAAATGCTTGACAAAAGCTCAACAATAGTTCTGTGGAAACCACTACATCTGAGGCACTTGCTGTTGTTATGTGCAGTCATTGATTTGAGGATGGCCAGAATGAGGCAAACAATTCCCTCACAGCAGTCTAGGCTAGCTAGCATTCAAACACACACAAGCAAAGGGCTGTGAACATGCCATATGGAATCAGAAAGGAGAAGAGAAAAAATAAACAATTATTAACCTCTTTGTGAGGAAATTGGTGGAAGGACGGGCCAGTGGTGAAGATGATGGTCATGCCAACTTTCAACGAAAGAAGATTCAAGCCTTGAAACTTCTGAGCATTTAATCTTAGAATATGATGAAGTCTGATGAAGTTCTGTATTGCCATGGAAACTGCAACTGTTCAGACAAGGATTCTGAATGCTCTTGCAATATCCACTGGCTGCCAAAATAGGCTTTTTATGCCCTGTCACTGGATATGTTCCAGAGGCTTCTTCAGACCCTGAAGCATCTCCCACACTCAGAGATAAGGAAGCTGAACGGAGCTGGGATATGGATGTGCTGCTAGACCTGTAGATGGTGCTACAGGAAGACATTCTCCCAGACAAACCTAAAAAAAATATACAATATATTATGTTAGAAGACACTTTTCAGTTGTGGATTTCCTAAATGCATTCAGAGTCCTTTTATGATGTAGCTTCTCTTTTCTTTATTTAAGTTTGAGAAACTTAAAGGGTTTGAATTTTTGAATATTGTCAATTTAGAATTCTCTTATCGCTTCACAATTCAGTGTCATGTTGTGAGAGAAACACGTGATCAATATCGATATCGATTGCGTTGACATGTTAGATATATAATATATTGGGCTTATTGATTTGATTGATTAACAATTCAATTCAACAATAAATATAAAAGGCAGCATTTCTCACGTCAGTAGTCTTTTTATTTTATTTATTTTGAAAACACAAAGGTCTACAATAGTGAACTTGTAAAAATGCTGCTAGAGGTTAGGGTCTGCATTTGTATGTGGCAGTTGAAATATCCTCCAGTATGACTGGCAGTTAGGTGACATTAGAATTTGGAAGGCGCACACCCATTAGCATGCTGAGGTGCTAATCCAAGGGGGGCTGCCCAATCATAGCCTCCTGATAAGTATCATATAAATAAATATATCTATGGATTGCACACTCAGACTTATGTAAAAAAGTCAAAATTTATTGTATCTTCTCAATATAAAAGAGATCAAAAAGGCAGAGGACTCTGCCTTTTTGATCTCTTTTATATTGAGAAGTTTTTTGCCCCTGATGAAGACCACTGTGGTGGTTGAAACGCGTCGGGTTTTTCTGTGATGTCTGTAAGTTTTTATTAATATGATACAATAAATTTTGACTTTTTTACATAAGTCTGAGTGTGCAATCCATAGATATATTTATTTATATGGCAGTTAGGTGAGACAGACAAGAATGCTTCCTATTAACCAAAGCCCAAGTAACCAAACTGCAGATGACAACAGGTAATCAGGCAGTTAATAGATTTTGCTCTATGGGCCAGTATCTATTAGTTATGGCCCTGGCGTCACCACTTCTGATTAGTGTTGTAAATAAAACACCAGTGTTTTAAATGGGACCTTTTCAAAGAAAAACCCACAAGAGAGAAGCAGTTTCCATCACAGAGGTTCTGTTTACCCTACTAATGAGAAAACTCCATTGCCTTTGTTGTTGTGTCAGTTGCAGTAAAACAAAGGATGTCTGATGTAAGCCTAGAATAAAAAAGCTTGAATAGTTCTTTGAAAGGATTTACTTTCACTCAAAATTCATCTCTTCTCAATCTAACAAGAGTTCAAGAAACCCTGGTGGCCAAAGCTGGGCGATCTCAAGCAGAGCTATGCTGCGACATTGTTTTATTCAGGTGCTATATAAATTTTGCGATTCAGTGTTGCACACAACAAAGATGGTATAAAGGGGGGCACCCTCTACAATTCTGCTTTTGCTATTAAAAGCAAATGTGAGATTTCTGGGAGAGCAGGATTGTGGAGGGCCCCTTCCTTTTAACCATCTTTGTTGTGCACAAAACTGGATTAGAGAGTTTATGATATACCAATGTAGGCAGCCATAACATTTTAATGGATAGCAATGGGCACAGCTGTTGATCATGAAGTTCACAAGAAATTGACAGCGAGCAAAAGATATGCACATCTGAGACAAATAAATTTGTCATTTACATGTAGTATATATTAATTAGCAGCATTGAAGGGGTTGTTTACCTTTGAGTTAACTGTTAGTATGATGTAGAGAGTGATATTCTGGTTTTAATTTTTTATTATTTATAAAGTGCTAAAAGCTACACGTAAACAAAGCTACAGTCAGTGCCCTCTGGTGTCCAGTAAAAAGAGCAGCTAGATGGTTAAAAGGACTATAAACAGACCCTAAAACTAATACTTTGTGCCTCTTAGCTCTCCAAAGTAGGCATCCCTAACATAATTAAAGATGCAAAAGGACTCTCCAATACAAATCTTTCCTAGTAGCTCTACGTTGGTCGTCTAGTAGCTCTGCATCCTATAGTATGTAATCCGTATGTAACCTTTAACCCTAAAACTCCCTTTTTGCTCCCTAGTTCTCCAAGCAGGCATTCCAGACTTAAAAGGGATGTTAACCTCCCTAAACATAACTCATATGCAACCCTAGTTTTCCAAAGACATCCCAAATGTAATTACCTAAAATGAGATTTACAAGTGCCATGTCTTTGTTATGGAATGTGTTGAGATTATCTGCAAATTTTGCTTGCCAATATCACGTAATATTTTATGATAATTGTATGGCACACATCTTACAGGAAAGAGAAAAGTCATTGGAAAATTCTCTTGTATCAACTGGGCCACTTGCCCTGAATGACTTGGGAAAAGTTTTATTGTGCATTGTTGCTTTAAAGAACATGTAAACCCTCACAAAAAAATAATAATCAGTGAACAGCCTCCTTGAACTCAAAAGCTACAAATAACAGAAAATGAAAACCAATCACAAATTCTCTCAGCATATCAAACTCTAAATCTTACTAAAGGTTAATTTAAAGGTGAACAACCCCGTTAATTAGTTACATGCAGATTTTCTTCCTTGGGTTAACCTGTTTAAATAAAACAATATATTTTAAAACTAATGTGGTTTTGTTTCTCTTTCTTTGCCAACCTTCTTTTTTTTAAAAACCCAACAATAATGTCCAGAGCCAAATCAGTGGCTTAGTCTGTGCCTTTTTGTTGCTGCTGTCACGAGGTGGCATTTTGTCTCCCATGGTATAATTTCACCTAAGACAAAGTAATAATTATCTAAAGCTGCACATGCAAGGCTAGATATGCTTGTTTGGTCAGGTTGCCAAATGAGTCTGAGCTGAGTTGAGATCTGGGCACCCTGGCTCTGTACCAAATCATCCCCAGATCATAATAGGGACATATGCAGACCCTGATCCCTGGACAGATATCAAATGGGCAGCACATTGTTTTGGTCTCATACAGGTGGAAACAAAATGCCAACTCAGTCTGGAGTGGCCCAGTTATGCCCAATGTTGGTCTGTGTGTGGCCAGCATTAGCATTTCCCATGAAACATTCACTAATTGGCCATGTAAAGCTCAATAGAGTTGTTTAATGCTAGACAGTACCCAGAACTGTGTGCACATGGTGGTAAGCCAACACTTTGAACATACATCAGTAATGAAATTGTAGGTGTTTAACTCTCCTGCCTGTTCTTATCAGGCAAAAGTGTCAATCCCCTCACCATAGTTATGTCAGCTAAGGCCACTCTTTCCTTTCTCCATAACAAAGGGAGCTATCCCACTGAGATAAATGAAATCTAGTTGCAACTACAGAGCTATTCACTGACAAGCCCTAATAAAAATAAGTGGATTGCACTTTGGATTGAATGTGCTAAATAAGGATTTTATGTTCTGAATCAGGACCTACCTATGCAGCTGAAGGCAAAACATATATAAATATTTGCATTCAATAATGATTGTTTTTTTAATTAATGGCAACATATTCATACAATCTCCTTCCATTCATGGGTTTCGGGTCATAGACTAGGCATAACACAGAGATTGATTAAGTCTTAGTGAGTCCCTAGGTATAGTAAAGATTTTGCCTGTACCACTAGGACTGCAACAGCAAGTCAAAAAGTTGTGCGTTAAACAGACAGAAGAATACAGGTGGATCTGAAAAGATGGGTATTGAAGTAATGTTTGAAAACAGGTGAGGTTATGCATTTGAATGTAGATGCAGCTCAAAGGTGTAACAAATAATTAGAAGAGGAAGTGTTAGAATAATATGGTCCTTTATTTTATTGAAAATAATCAGCAGCACAGTGGTTCTTGTGGATTTAGTGCCATAAAGTGATTTATTGGCTCATGGTGGTATAAAGTCAAACTTTTTTGCGTGGCCTATGTGTCACGAAACATTGTCTTTATGCCACCATAAGACAATAAATCACTTTATGGCACTGAATCCACAAGAAAATTGACCCTAGGCAGTTTGGGTCAGACAGTCCTGGCACCTGCAAAAAGGTTCCCGTTCCAAGTAGAGCACTCTGTATTTTCTGTGCTTTATTTATAGTTTGTGAAACAGGATAGCAACTAAACATACATTTGTAGTAGAAGTCAAGGTATGGAAGAATAAAGACATGTCCACACTAACAAAGAGAGTCACTTGTCAGCAGTCTGCAAACTGGAGCCTAGGTAATACACACACTTTTGGAACATGTTAGAAGCCAGGGGAACTACGGGTCAGTGAGGGAGGAAGGGGAGGTGTGATATTTTAGAATGCTAATATTGTAATGGAGTACATAAGTGGCAAAGAAAGGGTTTAACAGTTTAATTAAAACTAGAATTAGCACAGGAGAAGAAACTTGAGGTTCGTATGGCAGATAATGATAAAAGATATAGCTAGCATGAACATTAACTCCTGTTGCATACTGAAAGTAAAAAGAGATGTGTATGTGAAGTTTGATATGCCACGTGGTGAAATTAATCATGTCAAACTCTAAACACAGTCTGAAACAGGTGGATTTAGATCATTGACTAGAATTAGAACATGTGCAGACTCTTTAAAGACAGAAAATCATAAAAAGACCTTGCAGAAGAAAATAATATACCTAATAATAACCCAAAGTAACATCTCATTCTGAAGGACCTTTGGCAATTTCAGTATAATGCGAGAGGCTGAAAAATAGTCGTATTTTGTTTACCAATGCAGATTTTAATTTACTTCCCCATATGTATAAAGTTGTGGTGCCAGTTTAATTTAATCCATTTGTGCTTAAATAGCATTAGTGTGTAAATCACTAGGCATATGTTGGGCTAGGCACAACTCACTGAGGGACATCTGTATTAGCAGCTCCCCAAGGCAGAAGATCCATTTATAAAAGCAGGCTGAACAAGCACATGGGAGCTATGGCACAAGTTGTACAGAACACGTATAAGCTCAAATAGATTCATAGCGATTAAGTGTACTCCCATTTGAGCAAATGAATGCATTTTGAACTTGCATTTTATTTAGTCCTCTAACATTCTGCAGTTTTCTGAGTTTTGTCCCCTTACATTTGTATAGGTATGGGATCCATTATCCGGAAACCTGATATCCAGAAAGCTCTGAATTATGGAATCGCTGTCTCCCATATACTCCATTTTATCCAAATAATCCAAATATTTTAAAAGTTTTTCTTTTTCTCGGTAATAATAAAACAGTACCTTGTACTTGACCCAAACAATATAATTAATCCTTATTGGAAGCAAACCCTGTCTATTTTTATTTAACGTTTACATGATTTTCTAATAGACAAGGTATGTAGATCCAAATTACAGAAAGATCCATTATCCGGAAAAATCCCAGGTCCCGAACATTCTGGATAGTAGCAAATGGCTACTAATTCTGGATTTAGGGTTACTTTAACTAATATATCCTGCTAAATTGATAAATCAAAATGTAAATATGTTTATATTATTAGGAAATAGGCACAGTATTGCATTCGTTCTACCTTTTTGTGCTAAGCTTGTTTTTTACATTCATTTATTCGGTTTATAAGACCTACTGACATGGTATGGGCCCTGTTATCCAGATTGTTCGAGGGGTTTTCTAGATAAGGAATCTTTCCATAATCTGAATCTCCAAATTAAACATTAAATAAACCCAATAGGATTGTTTTGCTTCCAATAAGGATTTATTGATATATAACTAATTTATATTAGGTGGGATTGAGTAAAAAGAACTATTTTAGTATTATATAGAAAAAGTAGACTCTAACGCCTAATGCTAGCGTGAATGCATTTTCGTTAGTTCGCCAATTCACTAACGGACGCTGGCATAAATTCGCTAGTGTTACTTCGCACCTTTACGCCAGACTTCCTTCGCCACCTCAGACCAGGTGAAGCGCAATAGAGTACATAGGGATTGCTTCAAAAAAAGTTACAAAATTTTCTAAGTCCCAAAAAACGCTGGTGTTTTTCATTTTTTATGGGTGATAGGCTGAAAAAGATCGAACATTTTTTTGGGGCTACCCTCCTTCCCCCCTACATTTCCTAACTCATGGCAGCTTAACTATACAGTGGGCACATGTGTAGGGCAAAATAAAAATTTTATTTGCTGTTTTGAAGGTTTCCCAGGCTTGTGTAGTGCTGCTACATATACCTCCATTGTAACTTGAGTTTGGCACCGTATGCAAATTAACCATCGCTAGCATAACTTTGCTTTGCTTGGCCTGGCAAAGTGCGATGAAGCGGACGCTGGCGCAACAACGAATCATAGTAAATGTCCCACTATGGGAGATGCCCTTCCCATAATTTAAAGCTTTCTGGATAACAGGTTTCCAGATAAAGGATCCTTTACATGTATTAGGAAAACCAATGAGTTACTGTCACAAAAACCTAAGAAATATGATTGATAGGGTATATAAAAAATACTGCATATTAAAAAAATAAATTATGATGTTAAATGAGTGTATACAGTACCTGACTCTTCACTGCCTCCACTTATAGTGCTGGTGCCATCTACAGGAAGTCCAGAAGGCTCATTTAATACACAAGAGCAGTATGAAATTGTTTGCTTGCATCGTTCGTAATCTTTAGAATGGCTAGCAAGGCTGAACATCTGAGTATTTTTTAGTTCTTCCTTGTCTGTTTGTGTATCATTCGCTGTGTCAGCATTTTTCTCATCCTGGGCTATGTCAGCTTGCTTAGTAACAGCATTCTCTTCAAGGTCTATATGACTGGAAACTAAGCTTGGCACAGGCTGCCTGGGAATATTGTGAACTGCATGTCCAGGTAAGGCCATTTCTATTGGTTTGCTTGCTTTTCCTCCCCCATAAGCTGTTAAGGGAAATAAGTGGCATTCATGAAAATGTTATTATTTTGCCTTAGACTTAAATGTTCTAACTATGGTGTGTAATAATACCAGCCATTAGCAACAAGTACACATGGCAAATCTTATTAAAGGAGAACTAAACCCCCAATAAGAAAAGCCCCTACCTACTACCCTAGATAGTCCCCCCACCCTGCTTCCCCCCACATATTTCATTACCCCTGAAAGTGTCCTGAATATACTGCTCATGTATCGGTGTAGAGTAAGCGCAGCAAAGCTCATGGGCACCATTTTCCGGACCTTTGTTCACTGCACTTTTAGTGCATGCGCAGTTGCTACGAACTGGAAGACTGCTCCAACTACACATGTGCCAATATGGCGCTCCCTTACAGATGAAGATCTGGAAGATGGCTCCCATCAGCTCCACTGCGCTTACTCTGCACCAATACATGAGCAATGTATTTGGGACACTTTCAGGGGTAATGACCCATGCTGGGGAAAAGCAGGGAGGGGGGGACTATCTAGGCTAGTAGGTATGGGCTTTTCTTAATGGGGGTTTAGTTCTCCTTAACGTAACGCCATCCAAATCTAAGCTAAGTGAAGGTTAATATGCATTTAATGCCTCTAGCGACAATCACTTAAGCAATAAAGGACAGGGGGGCTCCATCTCCACCAATTAAAGATAATGTGCATTTTATGCCTCTAGCAACAATCAATTAAGCAATAAAAGGGAAGGGAGCTCCATCACTATGGGAGGAATAGAGCCTTCATGATGCTAGGAAGGAACAGCCAGGAAGTTAATTGGATTATGGAAGAAAGTGTCTGGGAGGAAGTATGTCACAGCAGGATGTGAGGTAGAAAAAGGACAGGACTGAAAGAAGGACTCTTTTTCTGGAGCAATGTGCCACCCACTGGAATAAGGTCATGGGTGAGTGTGTTTCAGTGTATATCCTAATTTAGTCATAGCATGCTAGGTTTTTGGCACATGTGCCATTGGTGAGTGTTTACTCTTCAGACAAGAGTCCTGCCTTCTCCCCACTGGGATAGTTGGCAAGCATGGAAGGCAAGTCAGTGACATCCAAAGGCACACAGGTCTACAGGAATTCTTCCAAAATTCTTTATTTACGGATTGCAAATGCAACGTTTCGGGGAACAGAAATCCCCTTTGTCAAGCATGACATGCTTGACAAAGGGGATTTCTGTTCCCCGAAACGTTGCATGTGCAATCCGTAAATAAAGAATTTTGGAAGAATTCCTGTAGACCTGTGTGCCTTTGGATGTCACTGACTTGTATCCTGTCGTGAGGTTGCCGAGCCTCTACCATCGTGCACCAGGCGTCTCTTAATTTCCTATAGGGTGTGCGGGGTCCTACACTGCTGTTTAAGCATGGAAGGCAGCCATACAATGTTATCTATTAGACAAGCATCCCTTGCGAGGGTCAAAATAAAGTTAAGGTTATTGGTTTAGCTGCTGCTTAAATAGATTTAAATTGCTGTCATTTGTGTATAATTTTATCTGTGTCTGTTAATAAAAGCTGTGTCCTTTTACATCCCAACCTGGACATCCCCTTTTGTCTCCAGGTGTAAGTCATAGTACTAAAGGGAAGGGGATAGGCTCCAGTTCATGGGAATTAAGGGTTAAAGACCTGCCATCTACAGTCAATGTATACACAGAGCAGGCAGGTACTCTGTATGGAAGTAAACAGGTAAAGGAAAGTTTTATCCAAACAATTTGTTTTATCTCTTAATTGTTTGTAGTATAGTGTAAGAAGTCTAGCAATACAATAATATATCTCCAAACTTTGCTTCCCTGGCATGACATGGTGGCATAATCAAGGCTTTATGTCAGAGAATGATTGATGTGCTGCATATATCTACATGCATAGGCAGCTTAGTGTAATTGTCTGGATGGTTTGCATATCTGGATCATAACTATTCCCAGTGCTATCCATGGGCACAGGGATCATGAACAGTATGCCAGCTGCGGGCTTAGCACTACTGCTAGGCAAAGGAGCAATCAGCACAGTGCACATTGTACTCTGCAGCCTTTTAATAAAAAGGGGGTCAGTGCAAAGCCTTAGCAAATGGGACAAGCAAACTGATACCAAGCCTAATATATTGGTATCCTCAAAACTTCTCAGTCTAATCAATATTGTATAATACATTAGCATCAGGTAAATAACAATAGAAATGATCCAGACGTGCTTTTCCTTCACTTACCCACTAGAAGGTCCTGCCTCTTGGTGGCCTGCACCTGGGATCTAATGATATTAACTGTCTTCCTGTCATATCCTCCTTGGTGAAACTTTGATGATTTGTACTCATTTCTTGCTGGTAAGAGAGAATGGTTACAGTGCTTAACAGTTATTCGTTGTGTAACCTAATATTAGATACTGTACATCAAGCCAGTCTACATTCTCTTTAAATTGATGTTCCATAAACTCAAACAGATTTGTATGTCGGTCTAATTAGCTTGGGACTGACAATTAATAAAAGCCGCACAGTACACCAAAACAATTATTTTTCTCTGCTGCAATGAAGACACTAAAGGGGTTATATGCACAATAGAATATAGTGTGCAAAGTGCATTATGCATACTGGGTTATGCTCTTGCGGAATGGGCACAGGTGTTTCTTATCACAGAGACCTGCAGCTTTCCCCTATAGATTAGGAGATGCACGACTTTCAAACACACAAGTTAGGGAGGGAAACAGCAGGCGCATGCTGCAATTGGGCGTTGGTAAAATAATTACTTCATGTGTGATGCATGCTGAAGAAACATGTTGAATGGAACTGAACTTATACCTAAGGTAGGGGGTTGTTCCCCCTGAAACGTTGTGCAGAAGCCTGCAAATAAATCTTGCTGTTATAATCTTCATATCAAATAAAGTGTGTGTGGTGAGTTCCATGATTCTGCATATGTAGAATGAGCAAGATGACACCCAGATGTTGTGTAGACTTTTCAAACTCTCCATTATTAGAGTTATTTTGGATGTAACTTGTAGCTGAACAACATCTACTTGCCCACATGTAACCATGTATAAGGCAGAGAATTGTACAAAGTGAGAAGGGTTAGCTTCAATTGCCGTCTATTTTGAAGTGTCCTTATTTGTACCGATTTTGTTTTGTACAGTCTGTAGAATACAAATGGAATCATCTTGCATCAACAGCAAATGGGAAAATGGATGTGATCATTTGTTATAGGAGCTACAATAAGGTCTTCTCTGTCTGTACTCAAAGACTTTCAGCGGTTGCTGGGTCAAGAGAGCTTCAGAAACCCACATGGGTCTCGAAGAGTCTTTAAAGGGAATGTAAACATTGCTTTTTAACTAATCCAAAGGCTTCCATGGTGCAAAGTGCAAAAACAATGGACATTGTGCCTGTTGTTTGCATTTATCATACTTCAGCAATAGGGCTGTTGTCCTTAATAGTGTCATTTGAAAATGCATGCAAAGGATACAGTGCACTCATATTGTGGTGCACTAACAGATTTAAATGGGTTTATAACACAGAACTGCATCTACTTCATTACATATGATTATATATATATTGTCTTTTCACAAATATTGTTCCAACATTTCCTATTAGCTATACACTTTTGTGCACAAACAGTAGTTTTGAGGTCAACATACAAAATAATTTGCGGTGCGCACAGAGAATTGTGTGCTTAAACAGATTATTTTGTAATTATATGGACCCACCTGCCTTTCCTAGCACACTGAGTTTTTAAAGGTGCGCATAAAAGATCATTTTTCGACACATGCCCAAAAAGACATTAGAGGGAATGTTGAATTGCTCCTTGACATATTGCTGTGGTCACAGGTTTAGTTATGTTAAACATTTAACCTAACCATTTTTTTCATACTGCAATGAAAAGCCCTATTGAGTTTTAAATGACTGATTAATGGAACACATTTATCTTGAATTCTTTTCTGCCTGTGATATTAGATCAATACACAAACTACAGCTAGATGTTGTTAAACATGATGTGTTTGAAGCATGCAAGTTACTTCACCGAAAGAGCACATTTCAGAGGTGTTGACAGTTGCAGCTGTTTTATTATAAATACTGTATAAATACATTGGCAAGCGTACTATAATACTGATATAGAAGCACAATAAGTATTAACATAGTTCTCTAGCAACTGTCATAACGCCAACTAACT
Organism: Xenopus laevis; assembly: GCF_017654675.1. Taxonomy (NCBI): domain Eukaryota; kingdom Metazoa; phylum Chordata; class Amphibia; order Anura; family Pipidae; genus Xenopus; species Xenopus laevis. The sequence goes on along the minus strand of NC_054375.1, from coordinate 56,887,657 downwards.
GCATCCCTCAAAATTACATTTGGCAGAGGTATTGGGAGAATTGGGAGAGTGCTTTTCACTCACTCCAGTGCTTATCAACAGTGATGCATTCTATACACTTCTATGTCTTAAACACTCATAGGATATGTCAGGGCCAGGGTTCAAATTGTACCCTTAGGGACCACTAATCCTCTCCCCTAACAAATCTATACCCCCACTTCCCGCTGCTAACTGGCATGGCTTATTACAGTGCAGTGCCTAGTGTTCGTCTTTATCCTAGGCGCCTGACTTTGTGCCATGATTTGTTAGACTATATTGGACGGCAACAGGAACATTTTGTGTAGGCTATGGGGGCATTTGGTTTAGGATGTATTACTGATTATTATTATTCACTGGGAATCTTCTTCACTCCCACTTCATCCATCCATCTAAATATTTATCTATCTATTGTTTGGCTCCATCTATCCATCTATCTACTATCTAGCTGTCTCTCTCTTATTTCACTCCATCTAGCTATCCATATATCTATTTTCTATCTCTAATCTCGCTCACTTGTTTCACTCCATCTATCCATCTATCTTTTATCTATCTGTCTCTCTCTTGTTTCACTTCATCTATCCATCTATCCTATCTATCTATCTATCTATCTATCTATCTATCTATCTATCTATCTATCTATCTATCATCTATCTATCTATCTATCTATCTATCTATCTATCTATCCTATCTATCTATCTATCTATCTATCTATCTATCTATCTATCTATCTATCATCTATCTATCTCTTGTTTCACTCCATCTATCTATCCATCTCTCTCTCTCTCTCTCTCTCTCTCTCTCTCTTGTTCACCCCATCTAGCTATCCATATATTTATTATCTATCTCTCTCTTGTTTCAATCCATCTATCTATCCATATAACTATTATCTATCTCTCTCTCTTGTTTCACTCCATCTATCTATCCATGTATCTATTATCTATCTCTCTCTTTTTTCACTCCATCGATCTATCGATCTATCTATTATCTATCTCTCTGTTGTCTCACTCCATCTATCTATTATTTATCTCTCTCTCTCGTTTCACTTTCTGTCACCTATCCACATATCTAATAGACAATTAACTCTGCATTAGAGTAGACCTGTCATCACAAAGAAAGACATGCTATGTTGGAGTAATTATTTGAAGGTTGCATTGCCACCTGCCTGTTCTATTGAATAAGCAAGTCTTAACACATGTAGGTTAGAGATCTAAGAGTAAGCTTCATTTTGCATTGCTGATTATTTATAATGTGAAGGGACACAGCAGCAGGAGGTAGGCTTTTAGAACCCCACCATTAAACTGCACCAGTTGACAGAATGACCTCTTTAAGCAACCAGTAAAAGTCTGACTTTATTATGCTGCACCTGTATAGCGTTCAGTAAGCCAAACCTGACAGCTCCATTGTAATGTTTCAAAGGATGCTATATGTAGAGATGTAAAAATAACCATCTATGCTTGATTAATTAGGTTTGTAAGTATTGTTGCACAACTAAACAATATTTCTAAAGATTTCAATAGTTCAAAGATTGCCCTATGGCTGTCTGGCCAATACATCTTCCAACACACACCACTTACAAGCATTTTTCCTCTCAATATGTTGTCTTTGGTTGGTGAGACATTGTTTAAGTACAGGTCTGTTTGGGTCATTGTGGTTTTCTTTACCTCACAGCAGTGATGCTGAGCGCAGCACTTCGACCATACATCTTCCATGTCATTTCTATCAATAGACCATAAATGCTTCCTGGTGACCAATCGGGAAAAGCCCAGCATCCTCACAGAGGGGCATATTGGCCAACCAAGTTTTTCTTTTAAATGACAACCATTGTTCAATACGAACAAAAGGAGGTCCTGAATATGTACATGTGGACTTGTATTCAGGTCATCTGTATGCCACATTTATCATATCTAAAATCAGAGGGAAAATGCTGCACACATTCTGTCAAAATCTGCTATTGTCAGATGCGTGAGGATGTCTCCTGACAGAATGGAAAGTAGCTCTGATTAATCACCCTGACTTTATAAGTGTAGTTTTGTTTATTAAAAAACAATGTCGCCATTTATACAAAGGAGATTTTCTCAAGAGCCATATTCCTCCAGCAGGGAACTCACCCCTGAGTGCTATCTAGGTCACTTTTAGGGCAAATGATACTGATGGAGAGAGGGGAAACCCCCCATACACACTCATTGATCTCCATTTTGGCTGAATAAATGGGTTAAAGACCTTTGGAAATGATGGAACTGAGGCCTCTATTTCTCTGCTTTACAGGAACAATGGAGTATGTATAGAGTTTGTTCAAGATTAAAAAGTCATGTTGTCGCACAAATGTATATATAAAGGATTCTAAACACTGGCTGAATTAATGTGTAATACAGTATGTTAAATATACAGTTTTGAGAAATTGTGAGGGCCTACTTAAACTTTTGCTTATTTTGAACAAGAGTACAAAATAAGAAAAGAATGCATAGATATAAACAAAAAGAAGAAAGGAAAATAAACTGGTGTATGTACTTTTAAAAGGTTCCAGTAGGGACCAAAACCTTGTCCATAGTTTATTAATATTCATATGGAGCAACACTGCTATGGAAGGTCTATGTCCTGTTTCTATGGTTATTGTTATTTGTGGTTTTTATTATCTCTTGCTCTAAACAGGTAAATTTGAAAATGAAACTAAAGCCACATTCTACTTCCTGATCCCAACAACAAAGTCAAAGAAACCAGCAGTTTACTGAGAAGGCTCTGTATAAATAAATCCCTCCAGCCCCTGGCTTCAAACTGTTATTTTTTTAGGAGCAGTTCATTATACAAAGGGCTTCTCGGTGAGCTGCTTGTTTGTTTGGCTTTTCTCTTTAAGTTAAGGTATAATGTGGTGTTCATTTAATCTACCCATTTTGCCCTATTTATAGGAAGAAATAACAAAATCCATAGATATTTTCTAATTAAAAGAATAGGCATAAAGCATGTTAAGCACAATCCCTAGCCACTCCACCAATGTTGAAAACGGGGTTTACTGTCCCTTTAAATGCAGCATACCTACAGCACTAGTCTAGGGGGAGAAAGAGAATTTGTTTCAGGGAAAGTTTCTGTTTAATAACATCAGTTGCACCTGGATGTTAACAGACTGTGCTAAACTTGTCTAAACCAGGATACTTTCAATTATATTCTGATTGCTGGTAGCCCTTTCCATCTTGTTTAATTCTCTGCCTCAGGTAGCTCCCACCATCCCTCTGACAACTGATCATAGCTCAATAACTTCTGAAGAGGTGCAGCTTGTCCTTTACTGCTCTGTCTACTGTTCCTTCCTCTACTTTAGTAAAACTATTCCCTGATGTTGCTAGACTACAGCTCCCAGCATGCATTTACCATTGATATTATGCTGTAGCATTCTGAGAATAGTAATCCAGCAACATTTGGGTGGATCAACACTGTAGTGGCAGGTTTATGTCCCCTTTAATGAGTAGCATCAAGTTTTTAACTCATTGCCACTATGATAACTGAAATTCATTTTGAACCTTATTTGGCTGCTGGTTTTCAGTGATATATTATCTACAGATGTACTTAATTTGTATTTTATCAGGCTGTTTTGAATATGTTCATATATCAATCAGCTATTAATTAATGCATAAACTCCTGAACAAATAGGAGGCTTATCTCTAAGCAATGCAGGCCTCTATCATATATATATTTATGCAAATTATGTCCACAGCTTTGTACGGAAGAGAGTGTGATAAGATATAGACAAAGGGGTTTCAGAAGTAATAAGGCAAAATGCTATACAAATCTTCACTCTGTTCTTCAAGATAAACTTTGTTTGCTAAGGAAGTAACTTTGTTAAATCAAATAGTAACATTTCACTGTGGTCCTTTAAAGAGCAAAGAAATATTGTGATTGTGTGACGTAATGATCAAAAGAAAAACAAAGCAATAAATGTTTTTGATTTATTATCAATAATTGTAGCTAATTGTTTCTTACCTCCATTTTATTAAAAGGGAACATATATTATACTGTATATTATATATTGTAGCAGTATTGCTCTAATCAGGGTCGTAACTACAGAGGAAGCAGACCCTGCGGCTGCAGGGGGGCCCAGGAGGTATAGGAGTTTATTATACATGCACAAAATATAATAACCTTTCTGTGCTGAACCTTCTTACAAGTTGCATAATATTTAACTGGGCAACCAAAATGTTAAAGTCAATGTTTTCAATCATAAATAAGTAAATAAATTCCTCTGTACATTTTGTGTTTAGTTATGACATGTGTTTACTAGAAGCAAGGGTAAACAATATTTACAAAGTCAATTTAAAGAGGTTGTTTGCCTATAAATTAACTTTTATTATGATGTACAGAGTGATATTCTGAGATAATGGTTTTCATATTTTATTATTTGTGAGTTTTGAGTTATTTAGCTTTTTATTGAGCTGCTCTCCAGTTTGCAATTTCACTAACATAGTTTCTTGGGTCCAAATTACCCTAGCAACCATGCATTGATTTGAATAAGAGACTGGAATAAGAATAGAAAATTTTAACCTTAAAAGCAGCAAGTAAGTTGCAGGTAAAACTTAGCCCCTGTGTAAAATGTATAATGAAGCAAACGAATTCTTAATGTATCACATGAAAATTGAGCATAGGACTGGCCAGATATGGGATGACTTTGTAGTTGGCCAGCTTAAATATATTACAATATATGGACAAACAATCCCTGTTTTTTTTAAAGGATAAGGCATTTTTTAGTAGCTGTATGCACAAAATGTCTTAAATATATTGCTAATGGCTTGAGTGCAGCGGACACACACACACACACACACACACACACACACACAGCATGGGGCAGTTTTATCAAGGTTCGAATTTCAAAGTAAAAAATGCTTTGAAATTCAACCATCGAATTAAAATACTTTGACTTCGAATATCGAAATCGAAGGATTTTTTACCAAATTTGGCAATCGAACGATTAAATCAATTCAACACGATTTCAGCAACCGTTCAAAGGATTTTCCTTCGACCTAGAAAAAACTTAGAAAACTGCTCTAGAAGGTCCCCATAGGCTAACATAGCACTTCGGCAGGTTTAATTTGGCGAAGTATTGAAGTCAAAGTTTTTTTGAAGAGACAGTACTTTGATTATCAAATGGTCAAATATTCAAACGATTTTTACTTCGAAACAAACTCAAATTCACTTCGACCCTTGATAAATCTGCCCCTATGTGTGTGTATGAATACAAATATAATGTAGTCTTAAGTGTATGTGTTACTTTCATTTTACTTATATTTTCCTATTGAGCCAAAAAAAAAAACTGTCTTACAGAAATGATGTGAAAGTGGAGAATTTAATTATATATTAGACAAGAGAAGGCTAATCCTTGTTTCAAGCACATATTCTTCCTGCAATGCTTGGTAAAGAAAACTAAAGCCTGCTGGTTTTAAAGCTTTTTTTTATGTTTGAATACATGAATTCCTAGTGATTTTTCTTTCTGCCTTGCATGGGGAAATTTACAAGTGAAAGGGAAAGAAAATGAGTTTAAGTTTTAATTTGAATCCTGCCTATATTGTTAACTGTCATCAAACTGCCAACTAACTTCTCCTTGCTGACAATGAGAAGACGGTCACTGGCAGAAAACTGCCTACGCCACAATCAAGTAATTTCTTTCATCCAAAGCCCTGATCCCTTTAATAAACAATTTTTTAAAAATGGCAGTCAAAATTACGCCTTGCCTGTTTGAAAAGAAGGAAAATCCTGAGAGCACAATTCCCCACTTGTTAGGATCGTGGAGCATGTGACTTAAAGTCATTCTGTGGGATAAAAGAGAAGTCTAATATCAGAGTTCCTCCATGCTTTCCCCAGAGTTCCCAGCCTTAGCCCATCTGTTATTCAGAGACAGCATGAATGGCATGTGTCAAGAGAGGCTTCACTATGCAAACTGCCAGGGAATGGCCTTTTTCTTACAGAGGTTCCAGCAATTGTTAGAAAGGCAGCCACCATATGGTGAATAATTAGTTTTTGACCCTACTCCAGTAAGATGTTCCTGCCAATGGCAGACATTATCAATATGTGTATTAATGAATGAGACTAATGAATACCTACACATTAACCAACAGGCAGATTACTATTGTGCCTCATTTGGTCCATTCAAGGCAAAGGGTTTCCACAAGGAATTTATTTTTCCTGACACCACTCTCCAGTTTTACCAGGGTTTCATTCTGCCTAAACACATGCATATTTCTGTTGAATGCAATTTGGACACAAACAACATGGAAGATCTATTGCATGAGCTGCTAGCAGTATTCACAAGGCAAATGATTTAGCAACTGTTCAGTTATTTCACTCTAATTTTACAGAGAAAAGTATTTCATTATACAAAGAGAATTTGTATGCTCTTGTTTTTATTCTTATTTTAGTCTTTAAAAGTTGCCATTAGGTTTCAGACTTGCTGGCCAGCTTCTAAGCATGCCCTACTGGTGCAGAGCATTTTCATATTCTTAAAGTGGTAGTTCACTTTTAGGTTAAATTTTAACATGCTGTAGAACAGCCAATTCTTAGCAACTTGTCTACTGGACTATTTTTATTTTTATAGTTTTTTAATTATTTGCCTTCTTCTTATGACCAGCTTTCGGATGGGGGTCTTGACACCAGCAGTCTTAAAAGCATTGCTCTGTAACACTATGATTTAAATTCTATTGTTACTTTTATTACTTATCTTTCCATAATGGCATTCTCCTTATTATATTTCTCTCATTAAAACAATTTTCTGGTTGCTATGAAAATGTGTATCCTAGCAACCAGCTAAAATTCTATCTGAGGTGCTGAACAAAAAGCTAAAGAATTAAAGGAGACCTTAGGCCAGATTCAATTCAGTTAGAAAAAATTATCTCATGGTTTATCAGGTGAAAAGTCCTTGATGAAATTCAATTCAGGGAGAAAACACTTCACTTCTAATTCAAATCCAGTTTTTTCCCATAGACTTCAATACAGTTTTCACGTGATAAACCATGAGATAACTTCTTCTGAACTGAATTGCATCTCAAATTAAAAATTTGAGATGCAAAATTGAAAATTGAAAATTGAATCCACGAGTTTTCACTTGATAAACCCTTTTCTCACTGAATTGAATCTGGTCCATTGTGTGAAAAACTATAATGTGCCAGTACATTACACTCTTTTAAATATAGAAGGAATGTACTTTAAAAAGTAGTGTGTGAAGGGGAGGCAGTGGCACTCTGCACACTGAACTGTAGTTTAGCACCAATCAGCAGCTAGGTGGACCTGATAGGAAACAGCACAAGAGGAAGGACCCTTGATCTCTGAATAAAACTACACAGAAACAGTACCTTCATAATCTCCAGTGGATTTTGTTATGTTAGACCTGGTAGGGAAGCCTATCTGTGCTTGTGTGAATGCATTGCTGTGATTGGCTATCCCCCTCCTTTTTTGCTTCTGGCACAGACAGTTAGGACATGCCCACCCCTTATTTGAAACACAGACAGGGACAGTAGCAGATCTATAGGGTGCTCCAATAAACGGTCCATTTTTAAAGAAAATATTAATGTTTAGCCCAAAGTTAAATCAACACCATCTATTATTCATTATTGCCTACAATTTATGAGCTCCATGAATCCATATTGGTGGCAAAACAATTCTATTGGGTTTAGTTAATGTTTAAATGATTTTAAATGATTTTTAGTAGACTTAAGTTATGGTGATCCAAATTCCCTTAATCTAGAAACCCCAGGTCCTGACCCCCAGGTACTATTCTAGTAGTATGTACAGGGTGTAACTAATATCAGCAGCTCACATAGGCTTTGTCACAAAATATAACACTAACCCCAGTAAAACTACATACATTATTCACTGTCACATCACAATTTGTAGGTGAAATCTAAGGAGTATTTGATGAATCCAAATAATAACCCATTCTGCAAAAGGCATCAATTTTTATTCTAGTATTGTATTCCCATTAAATTCACATGCTTTAGAAACATGTCAAATTGTTTGACTTATTCATATTGCTGATCCATCATTTAAGGCAGTACAGATATGGGATCACTTGTCTGTAAATAAGTTATCCAGAAACCTCAAAATTATGGGAAGGACATATCCCATAGAGTCTATTTTAAGTAAATAATTAAAATTTAAAAAAATGTTTTCCTTTTTTTCCTTAATAATAAAATAGTAAGTTGCACTTGGTCCCAACTAAGATATAATTAATCCTTATTACAGGCAAAACCAGCCTATTGGATTTATTTAATGTTTAAATGATTTTATTAGCATTCTAAATACATAGTGATCCAAGCATTCTGGCTAATAGATCCCATACATGTACTAGAATAGTGTGATATTCTTATACGAAGACAAGCTGCCTTAATTGTGACATTTCTAGTCAACAATTATATATTGATCCTATGTACTATTGGCCTTTTTTGTGCACTTTTAAAGACCGTGTTACTTTGGGTCCTACTAACCAATTAAATAAAATAAGTATAATAAGAATATGGTGTCAGTGACTTGGTTTTCTAAAGGCAAAACCCACTGTACTGAAGGGAATATTAAACTAAAGAGTGTATTATTCTGCCTGGGCAGAGGAAATATCACAATTCTAAAAATGTATATAGAAATATAAAGAAACTACATGCACTTATACCTATATTTTGTACAAAGTAAAAGTGACATTTTTGGTGGAAAGGAAGCATGGTTTGGCCTTATTGCTTGAGCATATGGTGCATCAGTTGGCAACCTCAGTCAACACTTTAGAATTGTTCATTCTTAGATTGCATTAGATTTCATTCCATCTCTCTGCATTGAATATCCATTCTGTTGACTAGACCCAAAGAAGCAAATCAATGTTGTTTATGCATCCTTGTTGATGGGCAAATACTAAAACTGTCCATCTATTTAATTTGAAGACTGAATGGATGAATGAACAAATAATAACAGCAAATGACATAGCTCTAGTACACAGGTTTTACACTGGAGTACAGTATTGCATTGGTGATTCATGGATGAGAGAGTTATAAGACTCTGTCATCTGTGCCACTATTGAAGCTGTGTGTCCCCTTTAAGCCTACTTTGGAAACATGGAGAGTCTGCACTCCTTTTTAAGACCCAATGAGAACTATTAGAGCTATTAGAACTATAATATGTTGATGAGTTTGTATATATGACTTGCTTATAACAGAATCTAAAACTTTACATTTACAACTTTCCTACCTGATCCTGACATAACCCATTTACTGGTTGTTTTATGAAATGGCTTTTCATACGCTTTGTTTCCTCTTAGATGAGCGGACATATTGCTGAGTGTTCTGGTGTACTGTAGAGCTTCTGGTGATGTTGCCATGTGAGCAATGAATCTTGGGCAAGGGGCTGTAGGTATCTCATGGTGATTCCGGTGCTGTGTGGAAAAAAGCAATTGTATATAATCACAATGAAAAGCAATAAGAACACTTTTGCATTTAGGTAATTTAAATGGAAACTAAGGAAAACTGTTTGCTCCACTAGTGTTTATACAATTCATTTATATAACTGAATGCACTCATGCAGGAGAATATTATCACTTTTGAATAGGTATGTTGAAGAAAACTGGGAGTTGTAGTCCAGCAAAATTCAGGTGGTGCTGGAGATGTGTTGCATCCATTTTTAAAAGAAGGTGGTAAATTAAATCTATCTCTGATGTTACTAGACTATAGTTCCAGCATGCAAAAATGCAACTCTTTAAAAGGAGGCAAACCCTTCACAAAATGCTTTCACTGTAATCACCAGCTCTCCAAATTAAGCACTCCATACTTAATAACAGATGCTTCAACCTAAAGGCAAGTTATGGCGTGATTTTTGAGAAATGTCTACTTGCTTACCAGGTTACCTCTTGAAGCCTAACTTGAACATATTTTACCAATTTCGGATGAAATCTGAGTAGAATGCATACTTGTTATTTTGGTTATTCTTGAAACTACAGTAAAATGGCTGACACAGCATTATTTCACAAATCTGTGAGTTTATTTGAGATTAAAGGGGCCTTGATTGAATAGTGGAGTGAAACAGGAAACAACCCCCCCCCAAAAGCCAGACACCTACAGCATCTCAGCTATAGAGATGCACCTTCCAATCCCAATTAGTTAAGGGCATCACAACAGGGTTAGATATTCTAGGTTTACTTCTTCTAATCGAAACAAAGGAGAATTTAATTTTCATCTGCATAGAATTTTATAGGCATCCTAATCTTGAATATGCCATCGGTGTACCATAGGTTCCATCGCTTATTCTTCCCTAGGAAGCACTAATTACAAAAGTCAGGCTAAACTGGCCAACTATACCATTCCATGTGTTGCCACTTTATTTTTACCCACAACGCTTCTCTTCCCCCTCAGTTTCCCAGCATAATTGTGGCCTCATTGGGATTTGCACCCACTGCAGTTCCTCTTGATCCATCAAAATCCAGCAAGTGTGCTGTGCCTGTTGAAACAACATGCCGTTGCAACCCTGGATTTACCACCATATTCAGGGTGTTGGTAGCTCTCTGGTTCCCCAGTGCCAGTAGTAAAACTTGCAGAAGAGACATGATGGATGCAACAACAACAGTGCAACCATACAAAGTGCAAGCAGTATCTTTGGGCATAAGTACTTTTAATGCATGTTATTAATTAGCAGCGTCAGACTGGGGCATTGCGGGCTGCCACGCCAAGGGCAGCCAACAGGGCCCCCTCCTGATGTCAAACCCCCCCCCGTGTGTGTTGGGTAGTGTTGGCGTTGCATCCCATGTCACCATACTGCTCCTTAACTCAGGCAGCCGATTGGAGGAGCAGGCCTGAGCTGGTGGTTTTGCCTGTGACTGCCGGGGTCCACCAAGTTTTTTTCTGGTGTCTTGCCAGCCCGGTCCGACCCTGTTAATGAGTGCAATATTTGCATCAATTTAAGTGATATTGCACTTGCATTTGCTTTCGGAAATTACCCTTATTATATCACATTTATCAAGTCGATTTTTTTTTCTTGAAGATTACTTTCACCATCTTTCTTAATGCAACCAAGTCTTTGATTTTGGTGAAGGGTGCAGTAGTTTTGAGTAGTTTTACAAAGTAGTTGAGTAGATACAAACAAATATTACTCCAAAACAAATATCTAATATACCATAAACTCTCTCTGTTTTTTCTTCATTTTTTGTTTGCATATTATAAAAGACAACACAATTGCTTTGAATTGTAACTCAGCAGTTGTACAACTATTTTAATGTTTACATGCTTTCAAATTGTATTTATACACCATCCAATAAACATCAGGAATATGTTGTTTTTTTTCACTAAATTAAAACTTGATTTCCTAAAAAACTTTAAAAATAGTCCATTTCTCATTTGCATATCTCAGCAAATAACTGACAAACTATGGCTGAACTAGGTTCGCATAAAAGGAAGCATGCTCTTTTAGAAGTTAAGTGTCTCGTCTACAAAGAATTAACAACACCCAGTCACGAAGTACTTAAAAAATTATTAAGTATGGCTAACAAGAGACTTGCAGATTACATAATACACAACCCAATATACAAGGGAGGCATATGTATGCCACAAAGATACCGGTACAACAAATATTGATTTTCTTGATTGATGGTATACCTTATGCCACACAGTCCACTCAAGCATCTGCTTGTTACCGCAAGCCAATCCTTTTGTCTGAAAATAATACAAAGTGGAGTTCTGAGCTGTGGGTTGAGGGTTGCAAATATTTAAAAGTAATACATTTCTCAGACAGAAAGGTAACTTCTTTCATTAAGAAGAAGAAGGGGAAAAAACTCAAAAGCCAGCGGTGTTTGCTTTAAGCCCTTGCACACTCCTTGCACCTGTACTTTTCAATTGTATGTTTGCCAAATTTTTTGTGGTTTTAGAAAAAAAGCTCTTTGTGTGTCTATTTATAAATACAGTAGCTACTTTTTTTTAACTGCAAAAAGGCGCACTTACTAAGTACTTAATGTATACGTCAGACTGATACACTTAGAGCAAACGCTACAGCTATCTTGTAAACTCCATTTGCTCAGCTTTCTGTCTTTTGAAGAGACAGTTGTGTGCTCTCATGTATGAAAACACATGGAAACTTTCCAGTCATGAAACTGCTCTGCCATCATTACACCATGCCTGGAGAAAGGTTGTCTTTGCAGCACTCACACACTTGATTGTATTGATATTGCAGGCTTCTGTAAATGCTTTTTGTTCATAATGTTCATTCATAGTTTTATCTGACTCTTCTTTCTCTCCACTTCTCTAAAAAATCTCCTCCCATTCTGCACTTATTTAAAGACATTCCTTTACTTGCACTGTTGGAGTATGTTGCTACTTCAAGGTTTTCAAGTATTTCCTGAGAGTTCTTCAAGTAATCATGTTTCCTTACAGTCAGAAATCTAGCCATAAATATTGGGTAAAGTGCACCTTAGCTTGTTCTTGTTTTATATTTTTTTGTATTTTTATCTTGCTTTTCTAAAGGCAGTAAAGCATGTGGCCCTTTAAAAAGCAACAAGTATTGCAACAAGATCTTTTCAATAAAAACACTATTTGCTTTGTGTAAACATGACATGTAAACTGTGCATAACACGGTGCCATTGGGTGCAAGGGACTCCTTTACTTAGTGCCTGCAATGGCTTTTATTCTGTATAATGGGCAAATCACTTTTCATACTCACACATCTAGGCCTTTTCATATGCTGATCATGGGTGTCCGCAGAACATTTTCCAATAGCTTTTCCAAGTAAGCTAATAATATCACATAGGGTAGCATCCCACTGAAGATGAACGTAGTCATGACAATGCAAAAGAAAACCTAATTAAGGCTTTCCTTGGAGTGGGAAGCATACAAATGTTTTGTGTTGTTGGAAATTAAATTTACAAGCAACTTCTCTGAACTAGCTGGAAAAGTCAGGGTGAGGCAACTGCCCCCTCTTGCACTCTTCTGCGTACACCAATGGTGCTGATCCCATCCTTTGGAATTTTCTTCCCCATACCATGAGACATTCCCAGAGCATACAGGCCTTCAAAGCTCACTTAAAATCCACCTCTTCATTAACAGTTACTACTTTAGCCCGCAAAAGCTTGTTCACCATTTATAGCACCATTATTCTTCTTAAAAACCCCATAACTATTGGTTTACTGATTTTTCAGAAAACACTTACAACCAATATCTAGACCACACAGGTCAAGTCCACTTTATGTCCCATTCCCTTTCCTTTTAGACTGTAAGCTCTTTATGCAGAGCCCATGCCCTCTTGTATTTAACACTTTGCAAACTCTATAGCAGTGATCCTCAACCAGTAGCTTGTGAGCAACATGTTGCTCTCCAACCCGTGAAAGTTGCTCCCAGTGGCCTCAAAGCAGGTGCTTAATCCAGGTTTGGAGAACATTTGGTTGTATAAAAACTAAGTATAGTGCCACGTAGAGCCTCTTGTAGGCTGCCAGTCCATAATGGGGCTACCAAACACCAATCACAGCACTTATTTGGCACCCCAATGGACTTTTTCATGCTTGTGTTGCTCCCCAACTGTTTTTACATTTGAATGTGGCTCACGGGTTAAAAAGGTTGGGGACCCCTGCTCTACAGCATATAGCTGCTTCAAGTAAAATGCCATTGTTGGTGTTATTACGAACATGGCATTTTCTCTGCTGATGGATCAGCCATTTCTCTGTTGGTCCTTTTTACCCCACCTGTGCATAGGCCGAAATTGTTGTGTATTTGTTATCTCCTTACTTTGAGAGACAATCGTGATAAATACAAATAATGAAAACTAAAGTTTGAAATTAACATTTTATATACTGTATGTGAACCTACAGAATTGCTATTTGCCTTCTAATGTACAGCATCCCAGTGCAGTACAATGTTCTGATACATCTTTACAAGACCTGTTATGTATCTTCAGCCTTTCCCCCCAATTTCCGACACAATCTGTGTGTCAAGTTCAGTTTGTGTGAATATGTGTACCATTCTGCATGTTCACAGGTCCCGTAACATGCACTGGGTACATATATTTTAGTTAAGAGGCAGATTTCCAAATGTTAAGTGAAGAATAAGGACTGATGCAGGAGTTTTGGAAACCAATTGTGGCATCATTCTGATTATGTATGAGCTCCCCCATATACAGTAGTATTGTAGTGTTGTGACACAACTAGAGTTCCTTGCTCCCACAAAGCCTGCCTCATTTGTAACAAAGTTAAATCTCTCAAGCCACTGACCAGAGAAACCAGATTTCCAAATAATTCAGATTTGTGTGTCTGTTCTTTCTAATTAAGGGTAATATCGGAAAGCACAGACAGTGAGTAGCATTGTTTAAGGATCATGGTTTTAAACACGAAAATCTGATTATCAGCTCATGTCAGAAGCCAAGCAATAATGCAGCTTAGCATTTGTTTGGACTTTTTCTTTATCCAAAAGATAATTACTGTTTGTTAGGCTTTTATGTAAGTGTATCTGTGGCCCTGCTATATATATGAATAGGAAAAGCCTACAATAGTTCAATGAGCATTGCTTATTTACAATAGGCAGTGCCTGTTCCAATGGGCTAATTTAATTACTGGAGAAAATAAATAAAAAACTACCTAGGTAAAAAGTTCATTTTCAGAACAGTATGTTAAGCATGCCAAATGAATGTTCCATTCTAGCTCAAATTGTTATAATGGGCTTATTAGCATCCATGCTGCAACTATGTGGCAGAAACATCATAACAGGCATTTTCCGAGACCACCAGAGTACACATCCTAAAAGCACAATGCCCCCTTCCTATAATTATGTCATGGCCGGAGCATAATACTTAGTTGGCAGCAGGCTTGTTTTAATTAATTTCATTAAGGAAAGAATTTTAGGTGGTACTGCCGTTACTAATCTCCTTATTAATAAACCCGTGGGCAGAGACGATGCATTGTGCCTCTGTATTTTGTTCTGTGTCTCTTTTAATTAGCTCAGAGTTTATGCCTTCCATGTTGCCTTGTTTTGTGTGTTTAGCCCACTGCTTGCTACTATAAAATTTAAAATACAGGTGTGGGATCCCTTATCCAGAAATCAACAAATTATGGGAAGGCTATCTCACATAGAATCCATTTTAAGCAAAATAATTTTAATTTTAAAAATTATTTAAACTTTTTAAATTCTTTTAATTTTTTTCCTTTTTTTCTGTAATAAAAATAAACCTATATTGGAGGCAAAACAATCCTATTGGGTTTATTTAATGTGTAAATGATTTTTAGCAGCCTCAAGGTATGGTGATTGAAATTACAGAAAACTCCCTTGTCTGGAAAACTACAGGTCCCAAGCATTTCAGCCAACAGATCCTATAACTGTACTGTATATAACTTTTATAAATGTACCATAACAAATTACCCATTAAAAAAACTGCTGTTATCAAACATGTTAAGTTTCACAATAAATCAAATGATATTACAGGTATTAGACCTAGTATCCAGAATGCTCGGAACCTGGGGTTTTCCGGGTAAGGGATCTTTCTGTAATTTGGCTGTTCATACATTTTCTACTTAGAATTAATTTAAAAGAATGAACCCAATAGGATTGTTTTTCCTCTAATAAGGTTATTATATAATTATAATGAGGATATATATATATATATATATATATATATGTTAGTTTGGATCAAGTATTGTAAGGTATTGTTTCTTTATTACAGAAAAAAGAATATAAATTTAAAAAATCTGAATTATTTGATTAAAATTAAATCTATGGGAGATAGCCTTCCCTTAATTTGGAGTTTTCTGTATACCGAGTTTCTGGATAACATATCCCATACCTGTATTTGAGGGATGTCTTGTTCCAGTTACAGGTACGATAAATTGGGTTAGCTGCACCAACTCTAGGATACAGTTCTGGATCTGGATAAATCCTGGCAAATTTTGTAAGATTTGAATACAGTCAAATCCTTTGGCTCAAATGAATTGAGAACCAGTGATGTCGTGACTTCAAAGTAATAGAAAAATGTGTTGTTCGCAGATGAGGCAATTATTTTTTAAATTAAGTGGCTTTAGCAAAGGGGAGCTATCACGAAATTAAGAAAATTTCATATAAGCTTCAGCAGTTCAGGGTTCATAATATAACATTATATAACATATAATATAACATAATATAACATAATATAACATTTGTTACATTATTAGACTGCTGTAAATGGAGTCTATTTGGCCTAGTACATCACATTACATTGGTCACTTACCTATTGGATTTTATTCAGCCCTTAAGCAACAGGTCAGTAAAAAGTACAGGTATTGGATATCTTATCCAGAACCCCAATATGCAGAAAGCTCATACTTATGAGAAGGCCATTTTCAATAAACTTAACTTTTAGCAAATAATTTTTATGTTTTCAAATGATTTCATTCTTCTCTGTATTAATAAAATAATAGATTGTTCTTGATCCCAACTAAGACTTAATTAATCCATATAGATGGCAAATCAAACCTACTGGGTTTACTTAATATTTAAATTATATTTTAATAGACTTAAAGGGGTGTTTCAATGTTAAAGGAGAACTTCAGCTTTACAAAGAAGTAGGCTACTAATTCTGCCCATTATGTTTTGTTGTTCTGTACCACCCAAGGCAACCACAACCCTTTAGCAGTAAAGATCTGTGCCTCTGAAGATGCCCCTGTAGCTCCCTATCTTCTTTTCTGCTGATTCACTGCACATGCTCTGTGCTGCTGTCACTTACCTGAGCCTAGGGACTGAAATTTGCTTCATCTTCTGTCATATGGGAACCTAATTTTCTGTTTGATTATATGTGACAACCCTTAAGCTTATCTTCTCAACAGCTGTCAGGGCACGCAATATATATATATATAGTGAATAAAGTACCCCCTCTTCTAAAATTCAGCCTCGTGTTTTTATATGGTCATGAAACTCCTCGGTAACTTCTAATATCCTCATATTTTGCAATTGGGGGTACTTTATTTATTATAATACACTAGTTTCAGTGAGTCATGTGACTGAAATGACATCAGAACTCACCGTTTATAACTGATGACATCAGAACTCACCGTTTATAAGGATATAATTTACAAGATATTCATGGCTTTTGTGTATTATATATATATATATATATATATATATATATATATATATATATATATATATATATATATATAAAGACGGCTCGAGAATATATTACATATATATATATATATATATATAATTGGTGAAGTCGCAATTAGGAACCACAACAAAATACTGTGTATAATGCACACCTAATCAAAAGTAAAACATTTTGGCCATGAAAATATTTTGTGTTTTCTAAAGATGTTACAAACATCGGGGGGGGGGGGGAATTCTGATAACACACCCTGAAAGTGTATTGAAGTGCAAGCCTTAAATTGAGTATTAACTGTATATATATATTTTTTTTTTTTTGAAATCTCAGTATGCTAAATTGGAGTTTTTGTTACCACCATGTTACTGTGTAATTATTAACAGTGTGTAATATTTTGGAAAATGTTCCATGGCCTAACTTACCTACAGTAACCATATGCTTTTTTAGCAAACAGACAGCATTGTTCCCACTTCTATTGTTTTTATCCCTTGAATTGAAAGTCTTTAAATACACTAAGTAACAAACCTAATCCAGAGTAAGACTTTTCAGAAGTGTATGTTTAAACACCTGCTTCCATTTTGTCATCAATTCTTCATAACCTTGCTGTACAACAATTATATTTACTGTTACATAATAAATGAAATGTTAGTCTGTTTCTCCTGAAAAGTGCTTGCATTAACGTTATGAGTAATCTATTATTGATACAGTAAATTAAGCGTAATCTGTTGAAAGATTGGTATATATACCTCACCAGACAATCGGGTAAACATGAGGATAATATTGACACATTGTTGACTATTCATATCCTGTGCCCTTAATTGGATATTTCTGTGACGGTAGGAAATTTCAGAGGATTTTTATTTGTTGCAAAAAAAGTGCTTGTAGTTAACTATACAATCAGCTAGAAAGAAACATAATGGATCTATTCATGTTGTTGATTGAATCCATATTACAAAATAATGTTGACTACACCCTTATTCCTAGTGTACTAGGATGGGTGTTACATTAATGAAGACAAGGATAAGAACATCTTTCACATGTATTGATGGGCGAATTTATTCACCAGGCGCGAATTTGAGGCGAATTCCCGTGATTCACTGCCGGCGAATAAATTTGCGAAACCGCAGCGAAAATTCACTGGCGAAAATTACCCGGCATCAAAAAAATGGACGTCAGCGCATTTTCACCAGTGCTGTTTCGCTAATTTTTAGTGGGAAATTTTTTGGCGAAGCGAAATTCCCCAAATTCGCCCATCACTATTCACATGACCAAAACCTCTTCTCTGAACCTTTAGCTGTGCATTTACCTCTATAAGTATATGTTCAGGGTTACAGGCATAAGTCACAGATCAAAACTGACCTTTCCAAACCAAAAACTGGACTCTAATATGATGTGTTAAAATAAACAGGTGAAGATTATTACACGGGTGTGCCAGTTTTGAAATTTGAGGATATATATATATATATATTTATATATATATATATATATTTATATATATATATATATTCAGAATGTACACCGGCACTCACCTTTCATCAATTCCTGGGCACTCACGGAAATAATAAATGGTGAATTTGTTTAAAGTTTTACATCAAAGCCTTTTGGTTCTCCTTGAAGGCAATATAAATGGGGCCATGTTATATTTGTACAGCTGGTTATCCAGAGTAATCAAATTCAATTAAAAATAGCCAGGGCATAGCTCTTCAGGCTCTCCACTCTCAGTGCTCTACCTTCATGCTTACTTCTTCTGTGCTCCTTTTGGGTAAAGTGGGTGATATTGCTAGTGCACAGAGCACAGATGTTACATCTATATTACAAGAGACTACAAAAATGAAGTTTGTCTCTTAAAGTTACCCAGGGTACCTTTTTTCTGCCCCCTGGTGGAGTGCTGTCTGACATGTTTTGTTTCATGGCCTTGAAACAACATGCCCAGGGATGGATTTACATAGTGGGTGCCCCTAGGCCCACTGCCATTCATCGCCCATTTCCCCCCACCTTTATTTGTGCGAATTTTCATCATCAATGAGGATTGGCGCATGGGAAATTTAAAAAATAATTGTATCTCCAGCGCATCCCCAGTGTTTTTTAACCAATGTGGGTGTGGTTGGGCAAAAATCCTGCCGCCCTAGGCCCGGGCCTAGGTGGCCTTTCCACAAATCCGGACCTGAACGTGCCATTCTACCCCTGAGGTGCCATAGCTGCTTAACGGTATAACCACCCAGACTCCACTCTTACTTATGTGAAGGATGGTGATTGGTTGGAGGTTGGGGGCCCATTTTTTCGTTGCAATAATATAGGATAGTAGCAAATAGTAGGTATTTTGGTCAACAGTTGAATGAACTGGCTTATTTCCTGTCTTTGGGTGGCATCTTGGGTGAGGTGTTCATATGTCATGTGACTGTGAGGCCTTTGGCAATAGCCTAACAATAGAATTTTACAGGTAGAAGTTGTTATCTTTCTCCGTTTTATATGTTAACCTTAAAGAGGACAGCGTAGGTCTACTGAAATTTTACCAGACTACATTCCTAATGATG
This sequence comes from Xenopus laevis, assembly GCF_017654675.1. NCBI lineage: Eukaryota > Metazoa > Chordata > Amphibia > Anura > Pipidae > Xenopus > Xenopus laevis. Next base: position 56,868,062 of record NC_054375.1, on the reverse strand, counting down.
AGTCCAACAATTGCAGAGATCGATTCTTTCAGCAACAGTCCTCAAACTTTTTGCAAATTCTACATGCCCATGAGTCAATTGATCTTAGTGAATGATGCAACATTAGTAGGGGTACCTCTTATTGGAGAAAACTTTTACATCTGTAATTAAGTTAAGGATCCACACTTTGCAAGAGTTTGGTGGGAAGGGAACAGAAGAGTCACATTTTTTTGCATCAAGGGTTAATTTACTAAACAAATCTATAAAAAGGATATATACAGTACATATAGAGGATTCTGCATTTGTAACAGAAATAGATGAAACCCACGATATCTATACACAACCAATTAGAATATGTGAATTCTACACATGTGAATGTGTGCTGAGAATTTTGGCTACTTTTTATCTCTACAGTCTGTTCGCTCAGAATAGAAACTACCATTAGAGCAGGTACATAGGCCCACTTACTGCTGGTCTCATTTTATAAATTGTTCTAATTATTTTTATGACTTAGCTATTAGCTTTTTTTTTGCTTCTTTGCTACTACTACTTAACAAACATGCAATATTATCCAGTTTATACATTTGCCTATCCTATTTTAATAGGTTTACAGGATTGAAAATGCAAAGACAGATTAATTCAGTGAACAACCTACTTAGTAAAGTGCAAAGGCATGCATCACTGTCAACCAAAGAGTATGCTAATTATGTATGGCCCCATTGGTGGCAATACTGCTTCACTAAACACCTGTGTGGGGACATCTAGGTCACGTCAGCCTAATGGGCTTGGGAGTTTTATACAAAGTGGTAGATCCACTTCAGCCTGTAAACTGTAGGAGCACCAGAATGAACATTAAAAGTGAACTGTATAAGGATTTGCATAGATCGGGTATTAGAATATATAATCATCATCATCATCATTTATTATATAGCAGCAGCAAGTTATGCAGCACTTTGCTTGTTTTAGCGAGAGGATTCAACGGAACCATGGAACAATGCATAGCTCCATATGCAGCATTGTGAGATCCCATTATTTTAAAAAGGCTACTGAAGTATATATGAAACAGTGACTTATATAAACTGGGAAAAAATGTCACCTGTCCAGACCCATTCCTTTAAAAATCGGACTGCAGGGTCTGCTTCCTCTAAGTTACATGCAAATCTCCCATCTGCAGCCGCTCTCCTAAATGAGAGCTGTTGGGAGCATCGGGAACCAGCAACCTGTTGTTGATATCAAGCCAAGTGTGCTTTTATCCAAAAGGGATCTCAGAATTCTAGTGATCCTCCACATTATCTGTCCAGTCATTGTACTCCTTTACATAATTGTAGCTCATACTATATTAGTCTCTTTTTCAGTCATGTTCTACTATTTACACTCTTCTCCAAAGAAACAAGTTCCAACCCAGCATCCTTCTTTCCGTTTCTTCTCTAGTTTTCTAAAATGTCATTCTTGTTGCAAGTTCTACCCATTATAAATGTAATTTTTTAACTGTAACTTTGTGACCATTTTTCTAATATTGAAATCTGACATTTTATTTTTCACCTTGTGTCTTATTGAAGCAGCTCTTTGAGGGGGGTCACCGACTTTGAAAACTGTTCTAAATTGATACATTGATACATACATGATTCATTTCTTTGTCCCTGCTGAGCAGAATCCCTGAGTTTCATTAAAGGGCACCTGTTACAATAATATATTTTCGCCCACCAAAGGTGCTGTATAATAGAGCCTGCACTCTGGTTGGGAGTAACAGTAGTTTTTCTACAAAAAAATGCCCCCTACCAGCACTAGGACAGCTGCACTGGGAGGGGCTCCCGGTTGAGCAGTCATGTTGGGGCACATGCATATGAGCGAACACTGAAACTTGCTCATTACATGCATGCACGTGATGTCAGAAGCTCATTAAGCAGATGTGCTCTCACAACATGGAAGTTCTCACTGCAAGTTCTTTCCCTGTGAGTGTCCTAGCATTGGTGGGGCCATTAAAAAAAAAAACTGTTAACCCACTCTATTAGCCTGCACCTTGTGGTGGGGGGGGGGAATATTATAGGGTGCCCTTTAAAGGCAGCTATTTGAATTTACACAATAGTTGCTAATGTTCTACAGATGCTGCCGAGAAATGTCAACTAATGTTCTTTAATTGTTAACTTTAAGCTTTTTGGAAAATGGTCAAAAAAAATGTTGGTGAAAAATCTGAAAACAGCTGAACTGAAAAAAAGTCTAGAACCCATTAAACTAGGGATGCACCGAATCCAGGATTTGGTTCAGGATTCGGCCAGGATTTGCAGCAGGATTTGTATTCAGCCGAATCCTTCTGCCCAGCTGAACCAAATCCGAATCCTAATTTGCATATGCAAATTATGGAGGGGGAGGGAAATCGTGTGACTTTTTGTCACAAAACAAGGAAGTAAAAAAGTTTTCCCCTTCCCACCCATATGCAAATTAGGATTCGGATTCGGTTCAGTATTCTGTCAAATTTTTCATGAATGATTCGGGGGTTTGGCGAATCCAACATAGTGGATTTGGTGCATCCCTAATTTAAACAATATTTTGAACACTGTTTTATGTATATGGACAATTTAGCTCTGAATCCACTGACATGAGATGTATGTGGTGGAGAGGCCTGGTGTATCCTTGCAACCATAGACCAGATTTATGCATTGCACACACTGTCTTACAATAACAAGGGTGTGGACCTGGAATTTATTATTTTGAGTGGAGCCCTGGAATTGCAAGTTATGCTCTAGTTATAGCTATTTTAAGTCTACACTTTCTGGGTTGATACAGACTGTGGAGATGGTTATGCATCTTGCTGCCTCCCCTTATGCCCAGACACCACCTTTGTATGGTCATGGAGTGTGGGTGAAGATCGGCCACAGCTATATTTAGATTATCATATATACCAGTTCCTTGCCAAATCCAAAAACTCATGCATAGTAATGACAACTGTATAACGACTTGTTTATCTTACCCCCGATGCCGGCCACTGCATGTGCATCCCCTTGATATCATAACTGAATAACAGGCAAAGGATCAATTAACCTCCAATGCTGTGACAAATGCACTTGAAATAGACTTATAGTAGATAAATCAGCACTGGAGTAAAGGTAGAGTAGAGGTAGAGTAAAGGTTTTTTTTTTTTTGGTTAATCTTAATTTTCACTAATAACTCATAACACTCTTTTAACTGGGTGGGCGGGAGGTGGTTGTGGCTGCAACTTTGCTGCTGGGTGTGAGGTGGTATGGGGATAGGGGATGGAGTGCTATTCTCGTTCTAAGGGGCATGATGATGTCACACGTGGCAAAAGTGGGGCAGAGAGCGCAGAATCAACGGACCGGGTCCCCTCCCGAGTCAGTAAGTGCTCTCGCTAAACACTTCAGCACTACCCACACTCATAGGCAGACTGGGCTTTTCACCTCCTGCATGGGGTATCCTGTTTCACCATTAAGTTGGCCATAGACACGCAGATATAGCCTGATATCGGATTAAAAATCGTGCGGTGCAATCTCCCAAACTACCACTTAACATGCAGATTACTACTATAAATTAGTAAAAAGAACAAATAAGACTATGTTTTGGCTATTAATTCACTAACAACAATTGTATGAAAGTTATGTCAGACAAATAGTAACAACAGTCACCTATTGATATCGTGAGGTCATACATGCAGAGATATTATTGTTAGCCAACACAGGGGCGCCCCGCCAACGAGGCGAGTTGAGAAACTCGCCTCAGGCGTCACGCCGGAGAGGTTTCCAAGGGAGGCAAAAAGCCGCTCCTGGTACCTTTAAGAGCCGAATTTTCGTTTTTCGTTCCTGTATCCCCTCCCGACGGGTAAACCGGGAGGGGGGACGGCATTGCAGGAGCCGCCTCAGGCGGCGTTTTCCTCTGAATCGGTGCTGCCAACAGAAATCTTTTAACCTGTCCAATCGGGACAATCCACACACGGTCCAAAAATCACACAAAACAAAGATTCATAGGACTTTATCTTTGCATCTTTGGACAGCTTTACTCAGTGGTTACTTTAGAGATTAGGGATAATACTGTATCTTATTCAGTAAGATACTGACACTGGAAAGTGGAAGGAAAGGGGAAAGCAATGTTGTGGATGTTGCTGGAGCATCCTCTAACCTTAGATAATATGTTACATATCTGTTTTTGAGTAAAACTTGATTGAGCAAAAGTGATTGCACCCCCTTTAAAGAAGAAGGAAAGTTATTTTAATTTGGGGGTGCCAAAAGTTAGGTACCCCAAGTGGTTATATTTACTTATCTGACACCCTGTGCCGGTGCTCCTATCAGCAGAAAACTGCACAAAACTGGGGTTCTGCCAGCAAGCACCACAGATCTATCGTCCTCTTCGCTCTTCAAATTTCCCAGGGAAGTAGATAGCTTGGCTTTTTCGCTCTGTGGTACTTGCTGGAAGAACCCGGTGCCAATGGAGTACCCCGGATGATAGGAGCACCGGCCCAGGTGAACCTCAGCAAGTATTTAGATGAAGCATAATAAATTTATTAAATCACTCATGGCACATTGAGTTCTAATTTAATGGGGAAATTGAAATATTTCATATTAGCTATGAGCATAAAACATTTGCTGTGTGCTGGTGTCATAAAGAATACTGAGCTTAGTGAAGAATTGCCTCCTGTTTTGCTTCTAGGTGCTCTCAGTGAAAAATTAAGTTGTCAATGTGCATGCACAAAAACAGACCACTCTGTATATTGCTGATTAATCTGAATAATCTGAGAGGAAAAACAATGGGGATCAGAGGAAACAAAAAACAGGAAGTGCTTGGGATACTGAGGGCAAACGTCTCCGCTGTCATTGTGTTGCTTCAGGACAGAATGAATAGCAGCTCTTACCATGCACATGTAATTAAGTAATTTATATAAGGTCATGCTCATATGCAAATACATTTATTCATAAATTCATAATAAAACTTATTCAGTTATACTAATGTATATATACGTTATAATAAAACAGACTTTAGAGTGTTCAGTCTGCTTTTTAAAGCTTCATACTGACCGACATTTGGAATGGGTGACCACAGTGGGGGGCTAAGAGTTTAGGATACCATTGCTATAAACAACACGCTGTTTAAGTTTTACACCACCTATAATGTATGGCAGTGGTTTTCAGCCATTTTGGCCAAGCTTCCCTTTGAGATCCAGCATGTGGTCAGGGCCCCCCTTAGTTTAAAACATGGTTGCAAACCCATAAAAATAAACTTTGCTGTATCAGCCATTCAGCCATGGCTCCAAGATTATCAAGGCCAGCAAATAAGTGTTCACCCCAAATCTCACCATAACTGACGTTCAATGTGACCTTCTTTGAGTACCTACAGACCACTACTGTATGGTAAGCCATTTTGGTTTGTTTGTGTTTATGAATGCAGTACTATAATGCCTGTAAAGAGAAAGTTATTATAAAGGGAGACAAATTATTAAAAATTAAACTAGAGCCAGAGATCAGATGAAAAAACAGAACAAAGATCATTATAGTGTTTAAGGCTATAGTTAAAGTTTTATACTTACAGTATAATGGTAAACTCCTCTGTCCCATAGGGTTGCTTTGGTCACAAATGTAAGGTAAAATGGAGATGTTTGCTAAAAACAGAAACAGGCAGTTAACAAGGTAGTTCGTGTAATACATACATTATTTTAAAAAATGTTAAAATGGTGTTCGTTATTTGAAAAAAATCTAAGTATGTTGAGGTTTGTCAGAACTGGTTCCAGTTAAGATATCACCATCAACTATTTTTCATTTTTATTTAAAAAGCTGTTTTTTTTTGTTTAAAAGTGTTTGCCCAATGCTTTTTCACTACCTATTAAATACACCACATTATTGTATCGGGGACTGCCATCAGTGGCGTAACTAGATATTACTGGGCCCCACAGCAAATTATTTTTCAGGCCCCCAAAATTTTTAGCAGTTGACTTGTTTTACCAATATTTATTGAAACTGTATATGAATTAGGGCCTCGTGGGGCCCCTATACCTCCTGGGCCCCCCTGCGTCTGCTTCCTCTATAGTTACGCCCCTGACTGCCATATTTGTGCTGCAGTAGTGTTTTAGCATGACAGGAAATTGTAACTGACGGGTTAAAAAGTCAGGTTGGCAAAACAGTGAAGAGGAAAACAATAAACATGACCTATAGCCAACATTTGATGTGCATTCATATTTTGAAGAGTAGTGTAGTGTCAGTATCATTTGTTTCAATTTGTTGACATTTTCCCATTGCTACTGCCTTGTGTTCTATCTTCTACTTCTAGTTCCCCATATGCTTTCTCAAACACTTCACAATATGTTTAGAGTAGAGTAATGCTGTGAAGGTTGTCCCCTTTATATACCACAAACCTTTGCCTACAAACAAGAAAATTTACAATAACAATGCAACAAGCAACATTGCATTTTTCATCCTTACACAATTTGTTATTCGGTTACAAGGAATGCATTGGTCTGGTATGTACCAGCTAATTGTCCATTTGATGGCTGCTTTCTTCTTTTGACTTGTTTTTCAATTGTTTGTAGACATCACCCAGCAGAAATAAGAAGTAAGGCCTGAATTAGCCTTTCTTGTGCCTACTGTTGTATAAACCCAAGTGCTCCTCTAGACCTTGGTCTCTAATTTAGAAGGGGTAGAATCACCTTTGGGTCAGTGGCTCACAATACAAACACCACTCTCAGTGAACCTGAAAGTGCACTTATTCAGCCTGTGCATGCATTACTATGTGAATGGGAACCATTCTTTTACTGATACAGAGAAGGGCTATTTAGGAACAGCTAGGTTTAGCATTTGTTGGGTGCACATGTATTTGTTCACAGGGATAAGAAAATAGGGGCCCTGGGCAAATCAGGAAGGCTTTAGTGGCTGAGAAAGAAAATTGTCAGCTGTTTGCAGAACGCCAATTCCTAAATACATTAGGGAAAAGCAGTTCATTTTAGTTTGTCCTAAAACTAAAATGCCCATAACTTTTAGACTATGTGGTTCTGTAGAGTGTCAAGTACTTCTTCCACTCAGGACAATTTGACAACATGGATGGAGTTTATTGTCAATACAAATTGCATTGGCAAAATATTGCGTAACACATAAACTTAAGTCTTTCTGCCACCTGTACTGGGAATCACCAAGCTCACAGGAGTCCATCTTACCATATACCTACTCTAGTCTGTCCTTAGGGCCTGGAGTGGGGCAGAGAGTTAATACAGAATATACTGCTGCTTTCTTCTACACTGTATAAAACCAAGCACCCTGTTAGAAAATGGTAAGTTGCTATTTGTTTCCTCTGCTGGACTACCAGGATGGTTAAGGTTGCTGAGAAGCATCAGCACCACAGATTTTGCACCCCAAAAGACTGATTCAGATTCACCACATACACATATGACTGAATTTCTTTCTATGATGGTTACTTTGTTTTTTAGTTCCTCAGTCACAACACAAAGCCAAATATATATATTTATATATATATTTATATATATATATATATATATATATATATATATATATATATATATATATATATATATATATATATATCTATATATATTTTTTTTTTTCTATTTTTTTTTTTTTTTAAATAACAAAAAAGTTATTGTATATTATATAACATGGCAAGTAACAGTCAGGTCTTGCCACTCTGTTTCTAAATGCAAAGGCCTGTAGATAAGCAGTTCTCATTAGACAAAACTGACATACTTAAACCTCCTTCCTTCCTCAGTTCCTCAATATGAACTGAAAAGAAAATAACAAAATAGTAAGGAAACTGGAGCCTTAAAAGCTTAACCAGGATACAGGTGGGATCACTTCACCCCTGAAAAGCTATTGTGAGAGGTCAGACTAACCATTCTTCAGAGTAAGGTGGAGCTCAGATATTCATTGCAAGTAAGCCATTAACTTGAATCGTCAATGAATCTGGCATTAGGCGTTCATTAAAAAGTGTTTTTATTTCAGTAAAACAGCAAGAATAGCGGCTGATCAATTGGAGCAAACGGAGCGAGAGAAGTTTGGATGCTTTCATCCTTATTACATATTGAAGATTTAAACGAGCACTTCTGGAAAAAAAGACACAAGTGGTCCCATGTAGGATAAGGGGGTATAGACAATTGAAAAACTTTGCTCTCTGGACTTTTGTTTTAAAAGAGAAACAAGGCTCAGTATGGGTTTATGGCAACCAAAGCGTAGATTCTGCTAGGACAAAATACGAGCAGTTACATGTGAAATGCTGTATTGACGTGAAACATAATGATGCTTGGGGACAAGCAGTAGGGTTAAAATACTGTAAGTGTGAGCAGGTGGTACAACAGAGGGTTAATGTGTTTTGTCTTGTTTAGACAAACACAAGCACTTGAGCGTGTTCCAGTAAATGAATGAAGGCAAGCGGCGAATCCAGTGTACACAGAAAGGCTGCGCGCTCTTAACATCTTCTATTTTCACTAATGAATTTGAAACTGGATCCCTCCGGCTGGAAAGGTCAGGATCAGACTGTATATCCCTGGCTTCCAGTGTCTGAAAGATTAGCTAGAACTTACCTAAGGACAGGCACCTTATCTCTTGTCTTATTTTTAATTTAATCAGAGAAACCGTGTTTCAGCACTAATTAAATTGCTCATATCGAATGCCAATAAATACTGGACGCTGTGTAACCTTTTGCAGAGGACAGACGTGTATGTAGGCACAGTGTGACCTCTGGTAGTGATTTATGATAAATATGGTATGATAGGAACATGCTATACATTACAATAAAAACTGTGTAGGAATCGCCAAAATAAAGTCACGTGATTACAGGTAAGTGCATTCTCAAGCATTTCCCTGAAAGTTAAAGTATGATTGAAGCTGTAGTCCATTAGTGAGAGAAAAAGATGGTGATGAGCGAAGCTGTCCCTGCGAAACTGTGGAAAAATTTGCGAAACACATTGAAGTCAATAGGCGTCAAATTTTTTTATGTGCGCAACAAATGCATTGTCAATGGGCTTTTTGCTTATGGCGACTTTTTTTGTTTTGGGGACAATTTTGTCTAGGCAAATTTTTGTCTCGTCAATTTTTCGCGGTGGATTTTCGCCGAAAAAATTTGCAGATGGTGAAGTGCGTAATTTTGCAGCGGATACATGCCTGGCAAAAAAATTCACTCATCACTAGAGATCGATCAGCTCTTAACAAACAAAGCACAATTTGTTTGCAGCCATATTTGTGTAAGGAAATCATCCAATCAGAATAGCACCAGCTCTTTTTTCATTTGAGTGTCTTTTTAGGCTTCATATAATCACCACTAAAGGCAGCAAACCATTTTTGAACACCTGATTAGTCTCAATGGAGAATTCACATTTGTCAGTAAACAAGGGTTATCTATTTTGTAGAGCTAGGAGAAATAAAGGGTCATATTTGCCAAATTTCTACACAGCATACTTGCAATGGCATGTGTAACATCCTGCCTGGAGTTGAACCTGTGACCTGTAGGTTGCTGTGTAGGTTCTCATGCTGCAGTGCTATGCATGAGGACTACTAAGGTTCTGGTTCAATCTTATAGCCATCCTTCTATTCCCTGGTAGGCATGGTGAACTCAGCTGTTGCTAGTCTGGCCAAAGGTGCTCAGTATTCACCATTTGTCTAGCTGAAAAAAACCCTGCTTTGCACTGACTCACTGCCCGTTTTAGGTCAACCGTGCTTGGCCCTATGTGCTCTGTTCCCTGTGATTGTTGTTTCTTTTGACTCCTGCTACCTGCTCCTGTCCCCTGTGTGACTGCCTAGTTCTGACCCTGGCATGTTTTTGAGTTTGCTTCACCATTCTGCTCCTGTCCTCTGTGTGACTTTTTGTTTCTGACCCGAGCTTGTTCCTGACCTTGAGTTTGCCTCACCATTCTGCTCCTGTTATCTGTGTGACTTCCTGGTTCTGGTCCTGGCTTGTTTCTGAACTTGAGTTTGCCTCACCATTCTGCTCCTGTGCTCCTCTGTGTGACTTTTTGGTTATGACCCAGCTTGTAACTGGCCTTGAGTTCTCCTCACCATTCTGCTCCTGTCCTCTGTGTGACTTCCTGGTTCTGACCCCGGCTTCTTCCTGACCTTGAGTTTCCCTCACCATTCTGCTCCTGTTATCTGGTTCTGACCCAGCCTGTTTGACTACATCTATCGCCTTCCTTATCGGCAACTTCCCAGAGTATACATTTGGTGCCCTTGCCTGCCCTTGTGGGAGTACTGGATTCTCGTGTTGTAAGTGCTGGAGACACCCGAGTAAGAATCCAGTCACTCCCCGGGGGTTTGGGTTTTCCATATGTGACAGGTAAAACTGCAATAGTGTATCAATACACAACATGACCACAAAATTATGCATAATCTACTGATGCAAACTTTGCCCAAGTCAAATGGCTTGTAATTTCCTAAATTTGGGAAGCTTTTTTGAAAAAATTACATTTGCATTGCCTGAAAATGCAGGGGAAGGCACTCAGAAGATTTAGCTAGATTCTAAACAGTCAACAACATCCTTAAAGTTTTGGCTTTGGTCAGATAGAATCTCACAAGAATTGGTAGGATTTAGCCAAATTTCCAGCAGAATTTGTCATTTGGTTCATCCCCTGGCTATAAGATGCTCAGATTCTGGGAGTTGTTATTATTCCGCAGTTGGGAAGCTACAGGAAAAATGAGTCTATAAAGGTGAAACCTGTAAGAGACATTGTAAAATAGATTAAATTTGTCTATAAAACACTTAAATCATAAAAACCAAGGAGCAAATTAGCTTTAATATTTCAAACTGTAAGCTTTATGAAACCAGCATCTGATTGGTTTGCTGTAGGGTGATTATAAAATGTAATGTGGTGTAAATGATACAACTGTTTTGTAAATCACCCCCCCCAATTAATTGTTAACTAAAATATCACTGTTTATCCCCCTCTTACTTGAATGTACACACACACAACTAGGTCTCTAAATTTGCACTAAATCTGGTATAGATGGACCCAGCACTGTTGATGGCAGGCGATCTTGAGCACACTGATGCAATAATTGCAGTGTTGTGTTAATGACAACAGGCAGATTTCTTCACTCTCTGTTCTGGAGTGCAAAGATCTGTGCCTCCTGTGTACAATCTACTTTTTGCACTTTGCATCCTCCCCGCACCTTTGTAAATGAGGCCCAATGAACATTGTGTAAACAGCTCCCTGTTTGTTGTGTCTGTCTCTTACAGATAGTTGGCGTACATTATTAAAGTGGTTTATCTGCACACTGGCAATCTGATCACAAGAACCAGGACATTTGTAAAATGAAAACACAAAAAAACATAGATTTATAGTAGCAAAAACAATTAGCAAAAATTAGGTTCTGGACAAATCCTGATAAAAAGTCTTAACTTGCCTGCAGTCAGAGCCCTTATTTAACTTCAAAATAAACCCCTTCCCAAAGACTGACATAAAATATCTGCAGGTGTGGCTACTGCTGCTACAGTTTTATTAATAACTGTGGTTGAATTGCAGGAATCACAGGTTTATATATGGGGATTGGATAAGTGCTGCAGCTCAAATCTGCTGTCTGTAGTCATAGATGTCTTAGAAAGGTCAAGTCTTTACTTCACCAGTGCCTCCTGCTGGTATGAGTTCCTTCCACATTTATAAATACTGAAAATAGTTTTAATCGTCCTGTTCCTTAAAATCTGTTTTGACGTTCAGTTATGACCCTACATTTATCATGCCCCTTTAAAACAAATATGTTTCCTAAGTTCTTGCATATGAATGGAAACTGCAAGTGACAATGGTATTACAAAAAGTGCAGGCTATGCAAAGCACAGAGAAAACATCTAGGGTGGAAAAGGAAAACTAAACCATGGGGGGCGGTGGGGGTGGGGGGTTGAAATACAGCAATTTTGAGCAAAATTGAGCAATAAAGAATTTGATGCAAGGAACCATGTTTTCCCAGTACATATTTGTGCTGCATTTTTAATCATCATCAAAGCACTAATGAACAGTATTCCTTTTGTGTAAATGTGCAAAGCTCTCTGAGTTTCAGAAGAGGAGCAGAACTCTTCTATAACTCGCTGTTATAGAAATTATCATAGAGTGCTAAGAGGCCTGTTCTTAAAGGGATACTGTCATGGGAAAAAAAATTTTTTTCAAAATGAATCAGTTAATAGTGCTGCTCCAACAGAATTCTGCACTGAAATCCATTTCTCAAAAGAGCAAACAGATTTTTTTTATATTCAATCTGACATGGGGCTAGACATATTGTTAATTTCCCAGCTGTCCCAAGTCATGTGACTTGTGCTCTGATAAACTTCAATCACTCTTTACTGCTGTACTGCAAGTTGGGGTGATATCACCCCCCTCCCTTCCCCCCCCCAGCAGCCAAACAAAAGAACAATGGAAGGTAACCAGATAGCAGCTCCCTAACACAAGATAACAGCTCCCTGGTAGAACAGCACTCAATAGTAAAAACCCATGTCCCACTGAGACACATTCAGTTACATTGAGAAGGAAAAACAGCAGCCTGACAGAAAGCATTTCTCTCCTAAAGTGCAGACACAAGTCACATGACCTGGGGCAGCTGGGAAATAGTCAAAATGTCTAGCCCCATGTCAGATTTTCAAATTGAATATAAAAAAAATCTGTTTGCTCTTTTGAGAAATGGATTTCAGTGCAGAATTCTGCTGGAGTAGCACTATTAACCGATGCGTTTTGAAAAAAACATGTTTTCCAATGACAGGATCCCTTTAAATCAAGACTAGACCCTGTGCCTACTGGTGCTTGGCTGTGTCTAGGGACACAAAAAGAGTGCATGTGTATGCCCTAAGCACCTGGGGCTTAAGATGACCCATTGGCACAAAGAACTGTAAAAGAGGAAAATTGGACAATTTTACACAACCACATGTAGGTACGCAGGGATGCTTGAGGTAGAAATGGGAAATTCTGCCTTCTTTTTATCTGGGACCTACCTATGGTATGCCTACCATACAACACTGTGGTTGTACTTCTGACAATCATTTTCTTCAGATTAGGTGGTTGTCTATAAAACAAGAGAGGTAGTTCTGGGAATATTTGTTTTAGTTGGGTATCTGTATGAACATGGGTTGCAGGTCTCCAGCTATTTTTCTAATAATGTTCAGTTGTGGGTAGTAGGTAACAACAATAGGTAACCTGTTGTTTTCTGTCTTTTCTTTGTAATCCAAGAGTGTGTATTTGAGTTACTGTGGATTTGATCATCAAAAACCTGCGGACGGTATCCCTGATTAACAAAAGTTTTCCATGAGGAATGGGGATGTTTATTTCTGTCATCAAGGTTTTAGCAAATCTGGTTGTATCTCAGAGCCTGGCTAAACACAATTTGGTTTTTTTTATGTGATGAGGATGAAAACTGTCCCAAATAAGATATGCAGGACGGCCAGTTTGTTTTTGGTATAGGGATGTTTGTATGGTCCCATTTTTTATGTAGATGGTTGTATCCAAGAAGTTGATGTGTCAGTAAGAATGGTTAAAAATAAGGTTGATGGTGGGGTGGAATTGGTTAAATCTGGTGGAATGCCAATAGTTCTTTGATCCTGTCCATATGTTAAGTATGTCATCTATATACCGTAAAAAGGTATATAACCCACAACTGAACACTATTGGAAAAATAACCTGCAACCCATGCTCCATATAGATACCCGACTCAAACAAATATTCCCGGAACTACCTCTCTTGTCTTTTAGACAACCACCTAATCTGAAGAAAATGATTGTCAGAAGTGCTCTTCCTAAAACAACTAAAGCAGGTACATTTCCCTGCAACAGCAACAGATTTAAAACCTGTAAATATATCCTGTGCAAAGATCAAGTTGCTATACCGAATACACAAAAAGTCCACACCATTTTGGACCACTATTTGTGTTTTTCATCCAATGTGGTATACATGATTACATGTACTAGGTGCTCTACAGGAGGCTAATATATTTGTGAAACAGGACAAAAACTGTGCACAAGGATGAACCATCACAGACATAAAATCAACACCAAATCATGTGGGGCAACACTTCTGCAGTCAAAATCACAGTCTTCAGGACATGCAGGTCTTAATTCTAAGGGCTAGTCCACACGGGGAGATAGCGACGCGTTTGCGGTCGCGGCGACAAAGCGCCACGACAGTCGCCGCGACCGGCGCAGGCGACAGTTTTGTATGGGCGCCTATGTAAAAACGCCTGTGCTAACCACACGAGGCGATGCGCTTTTCAACAGTCGCCTGAAAAAGCCTGGCGAGGCATTTTCAGGCGATGTATGTATGTATGTGATTGTCATCGGATTAATTGGTAGCTTTTTATTCAATGCAGCAGAAAATATAGATAAAACAAATCATTGTAGAGTACAACATAACTACTGAAGAAGCAATTATGTTATACTGAAAAGTAAATTAAATTATAAATGCCCTTTGATTTCAAATACCTTTAAAATAATTATGTATTTTCTAAGGATGGTGTATTGAGGGGGAAGTTCAAGATGTTCCTTGTGCAAGTTTCACTATACAATTACTATATACTGTGCACTTGCTTTTGACCTACTTTATCCCAAGAAACTTCTTACTAATGGGGTAATTGAGAAATTAACTTAGAAATAGCTTTTCTTATCAATAGAAAGGTTATTGCACCATAAGCACAGAAACATTGACATTTGCTGTAAATTAGAAGGCTTGTCTATGGAGGAGTGGATGGTTGTGGTGGTCAGAATCCTCTTAGATGAAGGGGTCTGAGCTTTTGAGTAGCCTTCTCTTGGTTTTGTGCAAGTTCAGTGTCAAGCTGTTCCAAAAAATTCAACTTTTAACATTTTCTTAGCTCATAAAAAGTTAGATATAAATAAAAACATAGCCATTACAGCCAATCTATTGTAATCATTGGTTCATCACAACCAGATCTCATCCTAACTGGCCTTCAGGCAAGTCCCCTCCTTTACTATTTCAGCCCTGTGCAGTTTAGGAGCCTCATACATGTATTTGTTAAATTTTTTTATTTATAGGTAACCAGAATCACAAAATATAAAGTGTATTTATTGTAACCTTTTTCTAAGGTGACCCACATAACACTACAAGTCAGCTTTGGCACCCAATGAATTGATCTGGAATTAATTATGTACCCTATTCTAACTACTATTGTGTTTGGTAGGAAATGTTTTTACAAAGGAGATCATGAAGCACTGCCCTAATTAGTAAGGGTTCCCAACTGTGGATTATAGCTGCATGATTTACTTTTTTTTGGGCATACAGCACATTTATTGGGGGCCCTGAATACTAATTTTATAGAATAACCATTTTTGAACCAGATTCCGATTGCATCTCATATCAGATACCTGGTGCTCTGTAATACTCAAATAGAGACTGACCTGGTATACAGCTGGATATATGTGCGCACAGTCTTTTGTACAGATTATTTTTGCATATTTTCTAGGCAATCAATACCTAGAGGTATATAAATATTTGCTGGTATCAGTAACTGATCTGAACTCTATCCAGGTTGCAAAGAAGCAAAGAGAAATATGTATTTGTGGTCAGTGTGATTATGAAACATTTCCTATGCAAATCTTGTGAGGTCAGATAGCAACCTTGTGTATTATGTATCAAACAGACATTTGTATTGGATGAAAGGGTTTGCAGGCTATAGACTTTAGTTATAATTGGGTTATTCATTAAACTGAAATAGTTCTGGCAACCGAAAATCTGTTGCCAAGAAATCCCACGAGGGAACACTGAGTTAGCTTAATATATAACCCATGTCTTTTTAATAAGGAAAGGAGTTTATGTACTGCCTTATGAGGAATCATGCAGTCAACCCATTCATTCCTGCAGAGAACTTTCATTTGATCTGGGCATACACAAATATTAAAACTTCGGGCTCATTTACAAAAGCAAGGAGCAAGAGCAAAGTGCAAAAGTGCACACACAATTGCATACTTAAATGCTACATGCTCATCTGTAATTGTGCTTTCAATAAAATTATAGTCATATCCATTGTTCAAAATATAGTGCTACAAGAACAAAGAGCATTTCCTTGGTCATGGGGTATATCAGGGGTCCATTGAGTAATAAAGATAAATAGGCTAGGCATAGGTGACTTTTTACTTCCTGCACAGAACATTTAAAACAAAGAACTATTTAAGAGATAACATGGAAAATACATTTTAACCCTTTAATCATGATTAATTATTCTTTATTTATAAAACACCAACCTATTCCACAGAGCTATACAAAGATATTCACATCCCTCCCTGCCCCAGAGGAGCTTGCAATCGAAGGGCCTTATCACATTTGCATATTATGGTCACACTTTTATCAGGAACCAATGAATCTGCCTGTCTGTTTTTAGGAAACCAGAGTCCCGGTGGGAACAACTACGCAGACATGGTTAGACAGTGTAGACTTTGTGCAGAAAGTGCTCTGACGGAAATTAAACCTAGATGCTAGCATTCAAGGCAGCAGTGCAAGCTACTTAAGTCTTTCCTTAGTTGCAGAGGGTGATTTCTAAAGGACCATGTACATACAAGCTATTGATCAACAAATATACATATAATAATAATAAGCAGACTGGAAAGTTTAAATGTGGCTGAATGTGTCATCACAGCTCCTGTGTATGACAATGTGAGTATGCATATATGCATGCAGGGGTGATTCTAGTGGCTTTCACAATGCCGCCCCCATGCTAACTTTACACCAGTGGGGGCTTCATCACTAGCGCAGAGAGCACAATTCCACTCTCTGCACTAGAAGAGTCAAATTTCCAGATTAATAACCAGAAATTAATCTCTTAGTTACCACAAGTGGCCTTTTGCCGCACCTGGGGCACTGCCTCCAGAGGTTCTTATCTTGCCTCATGCCAGAAACACCCCTGTGTGCATGAAAAGCATTTAATCTTGTCTATGTATGTATATATAGTAAGAGAATATTTACGTTTCCTATTCCTTCAAACCCTGCAGAGGGCCCAATTGTAGTCACAACAATCTTTGCAATATTATCATCATTTACTCTTCTGTATTGCTCAGTAGCTCATGATGTGATGAACTTATAAACGTTACTATGTTCACAATATAGTGGGCACCTGCAAACACACTGGGATTCTGGAGAGAAAATGCTGAATTTTGGATAAAATTTTAAATTGCACCCAGTGGTGTAACTTTGGAGGCCAGGCCTCATGGGCAACGATGTGGGAAAAAAATTAGGGTCACCTGCGAAGCATGTAGACTGGCACTCTAAAGGACAACTGGTTTTTATTCAACCAAAGCTTGCCTCCAAGTTAGGCATTTAAAAATATGCACCTGCTTCGAGGCCACTGGGAGCAACAGCCTATGGATTGGTGAGCTCACAAGCCACTGGTTGGGGATTACTGCCCTTCATCCTATAAATCGGGAAAATAATTGCCTGTTTGTGATTGTTGCTTATTTGAATACTGCACCTAAAATATTTAATCCCTACCAATCAGTTTGTTCCCAGTAATGCAGCAGATGCAGGATAATAAAATAGAATATTTCCATATACATATCTGTTGGATCTTAGATGAAAATCACATAAACTATTGGTAATACATCTAATGCTGACTCTATTCCTTTTTGTATTTTAATCTTTCCTTTTAGGTTAAGGCTTGTCTTCCATTTGGAAAGGTCACTGCCTTATGGGGGTTCTATCAAAATAGAGAATTAGTGTGAATTCACGTCAGATTTCAGTTGGCTTGGACTGCAGAAACTCAAACATAAAGGTCCATTCAGCAGGGATGAAAGAAACATACATCAATTTGTGACAGTTTTCATGGTAAGCATATTGTCATTGCTTTGTTGTTAATGGCAGTATCTATAGTACCCTAAATTGACCAAGTCTGAATTCCTTAACTAACATATGCTTAGTTTTATACACAAACAAAAGCAACTTCTTTTGTGCCTGACCCACCAAACACTGAGTGATCAAAATGAAATCCTTTCACTCATTATATCTAAAAGTGAAATTCAATTGTTTTTAATTGAGTCCCAAAAAAAGGAGTTCCCTCACTGAGGTTATCCAGGGTCAGATGCTTGCAATGACTTTGTGACTCCTGAAATGTGAAAGAAAAGGTAGTCAGTATCCCTGCTGGTAAGACTGCCTGCCACATTTGTTTTTCTTCTTTTATGCTTTAATTTAATAGCAATCAGCACAATATGGCTGCATTTGTGTGAACAAAAGAATGGGCAGAAGCTACATTTACAGCTCACTGTGCTTTTAAAGCTACAATAGCACTGTTACTTTGATATCGAAAAGTGCCTTGCAAATCTACCATGCGCTGCTTTACTGTTAATAAGGGGACAGATGTGCTCGCACTTGTAAGTTAAGTCTACCTTCTGGTGCCTTGTAAGAAGTTTGTCTTGCATTAATCACTGCACTCAACATTTCAGCTTTTGCAAAGACCTTTCTACAAGGGGTATTCACCAGCTGTTGGAGAAAATTATGATGTTTCTTTCTTCCTGTACACTGCTTGAGTGGGATATTGAAAGATTCACATCAATAAAAGATGTTTACTTTATACCTCTCATCACCTTGAAGCTCATATTTCACTTTTTACCCTTTAATGAGAATAACCTGTGATTCTGCAGTGAGCTCAGCCTGTGGCTTTTTTTTTACTTTTTTAGGCAGTCATATTTTACTAATGGGGGTTATACGCCAAGCACATAAATGGCACAGTTTGCAGTGTTTTTCCCAGTACACTGCACTTTTTATTTCCAAATACTAGCGCCGTTATCCATACTAACCAATCTTGTCTCTTTTTTTTTTTTAACTCATTTCTGATTGGCTGTCCTTGTCAACAGCACTGTTATGTTAGTAAATGAAGTGCTTTGACATTCAGTATATTGCTCTTTTAACATATCAGAAAATGTTTTATACTTTTGTGTTGTGTTTGCAACCCTAAATATGATATTTTAGGCAAACTTAAAAAAGAAAAAAGTCACAATCACTGGAGGTGCTAAAGATATCCAGAAAATAAAGTGTAAGGGAACTGACACCACAAGGCGCAGGGATTCTGCTGCAAAAAGTACCTTCACCACCACAACTTGTTTCGAGCTACACTGGCTCTTTTTCAAGAGCTCTTCTTTTATACCAGCTTTTTTTGCTACATGGTGCCAACAGTTAGGCACTCCCCAGAGATTGTATTCACTTACCTGATACCCATGGCAGGTGCTCCTGGTAGCAGAAAACTGCATTGGCCTGCGGGTTATTCTCAGTGAGCATCACTGTTATACCAATAAAATTGACACTAAATTATGTCCTAAAAGGAAATGTACTAGCCATACTATCAGATTTATTTAATAACTATTGCCTTGCAGTGGTGTAGAACATGTTTTTGTTTTGGGTATTGCACATCAGTCTTGCTGTAGAAGCACTGTAATGCAAAAAGTATAAAACATTGCCATACTGATGTATTCAAGAGCCATTCCTCAATTTCTTATATTGACTTTTTTAATTTGAATAATGGAACTATATTTATTTTCATATATTTATGGCCCTCCACCCCCATTCCCGTCTCAAACTCCCCTCCCCCTTTGCAAACCTCCCTTCTACATGACTTCATTTGCATCTCCTCATTCCTATGGCTGCGGCTAAATTATAATGGGGGGACTCAGGTCTGAGTTAGTGGGGACCATAAGGACCAGAGTCAACCAGGTGTTCTCCCAGTGCCCCGCCAGCCCAGTCTGACCTTGATTTCCATTAGAACTCACTTTCCATCCTCTTGTTTCTGGCTCAGCTAGCAGTCTTAGGCTTGCCTAGGCTTATCACTGGCTAACTGATACTTATAGGTATCTACTGATGGTCATAACCTAGTGATCTGTTGATGGAGCACAATAGCATTAGTCGGAAGAAGGCCTTAAGGTGGCCATACACGGGCCGATAAAAGCTGCCGACAGACCAAGTTGTCAGCTTATTGGCCCATGTATGGGGCCCCCCGACGGGCTTCCCCGATCGAGATCTGGCTGAAAGTCGGCCAGATCTCGATCGGATGGGACTAAAAATCCCGTCGGATCGCGCCCGCATCTGTTCGTTGATGCAGTACCACGATCCGACCGCCCGTTACCATTTGTTAGGATCCGATCATTGGGCCCTAGGGCCCATGATCGGATCAGCCCAAAATTGCCCACCTCAAGGTGGGCATATCAGGGACCGATCCGCTCGTATGGCGACATCGCCAAACAAGCAGATCTCTCAGTGTATGGCCACCTATAGTTAACACCTCTTGGCACTGATAACTCTATAAACTTTCTCATAATCTACACACGACAGAGAGACAAAAATCATAAGGAACAAATCATACTTGCTGTCCCCAGTGAGATACTGTGTGGTTATCCAGAAAGATACATTTGAGATCCCAAGGTATAATGAACACTTTTTATATTATTAATTTAGTTGTCATTCACCAACTGACTAATTGATTTAAGGATGTTTATTATTAGTACTTTTTTGTAGACAAGACACATTCAGAATAGGATTAGAATCCCAGAAGTATACATCAAAGGCTGCTATTGCTGATAGCGCAAAATTAATGATGCCTCAGAGGTGTAGCTATTTCCCCTTGCTAATCAATAAAGCATGACTGCCACCTCTGTGATAAATATGTTGCTCACCGGACATCCGGTTTTAAAAATAGCTGCTCAAAGCCACATGGCTGGAAAGCTCACAGAGACCTGCTTGGCACATCATAAATTAAATTACTGGGATCCACAAGGCTCAGTTTTGATTTATTTAGCACCAGAGAACACATGTTTGTCACTGGCAGTATAATAACTTGCCATGTCTTTTATCTATATATATTTATCTAATGTACAACATTAATTTTGAGTTGATCAGTTCAGGCTTTCATAGATCTCCTTGCACAAACGTTGTGAGTTTTAATTGACGTTTTAAAAACCAAAAATGATTTCAAAACCAATGACATAAGATTTTTAATCAGGTTTAAAAGTTGGGTTTGTTCCGGCTGGCACCAAGACTAAAGCCACATTAGGCTGCCTATAGACTCAGGCCGAAACGCTACTGCTAACAGGTACTGTGTTGACTTTTGTGCAAATACACAGAGCTGATTTTGGCACTGTAATACGTGAGTATGCATTTGCACTCCAAAATCCATTCTTGTTTCTGTCCGTGCAGACCCTGGAGGGGGCTGAGGTAAGTGGTTTGGCTGTTTCTCTCCCCGTTTATACACAAAAACAGCCTAGTGTGGTTTTATCCTTAATTCTTTATTATATCAAGTCACCGGGAAGATTTAGCTAGCCCTGTGTGGCCTGCAGTCTATAGGCCCACCAATATTTCCCCCATAAAACACATCAAGTATCATCTGAAAGTGTTGTACCAGATAACACAAAATCAATGCAGTGATGCAGGTGAATGCAAAACAGTACTTTACAATAATTATCATGCTTAAATGCAACCAAAAGCTTAAAATGAAACTCTATAGATGGCCTTTAAATTATTTTCCTGGATCTATTATCTGGGAAGATGCTATCCAAATGCTTTTAAAACCAACAGTATTTTTCTGCTGTGTGTGCTGTGAATTTTTTTTGCTTATTATTGTGTGCTTAGCTACTTCTATATAATAAAAAGGTAATCGGCACTATAAACTTTTAAGAAGCCCAAAATTGATGCCCTGGCAACAGCCCTCCTCAGACAGGGGCTCATGTCAATACTTGTAAGGGGTTAGCTGCCTGAAAAAACACCTGTACCTACATCTGACAGGTGCTTAAAGTACACTAAACAGCCCTGTGTACCAATAGCTTAAGGCAATGCCTTTTAATTGATTTTTAAACTAATCTGAAAAAAAAATCCATGTTCAAACATCTCAGCAGGGTGTTTCAATGTCTTTTAGCAGATTGTACTCTCATTGTAATATATTCTCTTTAAACGGTCAGAGTGATAGTTTTGACCCCCCCTTAAACTCATCTATCATTAGCAAATTAGATCTGTAATTCTATTTTATACATTTCATATTGCGAAAAAAGTCCCATTTATGATTGTGTGGTGCTTTTTGTAAGGCTCTACTAGGAGTTGAGCCATGGACCTCTTGGTTTCTAGATGCTTTTCCCCACCACTGAGTCAGAAAGGCAGCCAAGAAGTACCTATTTAATTTAGGTCTTGAAGCAACCTCATGGGCTGTTTAGGTCCAGTATATCATATCTGAATCCCCCTTTATGATTTCGGCACTTTTTCGACTGAGTTTCTAACTTTCACTGTTTCCTTTATAGTTTAAGTAATAAGACCAAAAACTAGCTCTTGCTATTTCTGTCTTGCCAGGTCTTGTCTGAGAAACCTTGCCTTGTCTGATTAAGGTTATGGGCACACAAACTGTTGCCAGTGGCTGTTGTCAGCCTGAGTAATTTTGTAGGCTGAGAAAAGCAGATTTGTTCAGTGCCCCTGCTCCATTGTTTTGAATCAGGTCAGTCTGTGTGTGGTCACACACTGACCTCCGCTTCAGCTCCGCTGTGTGTGAGCGTGCAGTGTGTTGTGTATTTGCATAAACTGTTTTAAGTTTTATAACGTTAATTACCTTTGAAGGATGTTAGAATGCTGCAGCATTGGGAATAGTGGGAGGCGACTGGGAAGCTAGTCTCTGTGTGTGTGTGTGTGTGAGTGTGTGTGTGTGTGTGTGTGTGTGTGTGAAATAAAGATGGTGAACTGATAACAGCCTGTCTGCATTACTGAGATATAACACACAGGTTGATGTAATTCAAATCAATGGAGCAGGGGCACTGAGCAGATCTGCTTCTCTCAGCCTGCAAAAATACACAGGCTGACAACAGCCGCTAACAACAGCCTGTGTGCCAATAGCCGAAGAATCTTTGCTTTATCTGAGAACTCTTGCACTGTCTGGCTGGTATTCCAGTCCTATTTTACCCTGCTCACCTGCACTGCTCTATACCGTCCCATACCTGTTTCAGTCTTTGTTCTTTGTCCTCTCCAACTGGTGTACCTTCTTCCTTGGGGCCCAAACAGTCACTTGTCAGAATACTTATGGCAGGCATTTCCCAGTTCTAAGACTCACTTATCCCTTACACTTTCCCATGAGCTAAAAAATCTGCCTAAATCTTCTAACTTTACCCTGCTCTGAAAGATTATGCCTTCTAGGCCAAGAAGAGCAATAATAATCAACTACTTGTTTTGAATACAGTTCTTACTATGAATAGCAAATGGAAGTAACAGAGCTTACAGTTAAATTGCTTGTTAGATCTCTGGATTTGCTTCAAGGGAAGAAGTCCAGTTAATGGTATGCTATACCAATGGGAGAGTGCCCTTAAAATGTGGATTATTTTAAAATCGAAGTGCTTAGAAGAGAATACATTAAATAAAGTAAGTCAGTATGTGATAAAGCATAAGGGCAGAGTTTAGTTATGACACTAAAAAGATACAGAGACCAGAAATTATAACATTATTCTGTCTAATATGTCTTTGCATGCTCTTTATACTTTTACCAAACCCTTTACATTACCAATCTGATCCTATGTTCCTCTATGTGGGGGTATGCCAAGTTTGTGCTGCACTAGTCAGTTTGTACAGGTATAAGACCTGTTATCCAGAATGATCTGGTCCTGGGGTTTTCTGTAATTTGATTCACTATACTTTGTCTACTAAATGTAAATATTAATTAGACCCAATAGGATTGTTTGCCTTCAATAAGGATTCTTTAAATCTTATTTGGGATCAAGTACAATGTACTGTTTTATTAATGCAGAGGAAAAGGAAATAATTTTTAACAATTTGAACTATTTGATTAAAATGAAGTTAATGGAAGATGGCCTACCCATAATTCTGAACTTTCTGGATAACCGATCCCATACCTGTATTACAAATTCTAACTGACAGGTTGGCAAAACACGGAGCACCAAAGGAAACCATCATTTGTCCATTAAAAAAGTAGAAATTTATTGAGCATTTTTAAAATCCAAATATAGCATGCCCAGACATATTAAGGGCTGTCCACTCAACGCGTTTCGTGGCGCTCCTGATGAAATGGTGGGAGGCCCTTAATATGTCTGGGCATGCTATATTTGGATTTTAAAAATGCTCAAGAAATTTCTACTTTTTTAATGGACAAATGCTGGTTTCCTTTGGTGCTCTGTGTTCATCAAATTCTGCATTATCATTGGCTGTGGGGGATCGCGGCTAACGTGCAGCACATTCGAAAACAGCTGAGTCAGTAAGTGCTCCCACTACCTTTATGCTTTTGGACTAGGTTGGCAAAACAGCCAGGTTTAGGAATTACAAGGAACAATTACTTACAGAAGCAGACCTATTCGCAAAAATGATCAATGTGACCTATAGCTAAAGTTTAATGTACATAAATATTCTGAAGACCATTTTTTTTGTGTCTGTGTCTCTTAAGTAAAACAGTGAAGCAAATGAAAGCAACAAATAAAGAAATTATGGTAACCGGTTTTAAAAATCGATCCAAATTGTTTTATTTTTTTGTTTCAGCTTGCAGACAATTCCTTAAAAACTTATGATGCATTATATGCATTGTTCTAAGCAATGCCCTGGGATACCAATGTATACTTAAGCAGACTATAATGTGCCTATCCCACATAATTCAGGAAAAATGCTTACAAGAAAGAGTTGCATCTGAATTGGTTGCCAAGGTTGCAATATGCATAGTCTTGTCTCTCCAACACAAATCACAGGGATGCCTGGAATATATATGTAGGCTGTTCAAATAGCTCTTTTTCCATAGCCCTAAACTTTACAAAAGGTAATCTTTAAAGGAACACTAATGCTGAAACACAATGTCTAAAAAGTGGAGCTGAGAATTGTAAATGACAACAGATTGTCTCACCTAATTATATTAACCAGAATGTACAGAAGATCCCTACTCCCATGCCTGAGGAACAGCACAATCAAAATGTACTGAGCTTATCAATGGACAGAATATATTCTACAGCTTATGAAATGTATTGAATATTGTTTGCATGAGACTTGTTCATTTAGATTATGTGGATTTCTAATAAAAATAATCACCAAATGACAACAATGAAAGATTCTAAAAGCATTTCACATCTGGATATTTTTATGGCATTAGTAGGTGTGGAAGAGACCATTTCTGGCCCAGTGAGCATTCAAAGAATATATTTTGCAGGTCACTTCAAATTAATAAGCATTGGGTATACTGGTCTTTTAATTAGAAGATGTATGTGCTTACCTCATATGGAGTAGGATAATTTCTGCTCTCAACTGTAAATCCTGTTTCTGCTGATATCTTAGGTGACATCCATGCTGATAAGCCGCCATGCTTCTTTTTTCTATCCCCATGGTTTAAAAATATCCTTTGTCTTTGGGCCTTTGAGCTTTCAGGCTGGTAAGCCTGTGGAACCAAAGCTGGTGGTGTTCTCTTCATTTCAGAATTTTTATTATTGTATACAAAAGTTTTTATTAGACCAGATCTCGGCAACCAAGGCAGCCAGTGACGTGTCAACAGAAAGGACATTGTGAGCAATAAAATTCCTGACCTACAACCAACCATGCACCGCATCACTGGCATTTTCTCATTAATGGAGATAGCAACACGCACCAAACACAAACACTCCATAGACTCATACACCTCCTACACAGTTAATGCAGAAACAGATGTTTTCTGTAAATAATAAGCCAAAGAGGAATGAAGTCTTCTACACAATACTCTATACAAAAATGCACCCGTACAAACTAGAAATGAATACATACAGTATACAGAGCTGTGTTTATGACCCTCAAGACAGCTGCAGATAGTGAGAATGCCAGAAATTGTAATATTGTGCAACACACATACCTCTGTGACTAATAAAATGATAAAACTATCACAAAGACTATCACTGTAGCTTAAACAGTCCCTCAACCGTCAACGGTCTTCACTTTACTGATACTCTAATGTTCAAGGTTTGGAATCACTAAGAAATGTGTTTGTTTTTTAAAATGTCATATCATCCACTGTGGTCACCCCTTGGAGGGAATTTCATTAATTCAGTAGGACAACTATCCAAGCTATGAAAATAATTTTTGGGGGAAAAACAGAAAGCTGGAGTACAGTCTTTGATGGGATGGCCAGCACATTAGTGAAACCTCAGGTTGGTGCTCCTGTTTGCTGAAAACTGTACCACCCAGGGTAATACTGTAGGAGTGCCATGCCTCCATTTTTTCCTGGATCCTCTCTACTGCCCAGTCTGGGTGCTCACGTACAGTAGATTAAAAAGGTAAACGTTAAAGCAAAAATCCATCTTTTCAGTCTGCTTCACACCTGGGGTGTAACTTTTTCATTGTTTCTATACATTTGTTTTTCCTTTCTGTAAGTTCCTTCTCTAGGTCCCATGAATACCATAGAATCGCAATAGCATGCAGGCAGTCCTAATTAAATCATGATACAGGAAGATTTTTTTTTAATCAAAAAATATACATTTAACTGGACATAATCTATTTTGATTTTGTTCCATTGCCCTTAATGTGTTAGAGCTATGGAACATAAAGCAAATTGGGATACTATATTTTCTCCTGCTTAAAACAGGGTAGGAAAACACTTAACATCATCCCTGCTACCCTTATTGCTGACAACAGGAATTACAAATGTAAAAAAAAACATAAACACCTTGGACATTGTGTGACTAAATGCAGAGACACCTATGACTAAGTACCAGAGGGTATGAAACGCGTAAGGTGGGCCATGTGGGGTCAGTATGTACCAAAAACTTTTTAATGTGATTATCAATAAATAATTTATTTTTACTACAAAGAAGCCTTGATACATATATCTTTTTTATATAACTTATGCATTGTGACTGCCTTTGGAACTGGGGCATGTCCCTGTGGCTTGGCTAGAGATCCACGGCTAGAGCCATATGGATTCCCGATTAGCAAATAATTTGTGACTAAATGCAACAAAACTTCTGACAGACCCTCTTCCCATCCAAGATGCAGTCAACAAGAATTCTTTGTCAAAAACTTTGAGCGTCCATGTGCAATGGCCTTCCGTATCTTAGGACCTCATGTCCATTATTTCATATTATATATCATTAATTTCTATGTGAAATGTGAGAAAGCCTTACACGGACCATCATCCCATACACAAGAAGGTCAGATTGGTATAAATTATGTTGGTGATCTGAATGTCTGGAAGCTACCCAAAAGGTTGACAAATAATGATCTGTTTGTCACTATTTTAGTAATTTGTGTAAGCTACAATACATCTAAACCAGCAGGAATTGATACAATATATATATATATATATATATATATATATATATATATATATATATATATATATATATATATATATATATATATATATGAGCAAGCACTAAATGATCAAGCAGCAGCAACTGTGCATCTTTAAAAAAACTGCTACACTGCAAAGATTAAACCTTCATCACGGTGTGGTGATTGAGATGACTGTTAAGCAAATAATCATAATGAGCTAGTGATCAGTGATGGATATACAACATCAGACAGTGCTTGTAAAGTAAAACAAAGACAGACTCTGATTAAATGGGTCACTAAGTACTGTGTATTACTACTATAGCTTTTCATAGCGCTACAGTTGCCAAGGGAGGCTTGATCCTCTCATAATGGATGTTTGCCTTTCACATCAGACCAAAGACGTCTTTTACCTCGCTACAGAAATGTTGCAAATAGAGAAGTAAGAAATTAGTCTCTAACATTGGTGAAACACCTAAAAAAAGCAGAGGCAGGTTGCAGGATTATTCTTCTAATCATTGATACACTTGCTCCATCAGACCTTGGTCTTTTTAAGAAAGGTCAAATCCAAGACCTCTGTTGAGTGTCCTCAATAAGAAATTAACAAGTGTGACAATTTTTGGTCCTTCCCCCTAAGACCTCTATTCCTGCAAGTTTTCAAAGCAGTAAATAGAGACATCTGGATGGGAGCTTTTCAGTGCAGTAATTGAAAATGACCGTGGATCAACTTCTGGTGTGTTGTATTCATAAATCTTGAGGCTTAATTACATTAAGGGGAAATCTAGGGCTCAGTTCTATGCTATGGTAACGGTAGATTCTATCAGATGCCTTGGACATGAAACTTTAAGAGAAGTTTGTTCCCATTTTCTGCAGAGGAAATTTATAGGCTAGTTAATATTTTTAGAAAGATATCTGTGAAGCATTGTATGGCCTAAAGATTAAAATTGGCAAAACTCTCATTGTTATGTGCAACAGCTGTCTGGAATGATGTTGGTAGCATAACAGGACCCCCCCTATGCAGCACTAATTTTACTAAATTATATGCATGAAACTACATTTTCTATAGGGGTATGTCAATTCTAACATTCATGGTTGCATTGTAAATCATTCAGTGAAAATGTGCATTTATGCCAATACCTGCATTTTAAGCTTTCTCTAAAACAGTTAATAACTCATCTTAAAGCAGGAGCCTATTTTATATAGGGTTCTACCGTCCTATAACAGTAACGACCTGCACCTTCACATTTTTTAAAAGCAGCTCCCAGTTGTGGATCTTTTTATGCCCCTCTGAGTGTCAGTGACACTGCCCATGCTCAGTTTAATTTCGATTGTGGTTAAGAAGCAAGGCTTAGGGATCAAAAGAAATCATCAATACATTAGCAGAAAATTATGTTACACCTATCATAGAAGTTGATGCTAAAGACTGATAACTAATCAATTCTGATGTATCAGATTAGTAAACGTCTATAAAAGTATGTTTTAAAGAGCCAAAACGTAATTATATATTTTTTTCTCATTTAAGTAAAATAAGTGACAAAAAGCCCAAAATGTTTTGCCCACAATGCCCACAAGGTTGAACTAACTGAATACACATGTTGTTATTTATAATACCTAATATCCTTAATTAGAGATCACCTGGCTGGTGTCTGTGGGAGCTGTTTGTCAATGCAAGTATAGGAACAGGAGTCTGGCCTTCACTAATTTTGTTTAAACCACTAGCTAAAGCCATTTGTATGAGAGTGCTGCATATTCGCATCTCTCCAAACAGAGTGTATGTGAATTCACTGAATTGGCATTATGCTGCTTACTCCCTTTTCTTTCCCTGTGTCCAGTCTAAAAGGTACACTGCAGGATATCTCTTGTTTTATAATCACTAAAAGCAATTTCTTAAAAAGCAAACAGAGGTCGACTAATTGGTCAGTCACAAGATGTACTTTTGAAAACCAAGTTGTATGTGTAACCCTTCAGGGCTATTCCCTTAAAAAATATTGTTAGTATCTCTATTTTTGTTTTATTGTGGCATTTAGTTGCCTTTATTGGAGCATTTATTTGCCTGTATTGAAAAGTTTC
This sequence comes from Xenopus laevis, assembly GCF_017654675.1. Taxonomy (NCBI): domain Eukaryota; kingdom Metazoa; phylum Chordata; class Amphibia; order Anura; family Pipidae; genus Xenopus; species Xenopus laevis. The sequence goes on along the minus strand of NC_054375.1, from coordinate 56,838,871 downwards.
TAATTTATTCTTGGACTCGCATTCTTACCTGCAAAGAGCCTAAAAGCAGTCTTTTCAGCTACTTTCGCCTCTGTTGTGAGGTTGTGAATGCACATAGCACTTAACTAGAAGGTAAGCACTTATACACAATGCCTAGGATCCCCATGAATTCCAAGCCAGTGTAAATTACACACTACGACATTCTGGCCCTTTTTTTTAGTGTGCATAATGTGTGAATCCAATGGAAACAAGCCAAAAAATATTATGAATTGGGCCTTTCAGGATAGATGTGTGTGTCACGTGATGTGAGCATTCTCATGGAAATGAGTGAGGACTCCTGAATGGCAAGATAATTATTCTGGCAAAATCTCGTCTAAAGGATCTTTGCACAAATTAGTCTTGGCTCATGTTAGCCTTACATGCACTCTTTCACAAAACTTTCAAATGTATTCACACCTCGGCCTTAAACCAAAAATTTAGTCTGACCTTTGACCTCGCTTGCATGGCTGTGGGGTGGTCATTAGTGTGGAAAAGAAAGAAAGACTTCAAAAGGTTTTATTATTACAGTTATAAACAATATATCTTCTATATGTGCTTAAGAACTGGCTTCCTGCAGAGGAATGCTAAGGTTTTTTTATAATCCAGTCTGAAACCAGGCAAATACATATTCCTCCAAATATAAACAAAAATATGTATATGCTTTTTATTAGATCTTTGCATTTTTAAAAAATTTAACAAAAATTTTTTTTCCAAAATATGCATTGAATTAGATAAAATAACCTGTTTTATTGGAGTTTAGTTGGGATGTCAGGCTAAAGGGAGGTTTCAGGTTTTACAGTTTACAAAAGCAGTTATAAGAATAAAATCCTAATTAGATGAGTTTACAGTATTTGTTCCCTTAAATAAAGGGGGGGGGGACCTATAGATACTGAATCACGAGATTTAAAATAGTTTAACTAAAATCAAATCACACAGTGATAATATACAACTTTTTGTGTTTTTTCTGATTAAAAAGACGGGGATACTTTCCTTCTTTTCTCCTATACAGTATTTGTTCCCTATCAATAAGCAGGGTTTTGTGTTAACTGTTATTGTGCTGCATCAGCTGAGGGAGTGTAAGTGGACTTAAACAGCACAGCATCTGTTTTTTTGAGGGCTATGTCTATGGTTGTTCATGCCTGTGTGTAATTTGGGGTTCCATGTTCTTTTATGTAGATTTAGGGAGGTTTTTTATCTGATTTGTGGTATCTAAGGTCTCACATGGATCTCTGGTTAGAACTTTTGCAGGGTTCTCTGTTTGCTTTTACCTGGTTCATCTGTATCTCCTTGTTGTCTGTAGTGATGGACAAATTTTGGGCATTCCCGCGAAATTCGCGAAACGCGAAAAATTAGTTGGTGTCCGTTTTTTGGACGCTGGTGTCACGAACGCCGCCCGGAGCAGTTCCAGGAGCTCCGGGCGGCGCGTCTATGTCTTCCGGCGTCGCTCCCAAAATGGCGGCGCCCATGGCCGCCACGTGGGTAGCGGCGCCGGCGCAAACACGCCAGCGCATCGACGCCGACGTCAGGACGTCGGTGACGTCACTATGGCGCCAAATTCAAACATAAAAACGCTACACAGACGCCAGAATGGCGCCCAAGTATAGGAAACATTGCCTATGTGTATCCTGGGTTCCATAACTCTTGATATTACTATACTCTTGTTCCTGATTGTTATCCTGACCCTTTGCCTGGACTTTGACCTTGCTGTTATCTGCCTGCCTGTGAAACTCTTGCCTGGATTCTGACTACTCCTTTGTTTAACCCTTTGGACACCGCGACCTTGTACCCTCAAGAGGGCTTCCTCCTCGATCCTGACTACCTCCCTGGAGGGAGCTCCCGGCTCCCTGACATTATACTTGGGCCATGGATCCTACTGAGGAAGCTACGCCTGATGTCGGACGAGCGCTCCGCGGACTGGCATCCCGCATGCAGGAATATGAAGCCCAGCAGTACCACATTGGACAGGCACTCGATACCCTTCTCTCCCGAGTGCCACCTGCGCCTCCTGCTTCCCAAGCGGCTGCAAATCCTCCCATGGCGGACGTCTCGTCTAGTACAGGTTTCTCGTCTGGTGAGCCTCGTATTCCGCCTCCTCCTCGCTTCAGTGGGGACCCACAGGCCTGCAGAGGTTTCACTACACAGTGCCAGATCCAGTTCGAGTTTCAACCCTCGCACTTCCCCAATGAACGTTCCAAGGTGGGGTATGTGATGTCTCGTTTGGTGGGCAAACCGCTTGAGTGGGCAACATCTCTTTGGGAGAAAAATTCTCCGCTGACTTTTGATGCCAAGGCTTTTCTTCAAGCATTTCGTACTGTATTTGATGCCCCGGGTCGGGTCACTAATGCCCCTTCTCGTCTTCTGCAACTCCGGCAGGGAAACCGCAGTGTCAGTGACTATGCTATTGACTTTAGAACTTTGATGGCTGAGACTTCCTGGAATGACGATGCCTATAAGGCCGTATTCTATCAAGGTCTGTCTATTCGCATTAAAGATGATCTTGTCTCCAGAGAGTTCCCTGACCTACTGGAGGATCTGATCGCACTTTCTATTAAGGTGGACACTCGGCTCAGAGAGCATCAAGTAGAGAGGGAGCGCTGTAAAAGATTCCAACCCTTGCTGGCACCTCGCTTCCAGAGACCTCTCCTGCAGACTCCTGCTACTCAAGCCTCTCCTTTTCCTCCGGAGGAACCAATGCAAGTTGGAAGGGCTCGTCTATCCAAACAAGAAAGACTCCGTAGACGAATGGCTGGCTTATGTCTGTATTGTGGCGGACAGTCTCATTTTGCGAACTCTTGTCCGGAGAAGCCCACGAGTTCTGTTCCCCGAGGTATTTCTAGGGTAACTCATGTAGGGGGCACTACTGCGAAGTCTCAAGAGAACACTCACAGGTTTCTCCTTCCATTACAGATTCGCCTAGCCACTAAGACTATTGTCGGCTCCGCTTTCATTGACTCTGGAGCTGCTGGGAACTTCATGGACGCTCAATTCGCCAAACACATGGAAGTTCCCTTATTCCCATTGTCTACTCCTCTCCGTGTCACTGCCATTGACGACAGACCCCTGGAGGCTGAATTTATCTCCATGACGACTGGGGAATTGCCTGTGCAGGTTGGGACGCTGCATAAAGAAAGACTTTCGTTCCTAATTATTTCCTGCCCATCCGTTCCAGTTGTGTTGGGTCTCCCTTGGCTGCGCCTGCATAATCCTTCCATTGATTGGTCCGCAGGACAGATCTCCCGTTGGAGCCCATTTTGCCAGCAGCACTGTCTTCCTGCTGAACCCCTCCAGAGGGTGAATATCTCTTTGTCTGATCTAAAGACTCTACCCCCCTTTTACAAGGAATTCGCTGATGTGTTCTGTAAGAAGTCTGCAGAATTCCTTCCTCCACATCGACAATACGATTGTCCTGTCGATCTCCTGCCTGGAACCATGCCCCCTAGAGGTCGTACTTATCCTCTCTCTCCAGCGGAGACCACTGCCATGAAGCAGTATATCCAAGAAAATCTCCACCGGGGTTTTATTCGCCCTTCTACTTCTCCTGCCGGAGCTGGATTCTTCTTCGTGGAAAAGAAGGATGGAGGCCTACGTCCTTGCATCGACTACCGGGGTCTTAATAAGATTACGGTTAAGAACCGGTATCCCTTGCCCTTGATTGCGAACTCTTTGACCAACTGAAGGGGCTAAAATCTTCACTAAGTTGGATCTCCGTGGGGCGTATAACCTTATCCGCATCCGGGAAGGTGACGAATGGAAGACAGCATTCAACACTCGGGATGGGCACTATGAGTACCTCGTAATGCCCTTTGGTCTCTGCAATGCCCCCGCTGTCTTTCAAGAATTCGTGAATGACATTTTCCGGGATCTCTTGGGGAAGTCTGTGGTCGTGTACCTGGATGACATCCTAATCTTCTCGAAAGACCTTGAATCTCATCGCTCCCAGGTGAAAGAAGTGCTCTCTTGTTTGAGGAAGAACTCTCTCTTCGCCAAGTTGGAGAAATGTGTCTTTGAGGTGTCTAAGATTCCTTTCTTGGGTTATATTATCTCCCCAGAAGGTTTTGAGATGGATCCCGTTAAGGTGTCAGCAATCCAAGAGTGGCCCCTTCCCGTGAGCACCAAGGCTATTCAAAGGTTCATCGGATTGGCCAACTACTACCGGCAATTCATCAGGGGGTTTTCTTCCCGTATTGCACCTATCCTTACTCTCATCCGAAAAGGGGGTAATCCCAGGTCCTGGCCTCCAGTTGCTGTAGAAGCTTTTCAGTCACTTAAGGACGCATTTTCTTCTGCCCCAGTCCTCCGTCATCCGGATCCTCAGTTACCCTTTTGCATTGAGGTGGATGCATCTGAAGTAGGTGCTGGGGCTATTCTATCCCAGAGACATTCTGCCGATGGGAAATTGCATCCCTGTGGCTTTTTCTCCAGGAAGTTTTCTCCTGCAGAACAGAATTATGATGTAGGGAATCGAGAACTTCTGGCAGTCAAGCTTGCTCTTGAAGAATGGCGTCACCTCCTAGAGGGTTCTTCAATTCCGGTCACGATTTATACCGATCATAAGAACTTGGAGTTCATACATTCTCTCAAGAGACTGAATCCTCGTCAGGCCAGGTGGGCCCTGTTCTTCTCCCGCTTCAACTTTGTTCTGACCTTTCGTCCTAGCTCCAAGAATCGGAAGGCCGATGCGCTCTCCAGAAGTTTCACTCCGGGTGATCGTCTACCAGAAAGACTTGAACCTATTATTCCTCCCACCAAGATTATTGCATCCCTTTTTCCCCAAATTGCCGAAGAAATCTTGGCCGGACAGTCTTCTGCTCCTCCTAATACCCCCATTGGGATGGCTTTTGTTCCCTCCGAGTTACGACTTCCTATTCTTCAACAAACCCACTGCTCCAAGCAAGCAGGACACCCTGGTCCTGAAAAGACTCTTGAACTCCTTAGACGTTTAGTTTGGTGGCCGACTATTCGAAAAGATGTCAAAGACTTTGTTGCTGCCTGTACCGTTTGTGCCACATCCAAATCTAGCCATTCTCGCCCCAGTGGGTTATTACAACCATTGCCTGTCCCCTCTCGTCCATGGACTCATTTAGCAATGGACTTCATTGTCGAACTTCCCCCCTCTAGTGGAAACACCGTGATCTGGGTTGTGATTGACCGCTTTAGCAAGATGGCCCATTTCATTCCCCTGCGGAAGCTTCCCTCTGCTGTGGAGTTGTCTCAGCTCTTCATCCAGTATATTTTCCGTCTGCATGGTTTTCCTGTGGAAGTTGTCTCTGATAGAGGTTCCCAGTTTACTGCTAAATTTTGGCGTTCCCTGTGCAAAGTTCTAGGTATTACTCTCCAGTTTTCCTCCGCTTATCATCCCCAGACAAATGGGGCAGCTGAACGTGTGAACCAAGCTCTGGAGCAGTTCTTGAGGAACCATGTGTCCCTTTGCCAAGATGATTGGTCTGATCTCCTCCCGTGGGCGGAATTCGCTCATAACAATGCCTGCCACACTTCCACTGGAAGGTCTCCGTTCATGTCGGTGTATGGTCAACATCCTCAAGCCTTCCCCCAGGACTTTGTGTTGTCTGATGTTCCGGCTGCTGATGACCATGCGGCCCACATGTCTGCTATTTGGGCTGCAACCAAGTCGAACTTGGAGAAAAGCGCTCTGGTTCATAAGACGTTTGCAGATCGTAGACATAGACCCTCTCCTCCCTACAAGGTTGGTGATAAAGTCTGGTTGTCTTCCAGGAACATTCGGTTGAAGGTGCCATCTCCTAAGTTGGGTCCGAAGTTTGTGGGTCCATTCTCCATCTTGGAGGTGATCAATCCTGTGGCTGTCAGACTTCAGCTTCCTCCTGAGATGCGAATTCCCAACGTGTTTCATGTCTCTTTGGTGAAACCCGCTACCTCCAACCGCTTTTCTGTTAACCAGTCTCCTCCTCCTACTATCTCTGTGGATGGTCAACAAGAATATGAGGTGGAAAAGATCCTTGATTCCAGAATTTCCAGGGGTTCTCTCCAGTACCTCATCAAGTGGAAGGGCTTTGGCCCTGAAGAATGCTCTTGGGAAGGACACTCTGGTGTGCACGCTCCTCGTCTGGTGAGGGATTTCCACTCTAAGTTTCCCCAGAAGCCCAATCTTGGTGGTCCGGTGGCCCCCGTGAGGGGGGGGTACTGTCACGAACGCCGCCCGGAGCAGTTCCAGGAGCTCCGGGCGCGCGTCTATGTCTTCCGGCGTCGCTCCCAAAATGGCGGCGCCCATGGCCGCCACGTGGGTAGCGGCGCCGGCGCAAACACGCCAGCGCATCGACGCCGACGTCAGGACGTCGGTGACGTCACTATGGCGCCAAATTCAAACATAAAAACGCTACACAGACGCCAGAATGGCGCCCAAGTATAGGAAACATTGCCTATGTGTATCCTGGGTTCCATAACTCTTGATATTACTATACTCTTGTTCCTGATTGTTATCCTGACCCTTTGCCTGGACTTTGACCTTGCTGTTATCAGCCTGCCTGTGAAACTCTTGCCTGGATTCTGACTACTCCTTTGTTTAACCCTTTGGACACCGCGACCTTGTACCCTCAAGAGGGCTTCCTCCTCGATCCTGACTACCTCCCTGGAGGGAGCTCCCGGCTCCCTGACAGCTGGCACATATTCGCTGGCGAAAATGCGCTGGTGTCCAAAAAAATGGATGCCGGCGTCCATTTTTTTTGATGCTGGCGAATTTCCGCAGCGGTTTTGCAAATTTATTTGCCGTCGATGAATCACGCAAATTCGCGCCTGCCGAATAAATTCGCCCATCACTAGTTGTCTGTACTGTGCTTTTGGCACAGTGTTACCACTATGAGCTCCACAAAAAATAAGACACAGAGCATTTGGAAGTGGTATAATAATGACCTGAGATTTTGCAGGACTGCCTTCTCCTTACAATGTTGTGCGTTTGGTCATATGTTCTCAATCAACTGGACAGGACTGAGTGGGGGTTCCAGATCAATGAGAAATTTGGGTGAATGCTTATTTGTTCTACTACAGATTGCAGGATATCTAATAAATATCTCATTTCCAATATTCTTAAATAGGAAGTTCACCTTAACAATAAGTTAGTGTGATGTAGACATTGTTATTCCAAGATAACATCACAATATGTTCTTTATTGCCTATATTTTTGTGTTAAATTTTTACCTTTTTGTGGTGCAGGTGTCAGTCTTAGGGGCCGATTCATCAAGGGTCGAATATCGAGGGTTAATTAACCCTCGATATTCGACTAGGAACTAAATTCCTTCGACTTCGAATATCGAAGTCGAAGGATTTAGCGCAAATGCTACGATCGAAGGATCGAAGGATTATTCCTTCGATCGAACGATTAAATCCTTCGAATCGAACGATTCGAAGGATTTTAATCCAACGATCGAAGGAATATCCTTCGATCAAAAAAACTTAGGCAAGCCTATGGGGACCTTCCCCATAGGCTAACATTGACTTCAGTAGCTTTTAGCTGCCGAAGTAGGGGGTCGAAGTTTTTTTTAAAGAGGCAGTACTTCGACTATCGAATGGTCGAATAGTCGAACGATTTTTACTTCGAATCCTTCGATTTGAAGTCGTAGTCGTAGTCGAAGGTCGAAGTAGCCCATTCGATGGTCGAAGTAGCCCAAAAAACACTTCGAAATTCGAAGTTTTTTACTTCGAATCCTTCACTCGAGCTTGATGAATCGGCCCCTTAAAGTCAGAAATGATGTCTCACTGCTCAGGCTTAACCACCTAGTTGTACCCTATTTAACCAATAACCACTCATTTTTCTAACATCCTATAAAATTGCTTATACCATGCAGCTCTAAATGTTGGTTTTTGAGTGTCAAGATTTAAGAATAAACTCTAAACAAAATGAACTTTCACTTATTGTGAATTTCATGCGGGGATTCTCACTGAACTAACAACTGCAACAGATAAAGCCTTGTAACATCAGCCCCTGTCCGCAGCTAATGGAACACTGGTAAAACTTTACCTAATGTAGCTTAAAGATACATTATATAGGGCCACCTAGGATGTACTCGTTGCATCCCAATTGATTAGTGGGAAATCAACTAAAGAAACATTTAGACTTCATTCATGGTTAGTTGGAAATAGACTAATGCTTACAATTCTGTGTGTGCACTAGACTTAATTACAATCCTTTATTGATAGTAATCAGTCAGTGCAACTCATAGAACTGCAAAGAACAAGGGAAACTCACGTGTGCTGATGCTCCTTGTGAACACGCTATAATGATGCCATTCTTCTAGCAGCAAGTACCAAGTTATTGCCAGTACAGAATTATTGCTAATTATTTAGTTTAATAACATATTCACTTAAGTTAGAGTGTGAGGTGGAGGCCGACAACCAGTTTTATAGACCCATTTCAACCCCCTCCTGCATCCTTACTCTGTGATTTAACATTGTCGTGCTCTCTTTAGACAAGTGCTGAATGAGAAATTTAAGTTTCTGTTATGATCACAAACATCAGATCAAATCATATTTTTATGTACATAAAAAAAAGGCAAAGTGAAAAAACTGAATTAAGTTAAAACTTTAATTTGCAAGGATAGCATTAAGCTGATGATCTAAGTCATTATTGCCTTGCAATGACTTTTTTTCTAGGTAAAAAGTGTAGGGTTGCCACCTTTCAATCCCACAAAGTCCGGGCAGGGGGCAGGCCATGATGTCACATGGGTGTGGATAGTGATGTCATGGGGAGAACCGAATGACACAAAGGGGCAGGGTTATGACGGGGTGACCGGCGATTGGTTGATCACCATGTCATTCTGAGAGAATCCGGTCCATATTTCCATATTTGGAAAACCGGGCAGTAAGTGTTTTAACCCAAAAATCTATTCCAGAAACCAGGTTCTTTTAATAAACTTCTGCTTATGCCAATATAAAAGGTTGAGGGCTGAAAGATATACATAATAATAATACCTACAATACTAAGAGTAGTTGTAAGAAGTTAATTTATCACATTAGTATGTATGTATATCTTTATATAGAGCTACTTGCACAGCACTGTACAGCAGAACAATACATGAATAGAACAAACAGAGGTATTTACAATTAGAAATACAGATAAATACAAATGTACAGTAACAATAAAGATTAACATCTTAGTGTCAGAGACAAAAGAAGGAGGTCCCCTGCCCCATAGTGGAAATCGCATTAGTGATTCGTTTATTTCCCTAAGACAACGTGAAAACTCACGTAAACGAATAAACTTAACTATTCAGCTACTTGTCTATCAAGTAACTCTTGTCATGTTTCCCTAAATTTAAATTCTTTTTTGCTATTCCAAGAGTAACATACTGTACTGTACACGCACCCAAGATGTTTTCAATCTTGAATATATTTATGTATTTCAAGGAATATTTTAAAATCTTTCCTATAAAATGGGCGCACAGATTTATTATGCTTGTAAATATGTTCAGAAACACATTTTGAAGCTAGACAAGTACTCATGATAATATCCAACTGGACTCCGTCATTCCTTGCAACAACAATTCTTTGCCATACACTATAAGATCTGCTCGTTTGGCAAGATCGGCAAATGAGCAGATCTTAACCCGATATGCCTACTAACGGCCAGTGTTGGACTGGCCCGAGGGGACACCAGGAAAATACCCGGTGGGCCCGACCCTCATGGGCCCCCACCAGGCCAGAACCCCTCTCCATGCGCACTGAGCGGCTCCCTCACTGAGACGGCGCATCACAGTAGGGGGGCCAGAGGGGGGCCCTCGGCAGCAGTCCCGGTGGGCCCCGGTCCCCCCAGTCCGACCCTGCTAATGGCTGGGCGATATCGGGTGAATCCGAACGTTCAGCCGAACGATCGGATTACAGCAATCCAATGCGGTCTCGGATCGCTGAAAAAATTGATACCTGCCCGATTTTTGGCCTGATATCGATCGGGAGGACCCGTTGGGAGCCCCCACACATGGGCAGATAAGCTGCCGAATCGATCTAAAGGACCAAATTCGCCAGCTTTAATCTGCTTGTGTATGGCCACCTTTGGAAATAGTTTCCTTACTGTCTCTTTAAATAACTTGAGAAAAGTGGAAATAGTTAACTATAGTTTCTTTAATATGCCCGCGGTTTTGCACACTAACTGTAAACCTTTGCTCAACTACTGCACAGAATTTTCTTTACCTAAACCATAATAAGTATGAGCTCTGTAATGTGCTGTACTTTAGCAGAAGTCGATTAGATGTTGCATGCAGAGGAACAGTCTCTGGATGTAGACATCAATAGATTATCTGAGACAGCTGTATCCTATCACTTTTTCTTTATCCCAGACCAACATCATCTTCTTCAAAAAAAAACCTTCCCACTATAATAGGTATGGCGTTTGTATGGTGCTTTCACTACATCTCAACCAGTTTCAATTAGCCTGCTTACTTTGCATCTCCTTTGTGTTGTGAGGTCTCAATGGAGTGCGTAGCCTAACTCAACCATGTTAAGAAAGCTATTGTGCATGTTTACTGCTAGCAGTGTAACGTAAAAAACAATTGTACGCCCCGGTTCCCTTCATTTTTCTTCTTAGTGTTCCCTTTTTTTTGTAAGTCACAGGTGTCTGAGCAGTGCGGGCATAAGAAAGGATTTGCCTGAAAAGAGGTCTTTCTGTGCCTCTTGTAAACATGTCCTCTAAGTGCGGCGTATGATTCAGTCCCATCTCTATAAAAAGCAGGGAACAAGACGTCTTCTGTAAGCCAACAGAGCAGCTCCACTGGGACATTCATTCTAAAAGTATTGTGGCCTAATATTGTTCGGCTCTTTTAAATGCTTCTCTCTCAACTCCTGAAGAGGGGAGGAGAAAAGAGAATTAAACTTTATTGCCATTTTATCTACTTTAGTGGAAAAAGGGGGGCAATTACAGGAACAAACCATTATATGTGAATTAAATGCCACATTCAAAAGCTGTACTGTGACTCTGTATTTGTGAGTAAACACCTGCAAGGCCATTGCATAATTTAATGTGTCATTAGAATTTATATGTATCTTTCTCCTGCTCCCCATAGCCGTCCTTGTTCTGCAGTTCTCCCCCAAATTTATGTGACAGCTATGAAAATGCTATTAATGTGCTGAATACTCTCCAACTATTTTGCTGCTTGGGAGTGCTTTGCGAGACCATGCAATTTGCCACACACCAATGAATGGAGATCAGGCTGATACAACTTCTCTCTTCACATTTTTTTTCATCTCTGGTTTAGTTCCCTTAGTTGCAATGAGAAAGGCAAGGGAGGTGTTTGCAAATCACCCCCCCCCCTTAACCTATGAATAATCGGGTGGGGGGGCAAATGTAGGAGGAGAAGACAGCAGCATGTCAAGAAACTTTGTGTAAAGACAGAGCAAAAAAGAGTTAGGGGTGGATACAACTAGCGGAAAAACTGGAGAATGAAATAGAGGGGGGTAATGGAGCAATATGATCAATATGGTTTCATTGTTGGGCCTTGCTTACCTCTGCAGGAGACCATCTGCTCCCTGTCAATTCATCACCTGCTTGTCTAGCTAGTTGTTATGGCAACTAGTGGGTGGAGGGATTAAGAAGCGTGCAGTGTTCCTCCTTATTTGAGGCTATGTTAGGGGCAGCTAAGGCATTCTGGAAGTTGGGATGCCCTGAAAAAGGGACTGCTCGCACTTCTAAGCTTTTTTCCTCACTTAGTCTAACAACCCAAATCCATACAGGCAGGAATCCCTCTGTGCTTTCATAATAATCAGATGAATCCTGTGCTGGATTTATTAAGAAAAAGATGAAGAGCTCTGTGCCAAGGTACTCTGCAACCAAAAGTTGTGGTTGATGCTTTCTTGTCAGTTATTGCGCGTGTCCAGCAAAATAAAAGTGATGCATGGTTTGCTGAGGGGTATCTGCCTATGCATAAATGCATGTGCTAAAATAAACTGGGTAGAGCTTAAATATATGATTGTGTGTTGGCTGCTTCTTTAAAGAATAAAAAGGATACAGTATATTCTGCATTTCTTTCAATTCCTGTTCAGCCAAACAAAGCCAAATGGGAAGCTCTCTAGGCTTCTAATTGTAAAGCAACAGGTAACATAAACTTTTGTAAAAGGGGATTTAAAGCTGCCAACCCTCATTCATTCATTAACATTAGCTGCTATTTCACATTGCTCAAATTATAGTCCATCAAATAAGATAATGTCAGGTGTTTCCCAGACCTGTAAATCAAGAGTAATTTAAGACAAATTAGCATGTTTTTTTTATCCACAATGCAGTAAAGATATTTGGGAAGTAGCAGATGCTGCAATTAAACCTGGTGCATTAAAATTAATGCAACAGCATGTGGACATGCTTGCAAATCAGGTGCAAATTCTTGCTAACCTTGTGCCAATCCTTGCACATGGCATTAAAATAACATTAGCATGCAATTCTTATGGAGCTAGACTGTTCCCTTATTGAAGCAACCCACTATAGGAAACCCTTGAATTACTGGCACATTGTAGGTGGTGATAGTTGCATGGTTCTCCAGCATCAGTCACTTGCACATGAGCATTTAGTGCAACTAGGGATGTAGCGAACGGCGGAAAAAATGTTCGCGAACATATTCGCGAACTTACGTCAAAAATGCGAACGGTTCGCGAACGTCGCGAACCCCATAGACTTCAATGGGAAGGCGAATTTTAAAAGCTAGAAAAGACATTTCTGGCCAGAAAAATGATTTTAAAGTTGTTTAAAGGGTGCAACGACCTGGACAGTGGCATGCCAGAGGGGGATCAAGGGCAAAAATGTATCTGAAAAATACATTGTTGACACAGCGCTGCGTTTTGTGCTGTAAAGGGCAGAAATCACACTACGTCACTCAGGTGATGTTTCTGGACACGGAATGTGAAAAAGCTCACACAGCTAGGTGGCACTTGGTTAAAGACTGGGCAAACAATGCCTGCAAGGGCAACATATACAGTAGTGGGTACGGAATATATTATTGCTGCTGTAAAAACATCACTCAGGTGATGTTTACGGACACGGAATTATTATTGTTATTTAGACAGAATGTGAAAAAGCTCACACAGCTAGGTGGCACTTGCATACCTCCCAACTGTCCCTCTTTTGACCACTCAACCCCCTGTCCCTCTTTTGTACTGGAAAGTCCCTCTTTTCTCTGAACTGAACAGCCAGAAAAAAAACAGTTTCTAACTTAATTAGCTTTTGGCAGAGAGCTCAGAACAGCTAACAGGTGCAAATAAGATACTTTGTAACAATTTTGACTCTGGTTGGTGCTGGTAGTGGTGAACTACTAGGAGGAGCAGCACACCAGTCCCTCTTTCTCTGAACTGAACAGCCAGAAAAAAAACAGTTTCTAACTTAATTAGCTTTTGGCAGAGAGCTCAGAACAGCTAACAGGTGCAAATAAGATACTTTGTAACAATTTTGACTCTGGTTGGTGCTGGTGGTGGTGAACTACTAGGAGGAGCAGCACACCAGTCCCTCTTTTCTCTGCACTGAACAGCCAGAAAAAAACCAGTTTCTAACTTAATTAGCTTTTGGCAGAGAGCTCAGAACAGCTAACAGGTGCAAATAAGATACTTTGTAACAATTTTGACTCTGGTTGGTGCTGGTAGTGGTGAACTACTAGGAGGAGCAGCACACCAGTCCCACTCCCCAACACAGCTAGACTAATAGCACTGGGCTCTTATAGTAGCAAAGTAAAAAAACAAAAAAGAAAATAAAAGCAGTCCTTACAAGGACTATTGGGTTATTACAGCAGTCAGCAGATGAGATCAGAAGCAGTGCCCACAGCAGCTACATACAGAGCACTGCAGTAGAAGGTAGATTACTAGTCAGAAAAGCTAACTAACCTAAACTCACTGTCCCTCAAATCCCTGCAGAGTTCTGTCCCTACAATACAGAGCAGTATCAAGTAGATTACTAGCCAGCAAAGTTACTATCAACTGTCCCTCAAATCACTAAACAGCTCTCTCCCTACACTAGCTCTTCCAAGCACACACAGGCAGAATGAAAAAACGCTGCAGGGCTTCAGTTTATATATGGAACGGGAGTGGTCCAGGGGGTGTGGGGGTGGTCCAGGAGGGAGAGCTTCCTGATTGGCTGCCATGTATCTGCTGCTCTGGGGTGAGAGGGCAAAAATAAGCGCCAGCTAAGGCGAACCCAAATTGGCGAACGTCGCGCGACGTTCGCGAACATTCGGCGGACGCGAACGGTCGATGTTCGCGCGAATTAGTTCGCGGGCGAACAGTCCGCGACATCCCTAAGTGCAACTATAGAGAAATCCAAGGCATTTGTTTGGACACTAGTGCCTTTAAATGAATAGCATCAACTTTTGCATTTTTTTTAGGGTGACCACACTTGTCATTGTGTTAAATAAATGACCCTTATGACATTGAGTTTAGTTAAAGCAGCAGTTATGTTAAAATGTTTCTGGTCTAATAAAGATAATTTACAAACTTGATAGATGCATATGAATGTCTCCACATGCTGCCTGCTGATTCGGTGCTATTACAGTAAGAGCTGGAGCACCCCAAGTGTAATGTAAAATAAATGAACGTATGAGTGTCAGGCACCCCACCACTTGCAATATAACCTACTTAATAGAGCTAGCCTTGTGAACACAGATGGCTTTACTTACAAGTCGATAACATGTAGAGCAGCAGCCTCCTTCATTTAAGCCTATGGAACATGGATCGTTCTGACCACCATCATGCTCAGAGTTAGAACTGGTCAAAACAAACAATAAGTTTACATTGTAATAAACTGTGCACTGATCATTAGTGCATTGTGGAATGCAAATGTTTGCTCTTTTTTTTTGCATTTTTTTAAATTCCATTTTCTGTATTTTATTACATTAGCATGTATTTCAAAGGCTCATTTGCATTCACTACACAGCAGAGCAAACAACGCCACATAACTTTTAAACAACATTTCAGGGAACATGAATCTCTAATTGACAGCACAATTTATGCATGTATACATATAAACAATAGAATGAGTTATTATATCATTGACAGTATCTCCCTCGTACATTTTTTTCTCAAAACCGTTAAAAGAAATCTTTTAAATCGCCACTCACAGTAATCTTTGCAGTTTTAACATACCTGTTTCAATAAGTATTAACTTGTCCCCAGGTAGTCATGCCTGCAGCAGGTTGGGCAAAAAATGGTTATTGCTGGGAAGACTTTTGTATGCAGGTAAAGATGCATGTTAACGAGTCTGCAATCTTATCTATATTTTGTATATTATATATATATATTACTCCTTAAGCATTTCTTTAAAACATTTTTCTGCCCCGCCTACTTTTATTGATGTCACGTCCTCTTGGCAGCAACAGCACTTCTTGTTTACAAGTGGCCAACAGGTTGTGGATTGAGTTGAGGATAAGGATGTGGGTCGGGTAGTGGGTACAATTGGGAAAAAAATTGAGTTCCAGGTCTGAGCTAGGTCCAAGTTTCAAAATTGGACCCATGCAGGACTCTACAACATGAAACTCTGGAATTCATCTTGATGCACCAGAATAACCAAACAATCTGTGTTAAAATCCATAGACCTGATTTGAAGTTAACTAAGATTCAGCTCTGGTTGTTACATTTTTAGATTCCAAATTTCATAAATCATAGGCCCTCTATGAGGCATTATATCCCTGACACAAAACTGTTTGTGTGTCATGCTGTATGTTTAATTTAGAATACGTCTTTATTTCTTACAGACAGAACACATTGTCTCTATTTAAAAGGATACTGTCATTGGAAAAAAAAATTCAAAACTGATTTTTGTATATTTCATTTTGAAATCTGACCGGCTTAGACATATTGTCAATTTCCCAGCTGCACCAAGTCATGTGACGTGCTCTGATAAACTTCAGTCACTCTTTACTGCTGTACTGCAAGTTGGAGTAATAGCATCCCCCTCCCTTCCACCCCCCCCCCCCCCCCCCCCGCAGTTCAACAGATCACTTGGAATGTAACAAGATAACAGCTCCCTGGTAGATCTAAGAACAGAGTATGAGAAAAAACAGCCTGCCAGAAAGCAGTTCCATCCTAAAGTGCTGGCTCTTTCTGAAAGTACAAGCTGCCTACACCCCAATAGTACAACACAACTAAAATAAAATACACTTGCTGGTTCAGGAATTTCATTTTATATTGTAGAGTTAATTATTTGCAATGTAAACAGTTTAATTTAGAAATAAAAAATACATCATAAAAATCATGACAGAATCCCTTTAATGTATTACATTTGTCAAAACCCTGTGGATGAAACTCAACTGACAGGAGGGACAAACTGCTCTCTGAACAAAGGAGCGCCTCCTGTCTGTAAGAGCAGAAGACTGTCAGGTAAATCACAGGATAAAACCCTGGCCCAGACAGTGTGGAGTACACAGAGAAAATAGAAAACAAGTAGCAGAGTGGAGCTAAACAGCTTAATAGCAAATGTAGTACAAGGAGCAGTCCATTATGTCTTTTCAATCATTGTTAAGGACTAAGTCTTTAGTTTTGACAGAACTGTAACTAATGAAAAATTGATACATCAGTGCAAATGTAGAGCCTAGCAGTTTTTTGAAATGGCTTAAAATGTAACAAATTCTCTTTTCTGCTATGACCAGAAATCTTTACTGTTTCCTCAAACTCTGACTTTTGTTTGCAAAAAAAAAAACTTTGGTATTATATTCACCTACCCAGTGATGCATAAAACCGAGGATTAATTTTGTCCCGTCTGAGTGCAATTTGCACAAACAAATTTCTGTGAATGAGTGCATCTGCGTGTGAGCCATCCTTTCCATTTCTTGGGAGAAGCTTATAAAAGTTTTATTGTTCATGGCTTCTAATATACCTATGTCTGAATTGAATACATTGTATAAATCCTTGGGTAACAATATTAGAAGCTAAAACCCAAATGATCTATTTAATTTGTTGAATTTGTAGAATGTTATTTTAACCATATAAATAACTGTAAACTCTTTGGGGCAATGACTTATTTATTTTCTGCATGCACACTGCCCATAGTATTATTTCCTGTGTTTTGTACGGTCTCATTTGTAAAGAGCTGCATACTCAACGGAACTCTATAAATAAATATTTGCATATATACATAGAAACATAGAAATACAAAGGCAAGTTAAATAAACACTGTGAGCTTTCAGGCCTGGTATGAGATTTTATTCAGTGTGTTAAATAAAGAGAGGATTAACCGGAGATGTTCCAAAGAGGCCACCAAAAATCCTTCAATAAAGATTCATTTTTGTTTCGGCCCTTAAAAACATGAAACTCCTTAGGGAGCAGTCTGAACCTCTTTTTTGTTTTTCTCCTTCCTCCTTTTGTTACAGTATCTTTGGATGCCCAGTTGACAATCAGACATACTTGAGCAGAGTAAACTAGGCTTACAATGTTTATAGACATATTTATTAAAGTCTGTTTGCTGAAAAAATTAATTCCCAACAATCCATACAGCACAGTTATTGTTTTTGAAATCTTTTGGTCATTGATAAGGTTAAAAAGAGGTATAACTGCACCAGGAAACTCCATGATGACAAAGAGTTAAGTGTAAGGGCTATGTCCCTCTAGGGAAATTTTAAGAGGTTGTTCGCCTTTGATTTAACTTTTATGATTTAGGGAGTGATAGTCTGAGACAATTTGCATCTGTTCTACATTTTTTATTATTTGTGGTTTTTGAGTTTAACTAACAGAGGATCATGTCTCTAGGTGAGAGTGATCTTAAAGTTCTTTATTAAGATAGAAATAATTATACCCAGTTACATGTTTTCTTCTTTGCTCTTTTGTATTTCAGGCAGCTACAGCACTTGTGTTCTTTTTGAGACAATTGCTCCTCAGAGCTGTAGTCCAGAATATTTGGTCAACATAAGGATGTATGGGTGTTCCTGGACCCTGGTGGGTTTACTAGCACTCTCTTAATCGGCCTAGACATTTGTCATGCTGATTCCATATGTGTTATCATGAATAAATAAGAAACCAAGCAGGAGCATTGGAATCAGGTAAGGGATCCGCATGAAATGGCATAATTTAGAAATTTACCCAGCTAAAAATAGAGGTTGTTCACCTTTAAATGAATTATTAGTATTATGTAGGGAGTAATATTCTGAGACTATTTGCAATAGTTTTCCATATTTTATTATTTGTGTTTTATTAGTCATTTAACTTATTATTCAGCAGCTCTCCAGTTTGCATTTTCAGCAGTCTTGTTGCTAGGGTTCAAATTAACCTAACCATGCATTGATTTGAAAAATAGACTGGAATATAAATAGGAGAGGACCTGAATAGAATAATGAGTAATAAAAAGTAGCAATAACAATAAATCTGTAGCCTTAAAGAAAATTTGTTCTTTTTTAGGTCGGCTCATTGACCCCCATGGAAAGAGCTGGGCATTCAATAACATACTAATTACTAAAAGTTAACTTATAGGTGAAAAGATTACAGGACTGTCCTTTTTACTCCACTGATAAATATAGTTAGAGGCCCATTTACTATTGGTTGAATACCGAGGGTTAATTAACCCTCGATATTCGACCGTCAAAGTAAAATCCTTCGACTTCGAATATCGAAGTCGAAGGATTTACCGCATTTCCTTCGTTCAATCGATTGTAGGAAAAATCTTTCAATCGAACGATTAAATCCTTCGAATCGAAGGATTCGAAGGATTTTAATCCATTGATCGAACGATTTTCCTTCGATCAAAAAAAGCTAGGAAAGCCTATGGGGACCTTCCAAAGGCCAACATTGGTGCTCGGTAGGTTTTAGGTGGCGAAGTAGGTGGTCGAAGTTTTTTTTAAAGAGACAGTACTTCGACTATCGAATGGTCGAATAGTCAAACGATTTTTACTACGAATCCTTCGATTCGAAGTCGTAGTCGAAGGTCGAAGTAGCCCATTCGATGGTCGAAGTAGCCCAAAAAAAACTTTGAAATTCGAAGTTTTTTACCTTCGAATCCTTCACTCGAAGTTAGTGAATCGGCCCCTTAGTGTATTCTATTGCTAGCCACAGACATATTATACACAATACAATAAGACATATTTGCCTTTTTTAAGCAAAGTTTTACTGAAAAAAGTTAAACATTTGTGTAATAAGAGAACACCACAATGTTGACCTGTACACTTTACCAAGAAATAGGCCTCTTCCATTTTCAATGTTTAGGGTCAACTAATACCTTTAGTTACAGATGATTTATTTTTCACAAACATTTTTGGAAACAAACATCCTTCATTAGTGAAAGCTGCAAGTGATGCAGGTTTTTTCAGTCTAAACTAGGGATACACTATTTTGGATTTGGCCCAACCCCTGAATCCTCCGCGAAAGATTCCGTCGAATACCGTACCAAATCTGAACCCTATATTTCAAAAAAAATTCACAAGATTTCCCTCCTCCTCTAATTTGCATATGCAAATTAGGATTTGGATTTGGTTCAGCCAGGCAGAAGGATTTGGCCGAATCCTGCTGAAAAAGGCTGAATCCTGGCTGAATCCTGAACCAAATCCTGGATTCGGTGCATCCCTAGTCTAAACATAGGTAACATACTCTGCTAAAAGGTGGTGCAACACCTGCTGGAAATGTTGGCCTATTCTGCTTAATGACCCAAGCACCTTTGAAGGTGGCAAAAATATTCAATCCAGACAAGAGAACAAACAGTGGTTCGTTGGTAAACCTAAACTGGGAACACTTCCATGTCTTTTATACCAGAATTGCAACAGTATCATCAAGAGAGGCTTTGTGTCACATCCATGTCAAGTTACCTAAACCCATCTAAAGCATTCTTAAAGGATACCATACTTTGTTGTCACAAATTATCAAGCAGAAAATGAGGTTGGCCTGTAATATAAGATGATGCTACAAGGCTGATTATTAAATTCTGATGCTAATTGCACTGGTTTCTGTGTTGCCATGTAGTAATTATCTGCATTAATTACTAATCAGCTTTATTTTGTGACATTTCTATTCTATGTGTACTGTATATCGTGAGTGGATCCCTCAGTAAGTGACAGCAGCACAGAGCATGTGCAGTAAATCAGCAGAAAAGAACATGGGAAGCTACTTGGGCATCTTTGGAGTCACAGATCTTCATACTGTGCTACATACAATGTTGGTGGCCCTCCAGCAGTTTACATGAGGTGTGAACAATAGAGGTGTTATAGGTTTGAACAATGCAGGGGGGATTACAGGTGTGAACAATGCAGGAGGTTGCTGTCTAAATTTGAGGTTTAAACAATGCAGGAGCCAGTTCATCTCCGTACTGATGTCTTTTAAATGTTACACAAAGTAAGCAGTCACGCCAAGCAGACTTTAATGGGGGGGCCACGCAATGGGAGGGCGCCAGTTAGACAGCACTGATCTAGAATACTCAGGGCCAGGGGTGTTCCTGGATAATGAATCTTGCTCTAATTTGGATCTCCATACCTTAAATAAATGTAAACATAATCATGGAATGTTTCACCACCAGTATGGATTAATGCAGCATAGTTACCATTAACCAAAGGTTACTGTTTTATTGTCATATTGTTTGCTTAAAGGGCAACTAAAGTCTAAAATAGAATAATGTTAGAAATGCTGTATTATGTATACTAAATATAAACATGAACTTACTGCACCAGCAGCCTAATAAGACAAATGATTTATGCTTTCAAAGTTGGCGCAGGGGGCTGTCATCTTGTAACATTGTTAGACATTTCTGCAATATCAAGACTCGCACATGCTCAGTGTGGTCTGGGCTTCAGTTGGGAGGTTAAGCTTAGGGATCGTCATAAATTATCAAAACAGCACAAGTCAAATAATATCTACCATAGAAGCCAATACAGCAAGACTGATTAATAATCATAATATAGAGACTGCACTGCGTCTCTGGATACAAATCTCTACAGGGAATCCAACAATGCTGCTCGAGTTCTGGGAAGTAAGGTGGGGGGGCTCCCCCTGCCATTTGAAAGTATGATCGTTTACCTGCACAGCAGTTGGGGACCATCTGACAATTCCTATCAACAGCAGTAAAAGAACGGGGAATTGCACTGCATACATTCAGGTTTATGATAAAAACTGTAGACATCTTTTAATTAAAGTATATTGGAGATAGATTTCTTTTTCATTAAAGAAAGTAAAAATGGGATTTTATATTTTTGTCTTTACATGCCTATTTAAAATTGAGTCTATGGGAGATGGACTTCCCATAATTCGGACCTTTCTGTATAACAGGTTTTCAGCTTATGTATACTATACCTGTTTTATTGATGCCAGGAAAAAATGCACTGGCCCCTGGAAAATGAGTGCAGTGCAATGCTGCAATCTCACCTTTCTCAGGCATCTGTCTTCAGATTTTGAATCAGACATGCGCAACTGAACTGAAATATAGACACAACAATAGATAGAAAGAATTAATAACAACAAAAATGTAGCCTCATTGAACAAAGTCATGTTGGTTGTTGAGTTCACTGACACAAATCCCAACAACCAGACAGAATTGGTGTTGGACTGAGGGGGTGGTCCAAGGCCCACCAGGACTGCTGTCTCAGGGGCCCCTGGTACAACCTCCCTCTGCCTCTTGGCACCCTGTCCCAGGCAACCCCCCCCCTGTGCATACCTAATCGTATCTTGTTGCAGCAGCAATCGGGGATGGAGTATTGGTAAGGGTACAGCGCCCAGGGCAAGGAGCAGGTCAGGGTCAGTGGGACCCACCAGGTTTTTCCCTGAGTTCTGCTGGCCCAGTCCAACCCTGGATTTCAAGCTGTGAGAAAGGAAAATAATTCAAAAAGTATAAAAAATAGACAATGAAGACAAATTGCAAAGTTATTAAGAACAGAAGATCCTTTAACATTAGTTAATTTAAAGGTGAACTATGTCTGTAATTCTCTGGTCATAATCTTGCATATTAGCATATTCTGATACCTGTATTTTATTGATTCATATGCATACTATTTTTCCCTTTTGCTGATAAAGTGGGTAGGCATATGCAAATGCTAAATCCATTTCTTTTGTCAGTAGATACAGTGTGGGTATCGAAGGATATAATCACTGGATCTACATGAAATAAAGTAGAGCTATCAGAATTCATTTGGGCTTTGCTGATAAGTCCTATCAGCATCTGGAAATAAATATGTACCTAGTTGTATGTGTATTATATTGGTTACCAGGAAACATCAAGTTTGAATTGCTCAGCAAACAAGCAACGTGATGGCAGTTGTGTTTGTCGGAGTACATGGCTGATAAACAGAGTCAACACAGAGGAGGAACCCTGCAGAGAGATGTAAGTGCACACTGTCTGCATGCTTACTGTGGTTGCATCATTATTTTCTCATTATGCATTTTGTCATCTCTTTACATCGCATATTGTGCTCTTATAAATGGAAAACTGAAAGAATCAACTCGGTGGAGTTTACTAAAAGTTGAATATTTAACTTGCTTTGTTATGTCACATTTGCATTTGGGTTTTATCTAGATTCTATTGAAACATATAGTTTGCTCCCTTCTAATTAACTTAATGCCTTGTATGTATGAAGGGCCATCTTTATAGAATGTGTAAAATATGTGCATTATGCGGGTATATGTATGCATTCTGTGGTGTAACTAGATATTACCTGTCCCCACAGCAAATTATTTTTCAGCCCCCTAAAATGTCTAAAGGGTAACTTGTTTTACCAATGTTTATTGAAATTGTATACAAATTAGGGCCTTATGGGGCCCCTATACGTCCTGGGCCCCCTGCAGCCGCAGAGTCTGTTTCATATGTAGTTACGCCCCTGTATGTATTTATATCTATAAAAATCTATAAAAAAAGAGTAAAAGAGTAGAAAAACATGACAAAAAAATACTGTGGTTGTAGACCTGTTGTCCAGTAGTCCCAGGGGCACTCCACCAATGAGGTGAGTTGAGCTACTCGCCTCAGGCTGCAGCGCCACCTGGTTGCCGCTCCTGGTAACTAAGAGCAGAATTTCCGATCTTCAACCTGGAAATTCGGCTCTTCAATTGCACTCTCTGCACTAAGCGACATGGACCGCCCCTGCCCTCTCTGGCGCTCTAAAGGTGAGTGCCGGGGCGGCAAAAGAAGGCTGAGTCAGGCGGCATAATGGCTAGAATCGCCCCTGAGTAGTCCTGGTTATTAACTTGGATACAAGTCATAAAGAGTACACTATTTGCAAAGTACAGGACTATAAACTGCAGTGTTTTGAACTATGCACCCTGCTCCATACTTAGAGGCACTAGGTTTAGGTCTTTTGCTCTAGAGTAGAGTGCAACTACCTGCACCTTCTCCTGGGTTCATGAGGTGTGGACTGAGTGCAGTAGAGATATCCCCTTGGATGTACAAGCTTGCATGTTATTTGGAAGCATAAACTTGGGAGCTCTAATTGGTGGGAGAGGCAGCCTGACCCTATACTTACCTATGGAAGGATTCAAAGCAAAGTGCAGACTGTGCTGAAGTCCGTGTACACAAGAACTTTATAACTGAGTTCTAAGGGGCATAATTCTACACACCTAGTGCTTATTTTACTTCTTTTTAGTGCCATGCCCTAAGACTGTTAAAAACATTTACAGTTTTATTATCACAGAGAAAAGGGAAATCATTTTTAATGAGAAGTATTTTATTAAAAAGGACTCTGGGAGATGGTCCAGCCATAATTTGGAGATTTCTTGAAAATGGGTTTCTGATTAAGGGATCCCATACCTGCACCAAGTAATCAGTCCAAGATGAAGAATTGTTTTTCTTACACAATAGGAAATGGCAATGCCATATTTTGGAGATTTCTGGCAGTGGCATAACTAGATGTTACTGGGTTTATTTAATATAGGGGCCAAAAACACTGGTAAATTGATATATTGTACTAAGATATATAAAGGTTGCTCATTAATTTCTGCCTTTCTGGACACTTTACACTCCTGGGGCCGCCTGGAGCAGCTTCCTCTATAGTTACGCTCCTGATTTCTGGATCCTATATCCATACCTCCCAACATTTTGGAAGTAAAAAGAGGGACAAAAAATTTTTTGTCATGTAGTGCAGCGATTTTTTTTTTGACCACACCCATTTTTGTGGCCACACCCCGTAATTACCATGTTCATTTTACAAAGTTTGGCAGGTTATAAATAAAAGTTTGAAAATATTTCTCCTTATCTAAACTGTTAAAATTACTTATTTTCTCAAAATTGTTATAAACAATCTTAGTTGCACCTGTTAGCTGTACTCTGCCAAAAGCCAATTAAGTTAGAAACTTAGTTTTTTTTCTGGCTGTTCAGTGCAGAGAAAAGAGGGACTTTCCAGTACAAATGAGGGACCTCAGGTTGAGCTGTCAAAAGAGGGACTGTCCCTCTGAAAAAGGGACAGTTGGGAGGTATGTACAGTATATCTGTGAAATAGACTCATATTTAATGTGATATCTCTGAGAACTGCAGCTGCTGAACTTACAAGTGCTGTTTGCAACAGTTTGGGGAAGGTCTTTCTTGACATCTTTTGCAAGAGTAATGTTTGTTTCAGTTGCTTAGTTTTTATTTGCATATTTTATACCATTATCAATTTTTGTTTATTTACTATTTAACTTGAGAGGAGGAATTACACAAAAGTGTACTAAGGACCACATTTCTACCTGCATTTTACCTGCATCTCAGCTTTGTCCAGTGTCAGCAGGTAAGTGCCATTGTGAAGTCCAAGTAGCATCTACAGAATAGTAAAATAGTCAAATTGGCAATTAACATTACACCGGTTTATCCACCATGAATGATAGCTCTACCCATGGGAAGGCCATTTAATATTTTGAATATCTAAATATGATATAAGTGGCACATCACATTATCTAAATTGAGTAATTTTACATATTAAAATGCAAGGTGGATAATTATACAATATCACAAGCAGGTCTACCTGCTTTTTAAGCAATTCATAATTCCCACTTTTGAAGCATTCTC
Organism: Xenopus laevis; assembly: GCF_017654675.1. Taxonomy (NCBI): domain Eukaryota; kingdom Metazoa; phylum Chordata; class Amphibia; order Anura; family Pipidae; genus Xenopus; species Xenopus laevis. The sequence continues at coordinate 56,813,994 of NC_054375.1, read as the reverse complement.
ACAGGCTGCTTTATGACTAGGGAAAGTTAGTCAAATGTGTACTACCTATAAGATCATTAGAAAAACTGTGGTTAAAACAGCTAGTCCTAATTCCATTTACTTTAAATGCAATCACTGCAGCCTAGCATTGTAATGTCCCTATATTTTTATATAATTTAACCGATAAGTTCTTCTAAATACAAAACAACTAAAATGTCTGGCAAAGTATCTGGTGTAAAAGATTCAGCATTTCAAATGGACATTGAAGCTGTAGCCACATACAAAATGTGCATCGATAGTGACATCTAATGGTCAAAACGATTATAGATTTTGCAACATTAGCAGGAAAGTAAGGGACAGGCATTTGTGGAAAATACACCATATATACATATGCAGTACAACAATAAAGTGGTCCTTATTTGATACTGGCTGCAACTTTATGGTTTATGGAGTCTACTGGAAATGTAAATAAATAAATAAATAAGATCAACAACCACATGTTTAATTACTTCTTTGAAATAAGCTTTCTATACCAGCCAAGTGTTGTGTTCTTGAGGGGAATATTGCAGGCTGCAGGGGGTCCCAGTTTAATGACAGTGCCACTTGCTCACAATGTTGCTTGATGCCCAGGTCCTTGCCAGGGATATCTGGATTTCAGTTCCATTTAAGGTGTAGCGTATGTAAATGTAAAAGTAGTGTAAAGTATATTACTATGAGGAGTCTACTATTTCAGGGAGAAGCACTGTTAGGGTTGATGGGTCCCTTTGTTGTAGTGGTCACCAGAAAAATTACAGACTGTCCATTTATTAATGTTGTATTGACTTGTATTAGAAGCTAGTAAGGGTTGTTCATACATTAATTTGAGAGGCTGCTTTGTTAAGATGGAGCAAGTACAGCCAGGGCAGTAATTACAGAGGAAGTAGACCTGTTGCAGGGAGCCCAGAGTAGTAGAAAGCCCACTGAGGCCCTAATTAATCAGCGATTGCAATATATCTTGGTAGAATTGGTAAGCTTAGCAACATTTTAAAGCCCTAACTTGAATTTTCTGTGGGGCCCAGTAATATGTACTTAGTTATGATCAATTTATATATTTTAGCACTTATAGTTGTATGTTTTAGTAATTAGCCTTTTTTGTAGCAGTTGTACACTGTATATACTGTATATTTGCTGCATAGATGGTTGTACCTTGCATTTAACACCAACCAACATTTATTTAAAAGTGTGGTTCACCTTAAAGTTGACTTTTAATATGTTATAGAATGGCCGGTTCTAAGCAACTTTTTAATTGGTCTTCATTATTCTTCATAGTTTTTCAATGATTAGCCTTTTTCTTCTGACTCTTTCCAGCTTTCAAATGGGGGTCACTAACCCCATCTAAAAACCAAATGCTCTGCAAGGCTACAAATTCATTTTTATTGATACTTTGTATTACTCGTCTTTCTATTTAGGACCTCTCCTATTCATATTCCAGTTTCTTAGTCAAATCAATGCATGGTTGCTAGGGCAATTCGGATGCTAGCAACCAGATTGCTGAATCTGCAACCCGGAGAGCTGCTGAATAAAAAGATAAATAACTCAAAAACCACAAATAATAAGAAATTAAAACCTATTGCAACTGTCTCAGAATATTACTCTCTGCATCATACAAAAGGTAAACAACCCCTTTAATCAGTTAAGTGTAGCCATATGGTGAAAAACTAAATTTACAAATAGAAAATCATTGATGTCAGGACTGGCAAAGTAATAGACATCCCTCCAACAATTAGTAGTAATCCTGCATGCAGTCATATTCCTAGCTTTTACATACATACATACATACATACATACATACATACATACATACATACACACAATTGCCTATTCACAGGCAATACATTTGCCCAGGTGCAGTAACTAATAGCAACCTATTTGCAGGCACCATTTATTCATCCAACTGTTTGAAAGCAAGCATGGTATTGGTTGTTATGGGTTACGGCACCTGGGCAAACTTAATGCATTATATTACATATGGGGCTTAGGGAAGGATTCATCTGTCTGGGGGAAAAAATTGTATTTATCTATGTATGTAAAAGCTATGAATATGACTGCATGCAGGATTCCTAATGTATTACCTTTATTATATAATCCCTGAGTGAGAAAGAGATTTTATGATAAAATCCAAGTATAACAACCCTGTCTGACTGTATTGTTTAATCACAACAACTTATAGACTCTACCCTTGCCTACAGCATCCCTTCTTTCTCTATATTCCATATACTGTATATAGCTTTGGCTGGACTCTTCTATAATACTTGTCAGACATTCACCATGGCCAGAATAAGCAGAAACAACCAGTATAGTTCCATAACTGTCCATGGGCTTTATCTTATTCAAAGCAAGCCACAGAGTAGCAAATAGCAGCAGAAGTCTAGAAAATGCAGGAGAGATAAACTCAGCATTAAAAGCAGGGTATCTGTTGCCTTAAAGGAAAAGGAAAGCTATGGAGGCATTTTATTGCCAATAGTTTAGCTACAATAGTGCAAGCTAGAATGCTATGTTTGTTCTGTAGAATGTTTTACCATACCTGAGTAAAAAGCTCTAGAAGCTCTCTGTTTGCTTAGGATAGCAGCTGCAGTATTAGCTTGGTGTGACATCACTTCCTGCCTCCATCTCTCCCTGCTCACTTTTAGCTCTGGGCTCCGATTACAGCAGAGAAGGGAGAGGGGGGGAAAGAGGAGCAAACTGAGCATGCTCACGCCCAGGGCAAGGAGATTTACGCTGGAAGGCAGGAAGTCCATGTGTACACACAATAGAAGGAAAGAAATGCAGTGTTTCTTTTGACAGAGAACTCGGAGCAGCACTACTTTGAGGGTTTACTGATTTAGGGTTTATATATTTAGGTGGACCTTTTTGATAAGGCTTAAGGTGCCCATACAATGAGAGATCCGCTCGTTTGGCAATGTCGCCAAACGAGCGGATCTCCCTCCAATATGCCCACCTTGAGGTGGGCAATATCGGGCTGATCCGATCATGGGCCCTAGGGTCCAACGATCGGATCCTAACGATGCCTAACGGGCGGTCGGATCGCGGGACCGCATCAACGAATCTCAGTCTGTCGGCAGCTTTTATCGGCCGTGTATGGCCACCTTTACTTTTTTCCTTCTCCTTTAATATAAGCAATTACAATAAAATAACATTTTTAATCTGCATAATATCAGGATAATATGATAGAAATGGAACAGGTAATCTGCAACATCTGTTTAAACAGATAATTGAGAAATGTAAAACATTCACTTTCTTGGCATTTATCTTAAGATGGACAATTCACTTATGGATTTTATTCTGTTTGATAAGGTTGCCAAATGAGCAGATTTTATTCTGTTTGATAAGGTTGCAAAATGAGCAGATTTTATTCTGTTTGATAAGGTTGCCAAATGAGTAGATCTTTACTTGATTTGGGCACCACTATACTTGGCTACATCTGGCTGATACAATGCTTGGCTTGGGGATCATTGATCGAATCTTACCACTGGCCTACAGAGACCCGTCCACCAATAAGATGCTGATACAGTCTGGAGGGGCAGATTTGGTAGCTTTAATCAGACTGTCTATGGCCAATATAACCCCTTACACAATACTTTTTGACAGCTGCATTTACAATTATGATGTGTATGGCCAATTGTGAGAATATTTATATTAAGCACATGCTTGCATAACTTGAAGGTCTGCCACTGTATGGTTAACTTAAACCAGACAAAAAAAACTGTACGCTCAATTTAGTGGAGATTGGGTAGAATAATAAAAGTACGAGCATCCATTTTGTCTTTTACAGTTCCTTTAAATTCTATTATGGACATGGTGATTATTTGTCATGCTTGATATGCAGCAGACCACAGTTCTATACTAAATGTCAAATCGCTCCATGTACTCTCTACAGGCAGACATCCAGCCGTAATCCCTCTATTTACAGCAACTTTGTGCAGGTGATCAGAAGCCAGCCCTGTGCCATTCGTGTGTGCTGTAAACGCCAAAGAAAGAAAATCAGCAAGACTATCTGTATTCATTGTTAAGGGCACACTTCCTCCATAATTGTTTGTTATGACTGAAAAGGGGTGACAAGTAGAAAGTTGTCTCATGTTTATAAAGTGTCTTCTTTTGTTAGACAGAAACTGAATCCCGCTGATAAGGTCTATGAATACAGTTAGCTGAAGGGAGGGTCTACTGTGGAACAGTAGCTTCAAAGGCCAAAACAAATCCTTTCCAGTGCTTCTACTTATCACAGTGAATGTCAGCCCTAATGACAGACGTTCTGGATTAAAACAACTAAGATTTTAATTGAATTGTATAGTACAGTAATCTTAACACTGGTTAGAGTCTGGCACATATCCCCAGGTGCTGTCTTCTTGAGATGCTCCATGATAATTGGTTGCCAACGAGCAGTAGTGTTATTGATAGGGCAGCTGATGGGGAAACTTACAGGAAGTTTTGTTTTGGTAAGGGACTGCTTTGTCTAATAAGTGTCTGCTGCCGTTCAGTCCCTGTATCACTTATCAGACCTGTGCACTTTCTAATTGCCTAAAGAACAATGTTTCAATTGCAATTGTGCTCTCCACTTCTGCAGCAGCTGCAGTGAGGCACCTGGTAGATCCAATCAGAACATTGCTTGTCCCCAGGACCTACGTACAGCTCAGCTCCAATTCAACCCCCACTGTTGGAATAGAGTAGAAAGTGCTGGAGTCAGCTTTAAAGAAATGATTGCTAAACTAAAATTACTGTTATTCAACAACATCCTGTTGTATGTCACAAAGTACTGGTTATTAGTGCCCTAAATAGCTAAGAATTAAAAACTATGGTGTCCCTATAGGAAAGAATATCTAATAACAATCATAAATGTGTTTATGTGTATGATTTTGTATGACACATTCGTGCCTCTGCCATACTAAAAAGAAAAAAAGATTAGTGTATCTGGTAATTTGCAGGCACCAGTTTACCCAATGTGCTATATTATATTTCAGGGATCATTTACTTAACCCCCTCTGGCTAGGCTGGCACTGGCTGGCTAAAGGAAGCTTTATACTGTCTGCCATAGAGTTCCTTTGCACACTGTAGCGCTGGCACGTCAAGGGGTAGGGGTCAGGAGAACATGTCTCCACCATCCTGCATCTCTTGAATACAGTGCTGCCAAACAGAACAGTATTCAGGTGGCCAATTTAGGTTGTTGTGCTCCATAATGAAGCTCTGTGAAGATCTGTGTCTATTCTCCAAGGTGCAGTTCATGGTCCAATCCTGGCCTCTTTATTTGCACTGAGCACCCAGGCAAATGTGACTTGGCCACCCATTTACTAAAGATCATTAAAATGTAACTCGACTATCAATAATAATCCAACGTTTAGTAAATTCTGATGCTCTTAATTATTTTTGCAGTGGTTGGAATAATTTACACAAGTGTAACAGTTTCTGCAAGATTTCTGGTGACTTGTGAGTTGTTTTGGCTCCCAATTAGTAACTATTTGCAGTTAATGTATTATTAAATATATTATATTATGGGCCATAATATTTATGTCCCATTAATAAATATAATTATTTGAAATGTTTTAATGAATTTACAAGTAATACATTTATAAATTGATAGAAATGGTATATATGTTGGCTTGAGGGATGGAATATTGTGGCACTAGGCTCGCAAATCTTGCAAAACAACAGGCTTTGGTGTCATTATCGCCCTCTATCGCACTTTTGTAAACCAAAATCTTAATGCCATAGTTTTCATGCTTAAGCAATTTTAACCAACATAAACATTAATCATAATTTTTAAGGATTTATTTTATGGGTTATTTATAGATATATGAATGGGATCCCAATCTGGAAACCTGTTATCCAGAAAGGCCATCTCCCATTGACTCTATTTTAAGCAAATAATTCTAATTTTTAAAAAATTATTTCCTTTTTCTCTGTAATAATAAAACAGTAGCTAGTATTTGATGGTAACTAAGATGCATGAATCCATAATGGTAGCAAAACAATCCTTTTGGTTTTATTTAATGTTTAAATGATTTTTATCTGGCTTAAGGTATGGTGATCACAATTACGGAAAGATCCCTTATCTGGAAAACCTCAGGTCCCAAGCATTATGGATAATATATTCTTTGCCTGTATATATTTGTTGGGGGATTTTTGGCCATTATAAATCATAACTCTCAAATAATATACATAGATAATTACTATAAAACTATTACAGAGAAAGAAAGTAATTCTCTGAATGAGAAGCAGTGCTCTGTATGTCCCTTTTTCTGGCTTTGTGTAAACATCCTTTCAACTTACATTGTTATACAGGGTATCCAAAGTGCCTTATAAACAACAATCATGCCGACAGCACATTTGGATAGACACATCAAATGAAAGACTCTTTATTATCTTTGAAAAAAATCAGCCAAAGCTATAAATATTTCCCCAAGTCAGCCCCACTGGGGGAGATCCCTATTTCATTTGAATTCAGATACAGTTTGTGTCACTAGATCATTCATTGCAGACATTATATTTAACTTACATTGTTTGGCTCCATCAATGTATAGATCCAATAACAAAGAACATACATTGGAGTAGGGGTTATTCTTTTTCAAAAATGCCAACCCATGCTGCCAATAATGCAACCGACTAGAAACATTAGCCCTGTAAGCAAAAGATGTTTTGGGGAAGGCATAACAAATGGTAATGTATGCCTGTTTATTTTACATGGTCTTCAAAACACAAAAAGGAACTGATAACATTTGCATACAGTTGCTGCACAGGATATGGGATGTCCAAAGAACAGAATTCTTCCAAATCCAAAGCTATAATTGGTGTGAAATTGATTAATTGTACCGTCTTCTGCAAATTCAGCAGAGCTCAGAAGTCGATAGCGGGGAGTTTCCTCCACCTACCATACTCAATCAGGATAGAATGGCCTGACAAATGATATTCACCCACCCTTTAATAAACACTTGCTTTGTGCTTTCTGCGCATTAAGCAATAGAAATGTGCTTATCTACATATATTTATAAACTTTTAGCTAGATATTAATTTTTAAAAACTAGGATATTTTAGCTCAACAACCAGGGACCTATTTAAGATTGCTTGTGCTTTTAGGCGTCAAAGAAAAACATTGGCACCTAAGTTTATTTTCTGTTTTGTTTTTTTTTTTAAAGTGTTTCAAAAGCCTGTTACAGAAATTGCAGAGTTTTTTCAACCCAAAACCCAGTGAGTTTGCCGAAAAGCACAAGCAATCTTTAAAAGACCCCTTAAAGTTATCCGAAAAATAATGTCAAAACTACATAAGCGAAAAAATAAGTCTTATGTTATGCACTAAAGTATTACATCAGGGTTAACTGAAAAGCTGAACTATTTCATGACCACTTGGACACTGCTGCATAATGAGCTGACAATTATTGAATAGCATTTGCGGTTACATATAAACAGTGGGCTATAATCTAACGAAGCACCAGAAAACGAGACATGGACAATAAACCCATTATTTCCCTTCTAACTTCTATTTGCTTAGACCACAATAGAGTCTGCTTTGGTTCGTTCATTCAGAAATCATTTCACACCCACGCACTCTTTGAACATCAATGTTACCTGAGGTTAGTGCAGCCAACTGTCCACAGGTCAGGGACATAACTGTAAACGTACATTCTTCCGGCATCATTTCCTGCTTTTAAGTTACCCAGAGGACTATGTATAAATCATTTTCCACACAATTATAACTATAAGCAACTATTATTATTATTACTATTCACCAGGCACGAATTTGCAGCAAATTTCCACGTTTCTCCATTTAATAAATTCACGAAACTGCAGCGAAAATCCGCTGGCGTCAAAAACATTTTGAGGCGCGCCGGAAAAGTCGCTTGCATCAAAACCGTCGCACTTAAACATCATTCGGATGCCCATTGACATAAACACCAGCGTCAAAATTGACACGGGCGTCAAAATTCGAGTTTTTCGCAAGACAAATTCCAAAATTCATTTAAAAACCCATTGGTCCAACTGGTGGTCTAAAAATACACAGAGCAAAAAAAAAAAGCCTGCACAGAGAAGTGCATGTGATCAACTTGTATGAGCGGTTTAACATGTTAACAAGCAGTTGACCTATTTCAAGTAACTAATTAAATCCAATGCCTGTCAGCCAATGACAAATACCTTGGAAACAACTTTCTGCATTTTGTAATATTCTGTTACTTTGACAAACTCATGGGCTTTTCATCCAATGCATATGAAATTTGTATATCAAAGTTAATGGGCCTTTTTTGTAAGAACGCTGTGTGGTTCTTTTAGTTCTGAAAGGGCTGACAACAATGTACGCTGGAGGTTGTCCTGTTACGGGCTGCATTGCCTTTGGTATTCTGAACTAAAGGCTGGATTCATCTTGTTTGTTGTTCTGAAGCAAGGATGCTATGCACTCTCCAGGCCTTTCACTATATTCAGATCTATACTGCCGCTCAGCATGGGCCAACACAGTCTCTGAAAAGGTTAAGTAGCACAACAGACATTATTTGTGAGGAGTGGGAATGCTCCATGTGCTACACTGTCATCCATTATTATGCTTCTATATTCCAAACTGGCAGAGGGCAGCTACCCAACATAGTGTACTGTCTGCTCTCAGAAAGGATTTTGTTTTGTCTGCTTTCTACCCACCCCCAGCACCCAGAACGCATACGTTATAAATGTGCATTTAAATTCAAAATACAATATATTAAGTAGGGGCTTGTTAAATAAGAGAATAAACATCATCAATAACAATCAAAATAAACTTCAGTATTCTGCTCTGCTAACTTGCAATGTTTGTGGGATTTCCTCACTTTCACTATCAATTTATTCATAGCCCCTTATTCTCCTGAAAATAGGGGAATTGCACTTGTCATGGTAAATAAATCCTGGAAAACAGCAGCGAGGCTTTGAAAAAGGCTTTTAAAAATGTGAAAAGAATTGACAAAAATCACATCTTCATGCAGTCTTTTTTTTCAGGGCCATAATGAATTAATTGGACCATCTTTAGCCATTCTGAAACCATATTGTTCCTTGTGTAATTTGTATAAAAACAAAGGAGAGAGAACACAATGGGTCATCAGCTAATGGCTCCGACAACTCAAAGCCTAAATCCACAGTCCCAGTATACAAATGCGATGAGACAACTTGCGTAAACCTGAGCAAAATGCAAAACTGGAAAAAAAGCAGCCAATTGCACTTCCCATTTAATTCATGCATCAGACAGAAAACACTTACATTACTTTACAAATAATTATCTTTTCTAAACAGAATTGTTAAACTGCATGAACACTGTAGAAAAGGTTACTATCTGCAAGTAATTATTTGAGGTTTATTTAATTTTTATCAGGACTTTTTGTCACCTTCAGCAGAAGCTATGGGTAAACTGTTCTTAGTGCACAATAACAGGTAGCATCATGGTTTAGATCTATAAGGATAATTTACTACTGCTGCAACTGATGCAAGTTCAAGAGCTTAAGATTGAACCCTTAGTGCCGATATACATAACACTTGAGTCCAGGGTAATGACTGCACTCTGATCACATATGCAGTGCAATATGCAGGAATCAGAGCAAGTGCAACTTTTTCGTTCCATTCTAGGAATATAGAGATCCAGGCTGTAAAGTGCGACCCACAGAGATATGCATTGTGCAAGAAGCAGTTTACATCCATTTTTCATTGTGCATTGTCTTTGTTAATAATTCTTTATATCTTACATGAATTATTTTTGTGTTTGACAGGCATGAGGGTTTTTTTACAAAGAAAGGGACAGGGTGCAAAGTGCCTTGTACTTGCCACCTCTCCTATGGCAGACAATATGGCCAGGGTTGCCTTGCATCTGTTTGGGGCTGAGCTCTTCACTTTTCATGGAACTGCTGTACATGGTATTATCTACAGCAGCTTTAACCACTATACTCATGCACAATAATGTAGTAGGGTTTACATTGCTGTGTCATTTTTAATTTTCTCATTAGCGAGACTAGGGTGCTAGGACCATGCAGCCTATGGGTGCCACAAAGGGAAATCCAGGACTGCTCATTAGTTTTCCTTTCAATGGGGTTCATGAAATATAAATCAGTGGGGCCCTTACCTAGGTCTCCAATGTAAGAATACCAGGGTTAGTGTACAAAGAATCTAATCTTATCCCAAGGTAGACAAAAAGAACACTTAATCCTTGCAGTGTATGTTGTTTGACTTGAAGGGTAAGATTACCTACAAATCTCCTTAAACGAAGTCATTCTTGTGCAAGTCCTAAGAGAGCTTAGTCCATTGATTTCAAAGTTAGCCTTATAATCGTTGTGCAAAGTAAATCGGATTAGTTAGTGAAACGCTGAAGTGCTTGTAAACAATCAATAACGATCCCTTTATTTTAAAACATTCTGCGTTAAAATGTCTTGTTGAATATGTTATTAGCATGAACACATCAGTGCACACATATGCACATGCATAAAAGTTTTCAAAAGTGGAAATGTTTTTCCTGTTCTAAGACGAATGCACTGGTCCTATAGAGGTAAATTCTCCTTCAACTTCATCCACTCTCACGTTAGATACTGTACTGTAAAACACAACAGTGATTAATTAATAGAATAGGGCCACACAGAAAACAAAAGTATCAAAGGAAAACCATATAATTCCACATAGGACAGGATATATGATGGCACCCGGGTATATGTAATTGTCTTAACAACACTAGACTATGCTGAGGAAAATGCTGAGTATTTAACCTACCTGGGTCTCCAGCAATAAGTCTTTGCCAGTCTCATGGCAAAATAATACCAATAACATCCCTGCCAGCAGTGATGGAAAGTAAGGTGTCTTGTGAGACAATTGTTCTGAGACTGAGCATTTATCTTAGCGAGTATCCTGCTTAGACTCTGCTATAGACAGGGCTGCCTTTTTCCAGCAAAAAAAATATTGCCCCATGCACAAACAAAAGTGACAATTTCCTGCCAATTTTTCCAATAGAACCTGTGCTCAAAAACTGCATTCACTCATTATTGGTTCAGGTTTACCCATCTAAAGGAACTGCTCTAGAACTGATCAACCCAATTGGCAAAGTGACTAGACTTGTGTCTGAGCAGTTCCATATTAACTGACAACCCTACAAATGTTCCATATGTCATGGTTAGGTCCTGTTTAGCTGTTCTGCACAGAATTCAGAATTATAACTAACAAAAGCACTCAAGAAAAAGTTAATAAATCAAAGCGATCATTTTTGAGAATCACAGGAAAAACTTACAGTCACTCAAAAATTGACCTGTATGTAAAATAAAAAGTTTTTTCTAAATATTCATTCAGGCAAGTCCTGCAGCGGGTCAGGTACCTATGGGTTACCCGCAAAAAAAGCAGGTACTGTGTGGGTTGTGGGTAGGACTTTTTGGTGTGGGTATAGATGAGGGCCTGCAGGTCAGGTTGCAGGTCTCATCTATATTTCTTGTTATATTATTTATTTTAAACATTTTTTTAATTTTTTTCTACACCACCCACTTCTTGTGATGTCACTTCCAGATTGCAGCTACAGCACATTCTGTTTAATTGTGGTCCATGAGTTATGGATAAGGCATTAGCAGGTTGGGTAGCAAGTCCAAGTGAGTAAGGTTGTGGGTACGGGTTACGGCTCTTTATCGCGGTTTGCAGGTCCAGGTTTCAGAAGTTGGTTCAGCGCAGGACTCTACATTCAGAAGAGTGGCTAACCATAATAATTTTCAGTGCCTCAGTAAGCCACTCACCAGAGGAAATTCTAGCTCATCTCCCTATATGGCATCAGATAAAGTCTTACTCAACCCTAGGTCCATTCTTTGCAACCAACCACATCAGCTCCATAAATGGATTGTTTTGAATCATTACCTATTGGTTCCAAAATACTGAAAATCGTCAGACTATGGACTTGCTGATTCCTATTAATCCAAAACTACGATTCCAGAACAGCTTGATCAATATTTTCACTTGTGTCATGTCTCACCGTTTTAGAGGTATGGGATCTGTTATCTGGAAACCTGTTATCCAGAAAGACTCCATTTATCTAAACAATCCATATTTATAAAAATTATTTCCTTTTTCTCTGTAATAATAAAACAGTACATTGTACTTTAACCTTACTAACAGATAATTAATCCTTATTGGACTTATTGATTTTTTTTTTCTAGAAGACTTAAGGTAGGAAGAGCCAAATTACAGAGAGATCCGTTATCTGGGAAAACCCCAGGTCCTGAGTATTCTGGATCACAGGTCCCATACCTGTACCCAAATGTAAAGCTAATAAAAGTTGTTGGGCCTGCAGAAAGTTGCTGCTACAAAGTCAGAATGGGGAACAACACTTCAGCAGCAGAGAATACATTAATATGTGTTGAATTAATTATTCATTTTGTTTTAATTGCACATGTTTTTTTAATAATGAAGTAGAATTAGTTTCTAAATGGGTAAAACAAGGATAGACCATAAGGGTTATTTTGTACCGGGTTTAAAATTAATTTTTATCTTTGCGTATTAATGTCTTTATGAGCGATCCTCATGCTGCACAACATACATTACTCTTTTGTAACTGCGTTGATGGATGGAGGCCAAAAACCCTGTATATGTATAACAAATAGAATAAAGCGCTCCTTACATGGGCTGCCGGGCTATTTTTACCATACTTCTTTTGTGATAAATACAATGATGCAATAAAATGCCAAGAATATTCATCAAGTTTGTTTTTTAAGGGACCTAAATCTTTCAGTCCACAACAAAGAGGATTTGTGTGCGTTCTCCCTTGCTGATAGCATGTTTTCTATAAATCATTACTGCACGACTAGAGCTGCATCACATTAGAATGATGAATCACAAGGTCAATCCTGTCCATGAGCTCTAGACAGGCGAGCGTGGCCCACTTTTGTGTATCTGGTGAGTTTGTGGAGTTGAAAACTTTCCCTGGCACACACCGTCACATCACAACTAAACCTGAAAAAGAGGGAAACTCATGAAAAAAATCCTTGGAGCTTTCATTGATATCCTTTACCAGTTCAGCAGGCTGCCTTTCTTAATGCCAGTTTGGAAATTATCTTATCGCAGTAAATGATAAATGATCTGCTGAAAGAACAAAGTACCGACTCTACAGCAAAATGCCCCAAGGCCAATTCATTTACAATGGTTTCAGTGAAAGTGTAAATAAATAATTCACATATTATTCCAAGCTTCTCTGAAGGTGTCTTTACAAATAACCTGCTATAGATTACCATAGGAGGTTGAGGTGGAAAAAAGTGAAACTTATATTGTACTGAACTTCGTATAGGAATACGCACGAGTTCCATGGGAGAATTATTACATAAAACGAATGCCTTTTGGTTGACTTCATATAACCTTAGGAAACACAAGGAAATCTTCTCAGAACAATCTGCAGAACAGTGAAAAATTAAATAAAATGTATTTCTCAGGATTATTTCCTGATGACAGCATCATCCACTGATCCCCAGTAATTATGACAAAGTATATTGAGCTTTATTATACAGCAGGTTCACAACAAGGCAGCTGATTGATAACAGAAATTAGGGTGAATAGGAAAACAATCTGACCGTCTGTTTTTTCATTTGTGCTTTTTATGCAAAAAATAAATGCTTCCATTTTAGATGATATTTGTAATTTTAATGATAGGTTTCCCTTCATTTATCAAAGTTTTCTGTTATGCTTAAGACATACACAGTTGAAGGCCTTATTAATCTGTAGTGGAGACAGATTTTTGCATGCAAATTGCAAAGGCATTTATGGATTTTTATATCATTGTTTTTACAATTTTGAGACGAGTTATCCAGAATGCTTTATACCTGGGATTTCTGCATAAGGTGTCTTTCTGTAATTTGGATCTCCATACCTTAAGTCTGCTAAAAGAATAACATAAACATTAATTAAACCCAATAGGCTTTGCCTTCAATAAAAAAAAATCGGAATTATTTGATTAAAATGGACTCTATGGGAGATTGCCATCCATAACCTAGCAGAGCATAAATTCTAAGTATGTATTAACTTCATTCTAATTTTTCCTCAATATTGACTTCACGCAAATTTTTTTGGTGAAAGGAAACGTCAGTTTTCATCACTGGTAGTTACCCCATATAGAACTCAAGGGGCAAATTTACTTACCTCCGTAGATCTGCCAGCGCTGTCTTCGCCGCACTTCGCCAGGCTTAGATTCATCAGGACATTGCGAAGATCACGTAGATCCGAAGCTCCGCATTAGTTACCGATCGTTTCCGAAGTTGCGGTAGTAAAGCTACGATGAGTGGTCCGAAGTTGCGCTAGCGAAGGCTAATTTGCATACGGCGCCAAATTTGAATTTCAATGGACGTGTATGCAGCAGCGCATACAGAACACTACACAAGCGCAGGAAAACTTAATAAAAGTTTATATAGGTGTTCTAATGCCCTACACATGTGCCCACAGTATAGCTAAGGTGCCCCAAATGTAGGGGGAAAGGTGGGCACCCAAAAAAAAATTTGATATTTTTCAGAAATTTTTTTTAGAAAAAACTTAAATATTTTGGGACTTTTTTTTTCAACTTTTTTTTTTTTTTTTAAACTCCTATCTACTCTATTGCACTTCGCCTGCACTAACCTGGCGAAGTAAACTCTGGCGAAGGAGGTCACGTTCAGAAAAAGACCAATATTAGTAAATTTGCGTATTTGCTTCTCCAGAGTGCAACTTCACCAGCGTTAGGGTGCTGGCGAATTTTCTAAATTTGCGAAGTTGCGAAATGACTTCATGCTGGCGAATTTTCACCAGCGTTAGTCACTTCGCCCTTTAGTAAATTTGCCCCTTAGAGAAAGGTAAGATGAGTTCCATCAATGAAAAGGAACAGGGACTACCTTAATGATAGATCTTGTTATGGTGGACTGGAATGGTGCCGCAGCTTCCATTCCTGACCTCAGCACGTTTGGGGTACTACAATAAAAGGTGAAATGGTTTCTAAATGTCCAATGCCATAAATCTAGTTACTATGAAAAAATAGACTTGTGAAGACATTGCCTTTAATTATATTACCCTATGTGCCCTACTTTTTGATTGTCAAGGAGCCCTACTGCACTATTTTTCACATGGTGCTTTCTCTTTAAAGCTTCACTGAAAATGATTTCTATTTACTGTAGCTCTTGCCATGTATATCTGCTCCAACAGGTTGATGCTACATAAACAAGATAGACATGGCAGCTATCAGGGAGAGGGGATGCTCTAGGGGTCCATCCATTGCTGTGTTTGGAAAAGCAATTTTACTACTGCCTAGAAAGGTATAGGGAGCTCAAATGCATACTACTATGGCACCTCTAAAAGGTTGTTTTTTGATGGCAGCCCTGTAGCTAGGAAGTGTAATTAGAAGGAGTAGTGACCTAATTATTGACAGAGTTGGTTTTAAGGGGGATATAGAAGCACACTTGCTTGTAGCCTGCAGGGACCAGATTAAAGGAGAGGCATGAGGTCTGGTGACTGTCTGCCTATTGCATTTTTATTAGGCTACATTCTGCACTTAAGCTCTAAGGTGTGCCATGTAATTACTTTCATTTGCATTGAAAATTGCTCTTTACTACAGCCTAATTGATGTTTATTTACACAGAAAGTATCAGTTATACACAATCACCCCCAAGGGGGGTCTTTCAGTTGATATTAACTTGAAATTACTTGGCAATATTTACTTTAGAGAAGCAAAGTTAAAATCAGGCGAGCAGGAAAAGATAAAATGATATGCGTGATGCAGTTGTGCATCAAATAGAAATGAATAGGATGCTATTATGAGCAAACTGCCCCTTTCCAAATAATATATAAAAGGATACTGTCACCCAGTTAAAAATATAGTTTCTTGCACCAGTTCTCTAAATATGCAATTATACAGTGTAACACTAACTAGTACATATAATGCGTAACCCTGAAGCTATATTTTGTGTCAGTCACCCATAAATTGCCATCCTAAAGAAATATTTCTTATTACTAGGACAGCACACATTTGACTGGTGGCTGCTTTAATACAGAGTGCTTCTCTGCTCTCACCTACTGACTGACTTCAAATAAAGCTGCTCAGTTCAGTAAATTACATTAGTACTTTAAATGGATCTTAATACTTACAGTTTGCTATGGTGTAAAGTGGTGCAAACCAACCATTAAAAAATGGGCTGTTGCAAACTAGAATTCTCAAGCATGTTCACACATTTCTCAATGCCATACAATGCCATTACCAAAACCATATTCTCATTAATGTTCTTATTACTTCTGCATCATTTTGAATATTGTTGTAAAGGGCATGTAGTAACAGGTGCAAAGTTTATTACAGATGTAGTAAACCATATCAACCAATCAAAAGTTCTGCTGGTTTAGTGCAACCATCTGATTGGTTCTCAATAATCCCTTTGTGTATGATCAATACTGTACTTATTTGTGCTATAACTTTAGCCAGATTTGCATTCATTACCCCTGGTTCCAAACACTAGCATCAACATTACCCTTCATACCTCATTTATAAAATGATCTACATTTCTGTTCCTTCTTTTTTCTTGATTTATATATATTATTATTAGTTAGTGTACTGACTGCATGAAATCTTCTGACTGATACTGAACCATTTTATAATGGGGATGCAAGGTAACTTGGGCATAAGCTTTTAAAAAGTGTTCAGAATTGGGACAATTAGGGGATAAGTGGACTGGTTAAGTAATGAAAGCCAACGTTGCAGTATAAATAAGTACTGATCTCACGTAAAGGGATTATAGAGAAGAGGAGGACAGCAAGAGATTACAGACACGCTTTAAGGCAGCAAATAAGTGAATACTACCTGCTGACCATACCATTGTGCTCACATCTCCTGCTTCTTTCCTTGCTTACTGCTACTCTGATGAAATAGTATAACAAAAGGCACAAACATTGCACAGGTAGAGTTAACCATAACAGCCACTAAGCACATTGCATTTTTTGGTTACCTCTGTATAAGTAAGTTATTGCTCGCTTAAGGGTTATTAGACCTGGTGCAAACAAGTGTAGTGGTGCGTTGCTCCTTGTGGCATAATACATAGAATTGGCTCTGTATTTATTCTGGAGTGTTCTGGGGGTATAATACATTGAACTGGCACGTTATTTCTCATATGTTATGTTGGCATTATGCATGGAATTGGTTCTGTATTTTTTCTGCTGTGGGAGTAATGATCAGTATAAGGTTATGAAAAATGCCCAATTCGCAAAGTTTCAGGGGATTAGTATGATTTTAGTTTAAGGTTCAATCCTCCATATGTAGTAAAAGGCACTAAGTTTGCCCAGGAGTAGTGATGGGTGTATTTGTCCCATTTTGATCCGCTGAATAATTAGCAAAACAGCGAAATAATTTGCCCATCACTACCCAGAAGCAGTAACCCATAGCTACCAATGAGGTGTTTGCTTTTAAATGGGTGACCAGTATGCTGCCTGCTGATTGGTTGCTATGGGCAAACTTAGTGCCTTTACACCCCCATTATCTTCTAGCTATGCTAGAAAATGGCACTGTATTTATTCTGCTATAAGTTCTGTGACCATTATCCATCAAACTGGAAATATATTATCCTGCTGTGTGTTTAGATGGTGTTATACATGACATTGGCACCGTACAGTATTTATTCTGCCAAGAGGTAATACACATAACATTGGCACTATAACAATGTGTTTATTCTACTTGAGTGAATTTGCATGCAATTTGACTATGAAACCAACAGTAAAGGACATGCCTTTAACTAGCCTCCCAAAACAAAATTATCACCCTCCCTCTCGTCTCGTCGTCTCGTCGTCTCGTCTCCCTTCACCCTCCCTCTCGTCTATGAGTGTGACATTAGACTTAGCAATACAGGTGTCAGGAACAATAAAGCAGGAAAAGATTTCTGTAACTCTTGAGACAACTTTAAGTTAACTTTTAATTTGTTTATAGAATGACTAATTCTAAGCAACTTTTTAATTGGCTTTCATTTTTTTCTTATAGTTTTGAATTATTTGCCTTTTTTTTCTTCTTCAAACTTTCAAATGGGGGTCACTGACCCCATCTAAAAAATCAAATGCTCTGTAAGGTTACAAAGTTATTGTTATAGCTACTTTGTATTACTCATCTTTCGATTCAGGCCCTCTCCTCTCCATATTCCAGTCTCTTATTCAAATCAGTGTATGGTTGCTAGGGTCTGATTGCTGTCCAAGACCAGTAGTGTAGATTGAGAATAGGAGGGGTCAATGAACAGAGCCTTGAGTTACCCAGACTGAGAGGGTGAGATGAGGACCTGGAGGTAGGCATGGATGACACTGAATGATTGATTTTATATATGAAGAATATGAAAGTGCAATTTTGTGGATCCTTAATGAAGACAAAATATGAGAATTAGACTAATGGCAGGTGGTGGATGATAGGTCAGTGCATTAACTAGAATAGATGATTGGGAGATTCCTACTTTGACAGGGTAACATAGCATAGGAATTAGAGGTTTATCTTACAAGGGGGTTTGGGGGATCAGCAGTACAGGGACATGAAACTTATAGACAAGCTTTGTGACTTTCTGACTATTGTATTGCACCATCATCCACCTAGAATTATTACCATTGCAGGTTTTGAACTGGATAGCCCCTTAAAACAAGCCTTAAGCTGGCCATAGACGCAAAGATCTGATCGTACAAATTGAGGATTCGTATGATTTTCGGACCGTGTGTGGAGAGTCCCGTCATTTTTTGTCCAGCGGAGATAGGTTGTTTGGTCGATCGGACAGGTTAAAAGATTTCTGTCGGCTGCCGATAATATCTCTGCGTGTATTGCCGATCGTACGATTTTCAGAGGGAGACTGTCACTAGCTTTGGGCGGACATAACATTTGTACAATTGCTGTCAGAGGCAGAACATCGGCTGATCTATTCTTTTGTACTTTATTTGATCAGAATGGTTAGTGGCAGGTGGGGAGATGGAAAAATCAGATTGTACGATGATTCGTATGATCGGATCTTTGCGTCTATGGCCGGCTTTACAGAAAACTTGAAGCAACAGTATATTGTAGCAGAGCCATGATCCTGTAGCTGAGGATGAAGGTCAGTCATATCTGGCACTGTAAGGGTCCACTGAAAAGTTCATAGGACAGGCCTTAACAAAGCCCAGATAATCTATTTCACTATATGCACTATACAATGCAACACCATTATGCTACTCTAGACTTGGGTACAAAACATTACAGGATACTGGGATTTGTGGATAAACAAGTAGGAATCACCAGACTAGACAAAGAAAATCTGTAGCCATTTAAAGAAAAATATGTACATTTACAGATTTGAATAGACTGTGACTGATCAGTTTATTTCAGTTAAATGAGGAAGAAGTGTCTTTTTTCAGTTGAGTTAATATTTTGTGGAAACATATAAAGCAAATCACAATCTTTACTTTATCCAAATGAATAAATTTGACAGTGAAAGTAAGAGACAGTAAGAGAATCTGGCACATTTTTCTTTATGGATTGCTGTAACAGGTTTAAATGTATTACTTTTTGGTGCTCTGCTGCCATCATGTGGACTGACTCAAACAATTACCATTTTTCGATGGGTTCAATCCAGTTGAGTGATGAAATGGATACGATCAACATTACGAACATGGACTCAATCACTTGCAAGAAATATCCTCAAACACCCAGAGGGAAGACAGTATGTTGATTTTGTTATACATAAATAAAGAAAAGCAAACAATGCTAGAAGACCCTCTTACTTTCCACTTAATCCAGACGGCAAAATCACTAATACCGAGGAATTGGAAGTCTGAACTCCCTCCGACGCATGAGGAATGGATGAGAGCTGTAAGAGAAACAAGTTTATTAGAGGAGCTAACACATATATCGCAGAACAATAGTAAAAAATACTGGAAAATATGGTCACCCTGGCACAATTACTTGAAGGATTTCTTTTTATGCTAAGGAAAGAATAAACGACAATTTATAGGTGTAAGATTATGCACTGATTATGCACTACATGAATAATATGTTTAGAAATATGCAATGTATAAAGTATATATGTAGATACATGTAAGGGTAACCACATCACCCTTTATTCCTTTTTTTTTTTTTTTTTTTCCCCCCTTAATTTCTTCCCCTTTTGTTGTTTTGTATCCCTGTTAGAAAACTGAAAATAAAGAAATTTTAAAAAAAAAATATCCTCAAACAAATATAATTAAAAAGCAACCAGGGAAATATGTTGTGAACCTCCTAGAAGAACTAAATGCATTAACAAAGTTTAGCAGTGCTAAATATGGTCTACCTGAGGATTCTGGGTATATTTTTATTGTAGAACTTCTATGACTGGATAAATTACCCCAATATAAAGCGAGATTGGTTTAGGGGTTAGAGAACTTTCTCAGAGACCAAATCTTTTTTCTGCTTTGATAAAAAAAAAATGGGAATAGTGTGAATTTACAAATTTAAGACACTAAAAACAAAAGGGGCCACCAAAATGCTGATCTTTCACCCCCCAAATAAATGAATCTGCAGTCTAATGTGGGCAGCAAATCAGTAGTAGAACTAATTACTGCCCCAAACTAGAGCTTGCTTTAAAAACAAGGAAGAGGAGAAAGGTACAGGTAGATGGGTACCTAGTGCAAACATTGTAACTGGGCTGGCAGGCTTAAGTTACGTTACGGCAACACAACATTCAGGGAATATGTGAAGTAAGTTGGCAGGATTTGGGAACATATTTTTTTGTTGGTGATAACATGGGGTTGTGGCCCTGCATTAATGTACTAACAGCTACACATTTACCTCCATTTGTTTGTGTGAGTGCAGGGGCACGCTGAACTTTGTACCTTATGAAGCAAAGTGGATGGAAATGCATAAGATGCATATATAGAAGAGTGCACAGTCATGCAAGTGCTGCAGTGAATGTCGTACAGCACTGTAATTCCTGCACGTGTCATGGTCAATATACTCTGTATATTATATAGAATGTAACCTGATTGCTGGGACATACACCCCCATCCCTTTTTCACTACATACAGTATATTCAAACCAGCAGAGAGAATCCTTCATAAACACAGTTAAAATGCTGATAGTAAGTGTTTACAATGACTGATATCTCATGCCACAGTTCAAGTGCTTATAACAACTGTTTTGGGTGGCTTTTACAATGGCAGGTATCTCGTGTCATAGGTCTGATCGGAGTCATAGCTGACGGCAGTTACTTTTTTATTGATGCAAAAACCTTTCCTGTGTTGAGTTCCATATTTTCACCGACAAAGGTTGTAAGTGGAGCTGCCTAGAGAAATCTTTCCCTAAACAATGTTATCTGATTTTTTTGTTGGCCAGCCCAAGGTTGATAGCTTCCCTTAATTGCCTGCTATTCATTTTATTACTTGCAAATTATTAACCATAGGAAACTAATGGCTCACAGTGGTATGTGGTGCAGAATTCTGCTAAATTTGCTTGCCTTGGGCCCGACACCAACGTGATACCTGTCACACCTTTATTCATTTACAGGTGTGGTGATTTTTCCTTGAACTACTTTTTATTTTATTTCAGTGGTATTCATATTTACATGAATTGATATCAATTTGCGCTTGCTCTCCATAAACTTAAATGGTACAGATTTGCAACAAGAACATAATGGCCTTTTTTTTTGCTCATTTGTTTGTGCCTGTCTATAATGTGGGGCTTTTAGAGATTAGAAAATTGCTAAGAAATCAGCTCTGCCATAAAATTCGGAATTCAAATTTCCTCTGGATTGTGAATCCATAATAAAGGAGAAGAGGGCTAAGAGCATGTGTCCTTTAGTGATACAGGGTACTTGCATCCAGAACATAGTTGTGCTCTGCACTTTGGAACATAGGGCACTGGACACAATGGGGCCTTATATTAATACATTCCTTAAGCAGGTGGCAAGTACAGACTTTCTATTACTCCTTGTTCCTCTTGGCACTCCCTAGCTTGTTCATTTGAATGATGCACAAGCTTAGGGAAAGACAAGTGGACCTAACCAAATTTGTGGCCTTATTCTGTCACTCATTAATATAGTGCTGCCAAATGCAGGAAACGCTGTACTCATGAGAAATGTGCAGGTCTTTGTGTTTACATTTAGAGCGTTGCTCCATGTTTTTGCCCTTTGAAGCCTATGAGCTGTACCCTGTTTCTTGAATTGCAGCACTGTATAATATTTTAAATTATTCCAATTGGTCCCCCAACCCTGCCACCCAGGTGCGATTGGTGGTTACACCATTTTCTCTATATAAAGATAAGAGGTTCTGTGCACTCATCCAGTATCAATATATATAATCAGATATTAAGACATTTTGTGCATTAAGCCAGGAAAGAAATACATTCAAAACATTCAATTCTGAGAAAACATAAAATCTGTGGATGTAAAATTGGGATTCTACTTTCCTGATAATGGGTGATTGCAGAGGACCTCTTGTCTCTGTCTATATGAATTTTGTAGTCACAGCCTCATTGCACCATGGCCCGACTAGAGGTTTAAGATTTGGTGGTGAGCACAATTTTTACTTTTTTGTTATACTTTATACAAGGGATGCACTGATCCACTATTTTAGTATCCGCCAAATCTTTTGAGAAAGATTCAGCCGAATACTGAACTGAAGCCGAACCCTAATTTGCATATGTAAATTAGGGAAATGATGGGGGGGGGAAGAACTGCGTGTTTTGCTTGTTGTTAAAACATTTTTTAATTCCTTGTTTATGTGATGAAAAATCACGTGATTTAATCCAAATCCTGCTGAAAAAGCCGGAATCGTGGTCAAATCCCAAACCGAATCCTGCATTTGGTGCATCCACAGTTTATACAGTAGCAGTGGCCAGTTCCATGTTGTAGCTCCCACCCTTTCCAGCTACAGTCAGATGATACCACTAGTGCTCAATAAAAGAGCAACCATTTTGAAATGTTAACCTCCAAAGCAAGTTATAGGTAAAACTCTCTGTGAAAAATGTATAATGAAGCCATAGAATTCAAAATTAATCAGATGAAAGTGAATGCAGGTCTGGCCAGACCAGGGATGACTTTGACGTAGTTGGCCAGCTTAAATATATTGCAATATATGGACAAACAATCCCTGTTTTGTTTAAAGGGTTAGAAATTTTTAGTAGCTTAAGGCAAAAATGTCTCAATGTCCTTAATATATTGATAATGGGTTGAGTGCAGAGGACCTCTTGTCTTGTGTCTCTTGCCTTCTCTCTTGTCTGTATGAATTTTGTGGTCACAGCTTCATTGCACCCCTGCCTAATGATTTAAAATGTAACTTTGCCTTTTCTGCTATCGTTTAGCTATCTCTAATTCTTGAAATTATTTTTACAAAGTCTTAATAGCCAACAAAGTCACAACATTTTTAAGACAAACTTCCCGCAGTTAACCAAATCCAGTTCCACAGACATTGCGTCTCAGGCTGTTTGCTGAAGAATGGAAAGCACAAGTCCAGAGGCACTTTTAAGCCGCTGAAGACTTATGAGATCGGGTTTGTAGCTATAGATCTGTGAGTCAGGCATGTTACAAAACCTCCCTGGCAGGGGGCAGTTTAAATAGAGCTCCCCATTCTTTTCCCTCTCTCCAACTGTGAGGCTTTAGTCCCATAACAATAAGAAATAAAAAGGATATCTAAAGAGAAGGCTTTGTGGATTCAGACTATGAAGATGACCACCCCTTAACTGGCCGAGTTTGTCTTCAGCTGGATGCCCCATCAGCACGTGGAGCTTTCCACCGCCTCTAAAACTAAAGGCTATTGAAAGGGGGCAAGTACTATGAAGCATTCCTAAGGCCACACCTGCTGTAGCCTGCAGCTACCTCCCTGCAGTGGCTTAATAACGACATGCCATTAACCCCATTAAAGTGAGAATGGCATGCAAGACATGCTCCTCATTCACCACATGTAACCTAATGACAACCAGTACAAATAATGAAGCACATGAAGCACATTATAAGGTTTCTGTATGAAAGAATAAAGGTTTGTTATTGTTTTTACTCATTTGCCACACTGTACTTGCTATGCCAGGGTACATTAATATATAGGAAGACTATGAAATAAAAGTACATGTGAATAGGCTGCCCATATGCATATTCGTATTGAACATCTGTAATATGTTGTTGTTGTGACACACAAAATTAGTTAGTTTTTTATTCAGCAGCTCTCCAGTTGGAAATGTCTGTAACCTGGTAGTTAAGGTTCAAATTACCCTAGTAATCCTGCACTGATTTGAATTATAGACTGCAATATAAATAGGAGATGGCCTGAATAGTGAGTAATGAAAAGTAGAAATAACTAAATATTTGATGTGGTCCCTGACCCCAATTTAAAATCTGTAAAGAATCAGAAGAAGGAAGGAAATTATTCAAAAACTATGAAAAAGAAAAAAATTAAGGCCCATTGAAAAGTTGCCTAGAATTAGCCATTCTATAACATATTAAAGATTAACTTAATGGAGAACCACTCTTTTAATTGTATAAAGTTGCAAATCCACCATGGTTCTTGTACCTGATAAGAGAAACTCTTGTAAACAAGTACTAAAAGGGTCCTGCACAAAAGAGCTGGCAATCTAAAAGAAGAAGTTGGAATTAACTTATGAACTGCAGCAAAAGTAAAGTGTGGCACTGGGGAGATTAGCTCCTTATAGGAGTGCTTTACTTAGTGCATATGCTATATTTTCACTACTAGCTATTTCTATAGCAGTGATCCCCAACCTGTGGTTCATGAACAACATGTTGCTCACCACTTCAATGCTCCCAGTGGCCTCATAGTAAATGCCAATCCTGGCTTGAATTCTAGTTTTGGAGGCATGAAGATACAGGTTTACTCCAACTGAGCCCCTTGCAGACTAGCAGTCCACATGGGGCTATCAATTAGCCTTATTTGGCATCCCCAAGGAATTGTCTCTTGCTAGTATGGCTCCCTAACAGCTTTTACATTGGAGTGTGTCTTGCATGTAAAAAAAAGGTAGGTGACCCCTGGTCTATAGCATGATAGCCCCTTGTCAAGTAACACCACGTAACCGGCAATAAACAGATCCTTGCCATCCTTGGTTGCAAGTAGCAGATTCGGGTAGGCCCAAATTAAAAACTACAAAAATGCTCATGCATCTAAATTAAAAAAAATCACATTTATTTGAACATATTAACATAACAAAAAAGCCTCCTGTTTTTCTGTGGGCTCTCGTGTACCACATTATTATAGGTTATTGCTCTTGTGCTAGATTTTTCTTGACTAAAGCTACAAAGCCTTTTTTACCTTTAATAAATGGCATGAATATTTGCAACACTTGCTTCAATTTTAGTGTGACACAATTTGTAGTCGCAAATGACCCTACTTATGATTAACTTATAAATATAAAGCAAAAGTAAGGTGTGACACTGGGGAGGCTAGCTTCATAGTGACACAGGGTTATCTACAGTAATTACATGCTTAATTCTGACATTTCTGTCCACAGCTTTGGGAGAACTATCCAAGAAACATTCAAAACTATGAAATCTGTTGAAACTTTGCCAAATAAATTTCCCAAAAATCAAAATGGCATACTCTAACTGATATAATCATATATTAAGAAAACAGACATTTAAAACAAATTGCCTCTTAAAGTACTAAACGGTACCAGAGAAGCACTTTTTTTTATGACAGGCAGTAGAGAATGTAAGATATTCAGTCCGAAGCATTTAGATGTTTAAAGTCAGCCCATTGATGCAGGAAGATTAGCGAGACTGATTGTAATGGAGAAAAATGGGCCGAAGTCTTTATGCTGAGTTAGCAGTGCAGGTCAGACAGGGGCCACTAGATCCTTGTGTGAAGAACAATAACTGATATAAATCACTAAGTACATGGACACTGTGACAAAATATTCATTACTTCATTCATTCCACCATTTCCAAATCAGTATAAAGAATACTGGTCTCCAGATATTATTTCAATTAAAAACTAGGGCAGAGGGTATGATGAGAATTTATTATAAGAATCTTTTTTTTCTTACAACTCACTTTTTAGTGCCCTTCCTAAGCATGTTCATTTCAGATTTTTCTTCCAAAAAGATAATGAAAAAATAACTGACAAGGTCAACATTGTAGCTATGAAACATATAAATTGTAACCATTCTTATATCAGGGTAAAATTAGCTAAAAAAAATAAGCAAAAATTTGTGATTGTTTTTTTTTTACTTTTTAAATAATCGGAAGCAAAGCCAATATAAAATTTGTCAGATATTCTAAGAAAAATGACTGCTTCCCCAATATACAATAAAAGACACAAAACTTAACCAGAAGCAGTAACCCAAAGCAATAAATAAGCTATTTTATTTTAAACAGGGGACCAGAAAATACTACCTGCTGATTGGTTGCAATTGGTAAGAAATCGATGTACCCAAATATCTTGCAGGCCTGATGCTCTGATGCGAAGAATAAAAGGAATAGAGCTCAGGATTGAACATGTGAGTATGAATGGGGCAACATACCCACTTGTTCAACTAGTTTAATGAATAAGACTTCTGCTGCACATACTTCTTGCATAGATATATCTCGCTATTTCTAGAGCTAAACTGGGCCAAAAATAAATAGTTTTCATTTCCAAATTCCTGGTGCTTGTGAGCAATTTTGGGAGCAAATAATTTAACTGATAAACATTTCACAGATACTCCCCCTGTGTATAGAACTTCTGTTTATTGTTAAGTTGTTTATACAGAGCTCCTTAGCTCGATTTAAACTAACTAAGCTGATTGCAGCGAGAGGGGTTGAAGTAAGTGTAAAAACAAACCCATTTTCTGTAGTTTTTTAATAACATTAACAGTGGCCACTAGATGTTATTTAGATGGTAAAATTAAGGTTATGTAGATGGTAAAAAATGGTAAAAGTAAGCTATGTGCAGTATTTTCAATTACAGTATATAATTTTTTTATCAAACAATCTGACATATAAGTTATGTAAACTTGAGGGTCAAAAAATTATGGTTTGCACAGAATCTTTCATCTGGGTTTGACAATGTCACAGTACATAAATTATTTTTCTGCACTGTAGGATACATTTCCCTCTAACTACTATATGAAAATGTCAGTTTTTGTGTCAGCTTTCCGAGAATGAACAGAAGTGGCTGCTGAGCTAGAATCATTGGTAGCATGTCCAGCTTTGATTCATTTCATTTGGCCTGTGAGTGACCCCTGGGAGCTGTTCTGTTCCAGGAACAGGATCTTTGCTAACCATCAGGAACTTCTGTTCTGCAGCACTGACGACTGACCTCTGCCGACAGGACACCCAGATATATACAGGATGTGCAGAGATGTTACAAAATACCTGCGTGAGGAGTAGGATAGTTTCACAATTTCACAAAAGCCATTGCTGAAGTACAATATTATCCAAGGCTACTACCAAAATCTCTTCAGAGAACTTTATATCATTTTAACCATGTTAAAAGGAGCAACTGCAAAGATGGTTAGTGGGCATAGGCCAGAAATATTGGAATTAAAGAACAGATACATTTACATTATGCTGCCAAATGCATCCAAATGATGCACAGAAAGCTACTCTGTCATCAAGCTGACTCATCTAACACTTAACAGGGCAGTTTGCAGACACACTCAGTAGTTACATCAGTTATTACTGATCTTTGTTCTAATGAACCTGCATACAGTTAGTTACTGAACAAAGCAAGTAGTATATAGTTATTCATCAATAAAAACATGTTTGTAAGGCATTCTGAGGAACTTCTAGGCTCAGGGCCAAAAGTATTTGCCCAATGCAGCATGGTAAACATTTTGGTCACCCCCATTTTATGACCACACCCCCTAAATACCATAACCCTTTTACAAAATTTGGCAGGTTGTGAAAAGTTTGAACATATTTCTGAAGGTTGTAGGGTCATGATTTATTGTATGTGTTATTACAGTTTTGCTAATGAATTGCATTTCCCTACCACTTTCACTTCTTCCAAAAGACATGCTTATCTTAAATAGTTACAATTGATTTCTTGCTTATCTTAAATAGTTACAAATGTATCTAAGTGGCGTTGTTGAGTGTTCTAGGCTCTTTGCATAGAGCCTCTTATCTAATTTACTTTTTGTGGCTGTTCATTGCTGGAGAGCAAAGAGAAAATCAGGATATTTCAGTAAGAAACCGGAACTGTGGGCAGAGCTGTCAAAATCTGGACTGTCCTGCAAAAAACGGGACAGTCAAGACGTGTGTTACATGCCCTTTAATTGCATGAAGTGACAGCAGCAACACTCCAAGGAGTCTTTGCACTGGCAATGTGCTGCACCATGTGCCTCAAGGCCAAAAGTAGGCACAACCAGGCCTTGACTGGGAGCCAAATAGGTCCCGGCATTCCAAGCACAAAGAGGCCAAAACAGTTACCTTGGTAAACAGCACTAGTACAGAAGAGCATGAGTACACGTAACACAGTGAATTCATGCATATTAAACTATACCCCCAAAATGAACACTAAAGCAAAAGATAGTTTTCATCATAGTAAGTGGCATATTAAATAATCTTACTAAACTGGTCTATATATTTAAGTAAATCATGCTCTTTTACATCTCTTGCCTTGAGCCACCATTTTGTGATGGTCTGTGTGCTGCCTCAGAGATCACCCAACCAGAAATACTACAACTCTAACAGGAAGAAGTGTTGAAGCAAAAGACAGAACTCTGTCTGTTAATTGGCTCATGTGACCTAAGAATTATAGTTTGTTAGCTAGGTTTGTGTGTACAGGGAATCGTACAATCCCAAGGGGGCGGCCCTTTTATTACAGCAGGCGACGTTGTATTCCTCTAGCATAGGAGATCGCAAACAGGAGATGGATTTCCCCTGACGATGTCCTAATATGCGTTCTGTACACCGACTCTGTAACTGTATCTAAACTGGGCATTTAGTTGATACATTTCTTATCTTTGTCCCTGCTGAGCAGAATTCCTGAGTATCATTACAAGCAGCTGTTGTAATGGATACAATAGTTGCTAATACTCCAGAGATGCTGCTGTTGAATCTGCACCTGAATTACGGAGCTACCAGACAAACACCAAAGACAGGAACATACAATTTTAAACTAAGATTTTGGGAAAACGGTCAAAAAAAAAAAATGCAAAGCCATTGAAAAATGTCTTTATTTCTGGTGAAGAATCTGAAAACAACTGAACCTAAAAAAGTGTTTGAAAGGTGAACAACCCCTTTAACCGGATTTGCAATGAAAACTTGTTAATGTTAAGTTTGAAAAATGGAAGAAAACATCTGCCGTGTGTTTTTGAAAGTTCTGGGGGTTTTAGGTACATGATTTATGTTATTATAGTTTTGCTAATGAAGTGAAATTCCCCTTTAAGTTGTGAGTCACAGATTCCCCACAAACTTACTTTTTAGTTACAATTTTATCTAAGTGCAGGTGCTCAGTGTCTCTGGCAAAAACATCTTATTTGATTTAGTTTTGAAAAGCTTTGTATCTTTTTCTGGTGTCAGCACAAGCGATCAAAGAGAAACAGGTTACAAGTGATTTCTGACAGTTAAACCTTATATCATAGACTAAATCTGTAGAGAGTATATACCAGACTTATTTCTCTGTAATGGACCCTCCCTAAACTTCCTAGTGAATACTGTCAAATGGTCTGGTCCCTCCCCTCTAAGGGAGAGGTAAGATCTCTGTTTGTTCTTTATATGGAAAAGGATAATATTCTGTTCTAGAAGTTAATTTCTCCTCTGCAATATGTTGTACTGTAGTTAATGTGTGTTACTGTGCAGCAATTTTATTGAGTTTGCACTGCAGTTTAGCTGAAGTTTATAGTAAAGTCCTGCAGAGCACGTGGTACATCCCAAGATGGCTGCTGTATGAGAAATCTGCATAGTCTGAGCAGCACTCTTTCACCTGATTATGAGTTCTGCATCACACTGCAAGATTGTTTGTTATCTACTAATGTTTAATGTATTTTGTGTTATACTGTATACTCCATAAGGCTATAAAAATCCTGTTTCTGGGGATACCAGGTAATAGCTGACTGCCTGTTGTAATGTAGGAGAGCTAGTGGCTTTGCTGTGTACATGACTATGGCAGTGTGTTTCCCTGCTGTCTTAAAGGTAGGCTATATCCATTTTTGTATACTTTGTTTTATGTAAATTTTGTAGCCACTAAACGATCACTGTTTTCGTTATGTTAAAATCCAAGTACATTAAGATCTATGGGAGAGGTAGGCTTGCATGTAATATTGATTGAGGAAATCATAAACAACACCTATAATGTCTGACATGATAGCTGAGGCTTCTGCTTAGGGGTGCTTCTGGGCCTGAAATCGCATGACATGCAATACATCCTCCATCCCTTCCCCAGCATCTCACCAAGCATAATATGGGGATGGTAGTGAAAGGGAAAGTAAGAGTCACTAAGATTACCAAGAGCCCAAAATAGAGCATGTAATTCTTCTGTATCAGGAATATACTATGAATAAAAATGATAAATCTGCTATATAGTAAAACCATTTCTTTTTTTACAGCTTGCTGTAAGTAAATCTGAAGAAGTGATTCAAGATTTTGATAAGGGGCCTTGCGGCCCTTCCAGTACTTGTTTCACATGAGATCTAGAAACCAGAATGCATATTCTTGTCACACCCAGGCATTAAATCTACTAGCATGTATAACCAAACATAAAAAAAAAAATATTGCATTGTTGGTGACAAACATGCACACAATTTCTCATGATTTCTTTCCTCACGAGATCTAAAATAGGAACCTCTGCTGCAGGAGCCAAGGCTATAAGTATAAACTCCGATGTTGAAGCCAAGGCCTCTGGATGCAAAAGTCAGGCCATGATGAGAGTTATATGCAAAGGAATTAAGGAAACTTACACAGTAAAAGGCATGAGTCCTTCAGAACTTCATGAAAACAAATAGTGGCACCAAGCAGAACTAGATTAAGGTATGCCTGTCAGGGTTTAAGGCAGGTTGGGCTTTGGTTAGCAGACAGACCTACAGATATGTAGGGAATGTGTTTTGCAGACAATACAGAGACATTGATATGAAACTGGAGCTACAGGAAGAGTCATAGACATAATGATGGGTTACAGGTAGAGCTGTAGACACAGGAACCTAGTCTGTATGCAGAACTGCACGTGCAGGAACCTGGCCGACACCCAAAACTGGAGGCCTGCAAAACAGCTCTCTGTTAGCCAAAACAGCTGCTTTGCATACAAAACAGTGGTTAGGTACAGCTGGACTGCTTTTATGGCAAATACTCAAAAATGTTTCTCCAAAACAAAGTGGCCCGTTATCTTTTTAAAGTGGGGTTTGCAAGTAACAGTTCTATGTAAATATATATATATATATATATATACATATACTTCTCAGGACTAAAAAATTAACAAAAATGTATTCAGTAAAAAAGCAGCAGATTGACGTTTCGGCTGACTCCTCAGTCTTTCTCAAAGCTGAGGATAGATATACAGTAGATATATATATATAGATATATATAGTCAACTACAAGAGGTCCTCTGCACTCAACCCATTATCAATATATTTAAGACAGCGACATTTTGTGCATACTGCTACTAAAAAATGCCTTACCCTTTAGACAACACAGGGATTGTTTGTCCATATATTGCAATATATTTAAGCTGGCCAACTACGTCAAAGTCATCCCATATCTGGCCAGTCCTACGCTTAATTTTCATCTGATTCATTAAGAATTCAATTGCTTAATTATACATTTTACAAAGGGACTAAGTTTTACCTGCAACTTACTAGCTGCTTTCAAAGTAAAACTCCCAAACTTGGCTGCCCTTTTATTAGACACCAGTGGGATCACCTGACTATAGCTGGGAAGGGTGGGAGCTACAACATGGAGCTGGTCACTGCTCCTGTATAACTATAACAAACAAGGGAAAGTTGTGCTCACCACTAATTTTTAGAACCATTAGGCGGGGGTGCAATGAGGGTGTGACCACAAAATACATATAGTCAACTACAAGAGGTCCTCTGCACTCAACCCATTATCAATATATTTAAGACAGCGACATTTTGTGCATACTGCTACTAAAAAAAAATGCCTTACCCTTTAAACAACACAGGGATTGTTTGTCCATATATTGCAATATATTTAAGCTGGCCAACTACGTCAAAGTCATCCCATATCTGGCCAGTCCTACGCTTAATTTTCATCTGATTCATTAAGAATTCAATTGCTTAATTATACATTTTACAAAGGGACTAAGTTTTACCTGCAACTTACTAGCTGCTTTCAAAGTAAAACGGTTCTAAAAATTAGTGGTGAGCACAACTTTCCCTTGTTTGTTATAGATATATATATATATATATATATATATATATATATATATATATATATATATATATATATATATATATATATATATATATATATATATATTATATATATATATATATATATATACTGTATACATACATTCAATACATATTTACTGTTCCAGTGCAAAACATTTTTCCTACCACTGGGTGGAGATAATGTGAACAGAACCTAAAAGCAGAAGCCTATGGCAGTGATCTATTCTACATCTCAAGATAATTTGTCCTGAACAATAACAGTTTTAAGATTAAGGTAAAGATTTATAAAAATTCAAATATTCACAATTTTTTTCATCTTAGAAAAATTTCATAGCAATGGTACAAATGTTACTAACATAATACATTTTGAGAACTTAAAAAATGTACAGTTTTATTTTACTTTTTTTTTTTTTTTCATGTAACAGGTTCCAAAATAGTTTTTTTTTCTGATTTGTATATTGGCCCTCTCCTATTTGGTTTGAGAAGAACAGTCATTAACAGTCATTCTATTGCCTTACACATGTGGCTGCTAAGAATGATTATCTTCATCTTTTCAGTAGCTAAATACTGAAATTGTCAGTTTATTGCAAGGAGTCCAGTGGCCATAGCACCCTGCTCTTGTCACAACTCCCTGACTGCTCAGGACTTCATTGGAAAAGGTTGGTCTGGGTTGAGCTGTTGTAAAGGTATAATAGCAGTTAAAACCTCTGACTGAAAGATATATTTTAACATGCACAGCCTGATAGAAAAAAGACCAGAACACAATGGTATGAGAGCTATATCAATTGGGGATCTTTTCAGCTGCTGAAATGGCTTATTTTGATCTGTACCTCACAGTTCTCCAAACATTGAGAATTTAACACGAATAAGGTACAATCTACCTTTAATATGACATTCAATGATCCTCTGCATTACTCTACATCAAAATGTGGAGTATAACCCCATATTGCTTTATTATATCGAGTAGCAACTGAAAATGGTTTCTAATAGAAATTTAGGATGGAGACATATATTTGTAAATCACACTCATTTGCCATACTTGCAAGACTTCCAGATGTTTATATAGTACCCCCTCCATTATAAAATATAATGATAAGATAAGTTACTGTGTGTTTTTATATGGTCATGGAACTCCGAGGGGATTTCTAAAATCCTAATCATTTGCAACAGGGGGTACTTTATTTATTATAATACACAAGCTTCATTAAGTCATGTCACAGAAATTATATCACTAAGCTCCGATTATAACCAATGATATCACTAAGCACCGTTTATAAGGATACAGTATAATTTACAGGATATTCATGGCTCTTGTGTATTATAATGGGATACTCTAAATGTTTTTTTTTGTGGTTTTCCCTGGACAAGTTGTGGTAGTCAGCACAGAGAAAGGATCCTTATTGTTATAACCTTACTTTGCGGGTTATATATATTTTATATTTAAGTGTTACCAAAACAATAGTTTAAAAGACTGAGCGGTAAGAATTCTAGCTGGTGGAAATGTGCGTGGCAAGCAAAATAAGCCAGCACAGGAAATGAAACAAAGCTACTTCCTGATCTTGCCTTACTTTCATTTCCTATTATCTTTTGCTGTGTTTGCTTTTTACATGTGAGAGCAGCAGAATACCCACAGGGCACTGGAAATCACTGTTTTCCTCAAATCCTGTTTGTTTAAGAGCAATTTTTCACTATGAAATGTTCAAAGGTCATTCATGGCCAAATAGATACTTTGGTGTAAAATGTCAGGAAGAGAGTCAATCCACATGTAAGAAATTCTTTTCAACTGGTTAATGAGTTGACCTTCATAAATGTTTTAGGTACCATAGTGCAAACATTATCGAATTGGATACTGCAAAAATTGCATGCTCTTCCCACAGGTTTATTTTTTCAACATTTATTTAAAATGTCAAATGTTTTATCATTTTACAAAAACAGATGTGTTTTGCAAGTGTCCTTTATTAGACTGGAATGCTGGTAAAAGCTGTACTGAGGTTGAAAACCATGGGAATTTGCATGAATTTTAGCACTATGTACTTCACTTGTGTTAATTAACGAGCCCTCAGGTTTCTTCTATGCTGTACACTGGTGTAAAAGTTAGGACACCAACCCACATAACCCTAAAATTTAAAGGTTCGCTCATGGCATAAAATCATATCCACGACTATATTAGGTTGATACAACATGCCATGACTGTTTCTAATCACAAATGATTTTTGCTTCAGGGTAGAGGCTGGAGTAATGATGTAATTGCATCACACTGACATGCCACCATTATGTTTTTTAGAAATGCAGAAATATAAATAGCCAAAAACAACTGTACCACCATCATGTGCTTTAATAGATTTTTTGTGCAGAATGCAAATGAAAGAGTTGGAGTATATATTGGTAGAGATAAGCAAGTTTGACATATAATTTTGTCCTTTTTCTTCAAACCCTTTGGTTTTTCAAATACCTTTTTGTGGTTTTAATTACACAAGCTTTATATGACTTGCACTTGAAGGCTGTATTTATAATCCTGGCTATACTCAAAAGATTTGGGTTTAAAATGTTTCTCTTAGGGGGTTTCACAAAAGTCACGTTAAGATCAATTTGGAGTCAAATTGGAGCAAAAAGTCTGTTGAAGTCAAAGAGCCATTAAACATATTCTTCTGAATGCCAAAATTTGTTTTGTGTTATTACATAAAGAGGCCCATTTATCAAAGTCCCAATTTATCTAATTATTTTCTGAAAACTACTTCGGCCAAATCCACATAGGTTTTCTTCCCCTTATTTATCAATACATATTCCCGAAAATTTCCTGTGTGGAAAAAACCCCGGAAAATTCGGATGGTGCGTTTTTTTCGAATTTTCCTCACAAAAACTCAATTTAAAAACCACAAAATCTTCAGATTATTGCACGAAACCCAACGCAAATCAAGATATCTTTGGGACTTCTCCCATTGACTTATATGCAACCTCAGCAGTTCTGAGATACCAGATTTTCTGACTTTTTAGATGCTCAGGGTATAATAAATCCCGAAAAATTCAAGGTTTTTTTCCAACTAAAAGTTCCGATTTTATTGTAAAAAAAAAAAACACAAAAACACGGAGTTTAATAAATAACCCCTAAAAGTTGCAGTCATTTAATTTCACCAGTTTAAGTGCATCTGAACTTGACAATATTAACTTGCAACAAAGTAGAATTAATAACTTACATCTACTCCACCTTCAAATTTTTTTTAAGTGACATTAGAGGAAGAGAAATTATTGGAGTTAAAGTAGAGTTAAAAGAATGTCACATTAAGAAAGATGTGGAGTGAAACTGACAAAATTGCTTTACTCCAATTGTTTGATGTTGAAAATACTTTATGCAGTAAAATAAGCTTGGGTTTAGACATCAGTTATGAATTTGCTGTTTAAGGATTTTCTGCTGTAATTTAACTCTAAATCGGTTTTTACACCACTTTTGCAAATTCTCCCCAGTCCTGGTTCTAATAGGAGCACATATTTCAGCGGCAGGTAGGATTTGTTATTCTTTTTAACACAGTTTTCATTATTGGCCATTAGGAGTCAGTACTGAGTCAACAGAGGCCTTGAGATCAGATTATGAGCGGCATGCAAAGAGACTGAAATGGATGCAAACGAATGAATGTGCAGCTAGAAAAGTGGAGTGAAAGCATTAGGAGGTATGTCACATGGGTTCAGTTACCAAAAATGTGCCACTGTGTTGATTTTGTCAGTTCTTTTCTAGCCAAGAGAGATCTTTTATTCTGTAGGTTTCTGATATTGTTTCAAAAGTCGGAGCCACATGTACAGAGAATAGCAAGGGACAAACAAATCCTGCTTTCAGTTGCATATACAGGTATGGGACCTGTTATCCAGAATGCTTAGGACCTGAAACTTTCTGGTTCAGGTCCCGGATCTTCATACCTTAAGTCTACTAGAAAATCATTAAATGAACCCAATAGGCTGGTTTTGCTTCCAATAAGGATTAATTATATCTCAGTTTGGATCAAGCACAATGTACTATTATCACATAGATGAAATCAATTTTAAAAATTTGGATTATTTGTATAAAATGAAGTCTATGGGAGATGGCCATTCCAAAATTCGGAGCTTTCTGGATAACGAGTTTCTGGAAAATGGATCCCATAAATAACTGTAAAACAATTAGAACTTAAAGATGGAACATTGTTTCATTGTATATTGGAAAGCTGTTTAGAATGGGTATGGGCCAAAATGCTGGAATGCTAAGGGGTGCAACATAAACATAAAATAGAACTTAAATGAAAGAAGAATGCACAGTTCTTTTGCTTTATTATGAGAGCACAAGGATGTGCAATTAAAGGAGACAGACACAACCCTGGCTTGGAAAGGTGTATTATGGGAAAAATAATGCCTTTTGTACCTTGCACTTGCCACTCATTAGTAGATTAGCTCTACTATGTATAAACTGAGATAAAGACAAAAGAAAGCTAATGTTTTCAAATATTTATTTTGCTCTTTATGGTGGTAGACTAAAAATATGCACCCATTTACTTGACCCTGCAGAAAGTGCCTAATGGCAGGGTCTAGAGAGGCTATACAGATAGCAAAAGTACCTGATTCTCTGTGTTCTTTTTAGTGTTTAACTTTGTCCTTTCTTATTTTAATGCAACATGGGATTTTTACTTTCCCCTTTTGATATAGAACAATAGCAAACTTGAATGTCCCATAAGTCATTTGTTTATCAGTAGTTGAGGCAGGTTTCGCAATACACAAAGCAGCATTATTGTTTTGCAGAAACAGTTAACATGAGAGTGAATGTCATGTGCTAAATATCAAATAACAGTCCAGCACTTGTCTTCCCAACTGCTGCTCAGGAAAGGGATATGCCTCATTTTTAGATCCCTAAGCAATAAAATGTGGAAGACAACAGGAAAAGTTCATATTGTACATCATATTGCACATTAAAAATTGCCCTCCGAGTCCTCTGAAAATCCTACCTAATAAAACTGTACATACATATTTTTAGTTATTTATTACCTGAAAACCATAATATCTTCATTGTTTTAAAATGCAGTGCTGTTTATTTATAATGCTATTATTAACCTATTGCTGGAATCTATACCCTTTTAATGAACCTAAAACAGTGCCAGCCCTTACAGTGACACAGCCCTATGAGGGTTTTTTTGTTTGCTTGTTTAAAATTTTATGGATAACAATTGTGAAATAATTATGGATAACAATTGTGAAATAATTATGGATAACAATTGTGAAATAATTCAAATAGCTTGAATTTTTACTCTATCATTTTTAATGGGTCAGAAAATTTTAAAAACTTGCATTGGGAAAAAAAAGCATTAAAATTTATAGACTGCTCCCATTGAGTTCTTCACAAAGTCTACATTCAATATTTTTCAGTTTAATAAATATCTTACTAAACATATAACTATATGCAGCTATATACATAAGAGGTTTTCCAAGCATTATTCCAGTTCATGAGTTTTAGCAGAAAAAAAATCTGATTACTTGAAAAAACAAATTTGAACGTTGATAAATCTCTCCCCCTAATTTTAAAACATTAGTATAGTGTATCTTACTTTTTGCTTATTGTTACAACAACCACACATTGAGGATTTGTTTCTATTGACTCTATCCTTAAAGGCAATGGCACACATGGTAATTTGCAGCAGCAACAAAACGTTAGAAGATTCCTTGCATTACAAGTACTGAGAATTGCTGAAGGTAAAACACTCAAATTGTGTAATGGATGTCTTGGTACATATTTTCACACAATTTGAGCATGCTACCTAACAAGTGACTACTCTAACCTTTTTTGGAACTTGAGCTGCATTGTTAACTGTAGTCATAAAAACTGGGTAAATAGGCTGTGCAAAATAAAACATGTTTTCCACAGAGATAGTTGGCCAAAAATTGAATCTATAAAGGCTGCAGTGACTAGATGGCTAACATAATATCTAAAACCCAGCTTCCTGCTTTGCAGCTATCTTATTGGTTACCAGTCAGTAACCAATCACTATCTTGAGGGGGGACCATATGGGTCATAACTATTGCTTTTGAATCTGACCTGCATGCTGAGGATCAATTGCAAACTCACTTAACAGTTATGTCTCATGTGGCCCCCCTTAAAGTTGCTGACTAACTAGCTGCAAAGCAGGAAGTAGTGTTCTAGCTTTTATGTTAGTCATTTTACATTATTGGCTAACTATATATTTTTTATTTTTTTTTATTTTGCACATGCTATCTATTTACCCAGTTTTTATTTTTACACTGAACTGTTCCTTTAACTATGAACTATGCCAAGGTGATGCACCGTAAATGCAATGCTTTGCATGCAGTTCTGGCTGCAAAGATCTGTGGAAATGAGGGAGGTGTTTGAGCTGAAAATTGTGCCCTTAGGAAACAAAATCTTGATCTTGCCATTCTCAATGTGGCAAATTTGGAGGCAGATTTCCCTTCATGAAGAATCAAGGCCACTCTATCTAAAACACCCCAAAATACAGAAATAAAATGGAATTGAACTCTCAACCTTATAAAGGAGTCCCTCTAACTAATATTCTGTCAAAGAAATATGTGGCTGCGAAACTGGTGGGAGGTGGCTCATTGTGATGAACCAAGGCCACTGTAGCAAACCCATCCAAAAGAGACAGCTCATGTAAAAGGCTGGAATTGAACTCAAAACCTTCTACTTATAAATAAACCACCTAACCACAATTCCATTGAGGCAAATGTAACCAAACCCTCCAAAGAAGAAGATGCAGAAATTCAGCCCTCCTCCTTCCTTTTCGCATAAAGAAGTTTCCTGACCACAATACAATGAAAAACCCTAAACTTGAGTAGGCATATTCGGTGGCAGGTGGACCTTCATAAAGCTTCACCAAAGCCACTAAGAAAAACATCTTGGAAAGGGAGACATTGGGGGAAATTGGATTGAACTATCTACTTTCTTCTTAAAAAGCTACTCTCTTAACCACTACACTATGGAAGCACCACAGTAAATTAAGTGGAAGATGGTACTATATAATGAACCATGGCTACTGTAACCAAACCATCAAAAAAGACAGACAGAAGAAGCTGATATTGAACTCTTAACCTTCAAACTTGGAAGAGGCTGGAATTAAAAGAGCAAGAGAACTGTTAATTGCATTGTAGGAGTTACTGTTTCCTTAATTGTGTGTCTCTGTTGATAAAGTTATTGTATGTAGGAAATATGATATTTCTTAAACACAGTGGAGTGAAAACAAGCCTTGTCCCATATTAATAAGAGGTCTAGTACTGAACCAAACCAGTTGGTTTGTAGGTGCCAGTAGCTCCACTGCCTGAAATCTCCAAACTTGGAGCCCTTTTATATAAAATGGAAATAAAAGCAATTCTTAAATTAAACATAAGAAATATGGTATTTGTGTGCTCAGGAGTGTGCTGCATGAAAGCACACTGGTTCTTATGGTTCTGTTTTTTTGGCCCTTCAATTCTTGTGTATCCATACCTTGCCTGACCAGAATTAATGTTAGGTAAGGAAAATGCAGTTAGTGTATGTTTAAAACAAATATATACCAGTAATAAGGATATCCTGTCCCAAGACTATAATGTACTTCTTTTTACTGAGTTAGCAAATGTATAAGTTAACCTAAGGGAAACTGAGGTGACAGAGGAAAACACGAGGGAAAGAAAATACTTTTACCTCAAGCATAGAACTGTTTTCAGTCATTGTTGTTAGAAGGTATGTATCAGCACTCCTTTTGTTTAAGTACAGGCAACCTTAATTAGCCCATTCTGGGTTCATTCTGGTCAAATATAAAGGAAATGCGTTGCAATAATATGTATAACATGTGCCAAAGAAGCTAAAAACAGGGTTGTCACATATTCTACATACATCTCTATACAGCAGTAAGGTGTGACGGAAAACTAAACCACACTAAACCTAATCAGGTCTGGTGTCAATAGAACTATGGGAGCATGTATACCTTAGTTACCTTGAAGTTTTCTGCTCCTTCCCACTTCCAAATTGCACAGTGGCTCATCTAAAGGTTTCTGGCAATAGAGTCTGTTGCCTCCCCCAACACAGAGGGACAACATACTCTGTTATCAGAAATCACAGGGAAGCCACCATGTGAAGGCCAATTTGGAAGTGATAATGGACACTTAAAAACCTCCATCTTAGTAGTAGATTTATGATGACACATCCTATCCTGTATTGGTTGTATAGTCTCACCAATGTATACAAGGCCACAGGGGCATTTCAGCATATAAATGACAAATCCATAGTCACATGTGAAATGCCTCCTTATTGTAGTTTTTTTCTCAATGTAGATATGTAAAATGTCTTAAGTGTCAAACACTGCAGTGGTATATATATATATATATATATATATATATATATATATATATATATATATATAGACAAATACAAGATTCCTCTGCACTCAACCCATTATCAATATATTTAAGACAGCGACATTTTGTGCATACTGCTACTGAAAAATGCCTTACCCTTTAAACAAAACAGGGATTGTTTGTCCATATATTGCAATATATTTAAGCTGGCCAACTACGTCAAAGTCATCCCATATCTGGCCAGTCCTATGCTCAATTTTCATCTGATTCATTAAGAATTCTATGGTTTAATTATACATTTTATAAAAGGGACGAATACGTTTTACCTGCAACTTACTAGCTGCTTTCAAAGTAAAACTCCCAAACTTGGCTGCCCTTTTATTAGACACCAGTGGGATCACCTGACTATAGTTGGAGGGGGTGGGAGCTACAACATGGAGCTGGTCACTGCTCTTGTAGAACTATAACAAACAAGGGACAGTTGTGCTCACCACTAGTTTTTAAAAACATTAGGCGGGGGTGCAATGAGGGTGTGACCACAAAATACATATAGACAAATACAAGATTCCTCTGCACTCAACCCATTATCAATATATTTAAGACAGCGACATTTTGTGCATACTGCTACTGAAAAATGCCTTACCCTTTAAACAAAACAGGGATTGTTTGTCCATATATTGCAATATATTTAAGATGGCCAACTACGTCAAAGTCATCCCATATCTGGCCAGTCCTATGCTCAATTTTGAAAATTGAGCATAGGACTGGCCAGATATGGGATGACTTTGACGTAGTTGGCCAGCTTAAATATATTGCAATATATGGACAAACAATCCCTGTTTTGTTTAAAGGGTAAGGCATTTTTCAGTAGCAGTATGCACAAAATGTCGCTGTCTTAAATATATTGATAATGGGTTGAGTGCAGAGGAATCTTGTATTTGTCTATATGTATTTTGTGGTCACACCCTCATTGCACCCCCGCCTAATGTTTTTAAAAACTAGTGGTGAGCACAACTGTCCCTTGTTTATATATATATATATATATATATATATATATATATATATATATATATATATATATATATATATATATATATATATATATCCCTGAACAAGATACCCCCCCCCCCAAGTTCCTCAAAAATAATAATAATGTGACATTCCATAACCATATAAAAGTTCAAGGCTAAAGGCTGAGATATGGAATGCCATTTTTTTTACATCATTTTTTTTACAATACACACATTTCATATACAAAAGTGCTAAATGAACGTTTGAAATAACATTTGTTGTTTACAAATGTGGATTTGCAGCTGGATTTCTTACACAGTACAGCAGTGTTTTTGTATCTTAAAAATTAATCTTCGTGCAATTTGGGGTTGACTACAGTGATCCCCCTATAATACAGTGAAATAGTAAGAAAGTAAATTATTTAGTGGTAAAGGACTATCAACTACTGCATTAAATGGGTTATTCAAACTCTAGTGAATAAGGGATCCTGTTATGCATTCTGGCCAGCTGCGATTAAATTTGTGATGTATAAATATTACTGTTGGTCTATTGACACCCCACTGCTTCCACTGCATGTCATATTGTACATGGGCATAAGTCCATCTAGGGAGAATGGTTTCCATTTTAGTTGCCTAATTTTTACTCTCTGGTTATTGGCTTTAAATGTCCATTTGAGATCCAGTGCATCCCTTGCCTCAGAAAAAAAGCCTATAGCTATAGGGAAATGTTGCCGGATTAGTAAAATTGTATTAGTTTCATTAATATCTAAAACCATAACCCAACCCAACAGATAGACTTTCATTTATTCAAACATGCCCCTCCCTAAGGGCACCACAAGCTATTTGGCAATGTTTACATTACACCTTGGGAAACCAGAAACTGCCTGAAAGATCTGACCTGTTCATATTAAAAGTCGATTTGTGATATTGGATGACTGCCCACAATATTTTTCAAGATCTCCCTTAATTTTTATGATGTATGTATTTCAATACAATATTATGTGAAGAATAAAATATATTCAGGTTTACTTTATTGCTAATTTTATTTATATCTTGTAATTGTGGAAACATACATATTTGATGATTTATGTACTAGGAGCATGTAGCTGTGGTATTCCTTTGAAGGGCATGTAAGGCAAGGGAAAAGTGAAA
Organism: Xenopus laevis; assembly: GCF_017654675.1. Classification (NCBI taxonomy): domain Eukaryota; kingdom Metazoa; phylum Chordata; class Amphibia; order Anura; family Pipidae; genus Xenopus; species Xenopus laevis. Next base: position 56,771,316 of record NC_054375.1, on the reverse strand, counting down.
AAAAAACTTCCCTCTGTCAATATATTATCCTTGTCTGTCTCTCATATTCAAGAAATTGTTCTCAAAACAGAAGTATGGCAAAATAATCCAAAGATATGACTAAGAATTTGGTGGCTCATGTATGTATACTTATGCAAGAGCATGTGTTTTCCTATAAGAGCCAAGAAATTGACAGGAATGCTATGAGTCTGCAGGAAACTCTTTTGTTTTTTCAGTTCCTATCAGAAGTTTGTGTTCTAGGGTACAACATGTTTGAAAAACAACTAGTAATTCGCCCGGTGACAGATAAATATTTAAATGCACTTGGGGTTGTCATTCTCTTTAATCTATGCTTGAGGTGCCACTGCAGTGTGGACACAAAATGTGACTTTTCCAAAAATAATTTCCAGCTGTGTTACATGATCTATGAGTGTGAAATTCTGCCATTTATGCCTTTAAATAGGAGGTGCTTCTTATAGTGATGTCTCGGCATAGCTGAAAGCTACTGATTAGGATATAGAGTAAAGAGTTTCATTCATGCATTGATCATTCAGTGAGGAACATCCCTAACAATGTTACGTAATTCATCCTGCTGTTATCTAACATAGTGAGATTAGTGTTCCGTTTTTGTTTGCCAATAATACACTGTAATTAAACATAATAAAACAGGATATTTTGTTATTTAGAAATAAACTAAATGTGTTTGATGCATTTAACCAAAATAAACTTATGAAAAGGATAGCATCTAAACACAGAGGTGGAATGATTTACATTGAAAGATCAGTTTATGGGCAGATATATATTTGCACACTAACCCCTTGCATCTAAACTTCTTTCCACTTGGTGCAGGTACTCCTTATGGCCACCGGTCTAGGTTCACCATATATCAAGAAGTTTCTTAGTAGCAGATGCAACAGAAAGGCAACACTGCCAAGGAAGGTGCAAAGCTTGGGTTTATTTAGAGGCAACTACTGGGGGCAGAGCCCTTCCTCACACATGGCAGCTAATTTAAATCTGCATGTTGCATTAATTTGACTCATGTCAACTTTTTTAGATAGTTGTCCTAAACTGTTCTTTTTTTCTGTCATGTGGCTGGTGGTTGATTCATTCATAGCACTGTTACTTAACTAATCTGTTGCTTTAGGAGTCTTCATCTCTACACTGACCTTCATTCTTGCTAAGCATTATGATGTTCTGTAATGATCTTTCACCTGCTGTAACCATGGTATTCATCACAAGCACTGTAATTCAAAATTTCCTTTTTGTTTGAACGTATCACTTTTCAACTATTTTATTTGTTAATATTATTGAAAATATCACCGACTGAATAAGTTGAATTCTTTGTGGGCACAGAAATATATATATATCTTGCCTCGGTCCTTCATAGCTGTTCTTCCATTTGTGTTTCTTTTTTTGCTTTATTGGCTTCTTGTAGTTTATTATCTATTACTGATACCAGCATTATGAAATTATGCTATTATTCTCTATCAGGGAGGATATTATTATTAGCTGTCAGGGCATTTGCCTTCTTCTTGTTAAGAAGTAAGCCTATTTAGTATTTATTTAAAATGGGTGTCAGCAGCATACCCATAACGAGATTTTTGTTGTCCTTATGTTGTTTGACCATGACAATCAGATATTAAATATATTAAACTGTTCTCTTTCTGTCAGTAATGTGATATCAGCAGAGGGAAAGTTGTTGAGCCTTCCACCAACTTTCTCACCTTGATTTCTTTCTACATTCCTTCTTCTCTAATGAGTGCTTCTGCATAATGACCAGGTGTTGAAAAAGTGTAAAGCCTTGCCAACCGAAATTGTTACTATCTAACATGGTGAGATTAGTGTTCAGTATTTGGCGATGATCTTTGATATGTGTTAAAAAGGGATAAAAAGGGCTGGAAATTAACTAAACTAAATGTTTATTATGCCTTTAGCCATAATAAACATATGAACAAAGAACAGCCAATAAACACAGAGGTGGAATGATTTATTTTTATGAGAATGTAAGTAGAGACCTCAATTCTGGGATGGCAGTGGATGTGATTTACTTAGACTTTGCTAAAGCATTTGATACAGTGCCACACAAAAGGTTACTGGTTAAATTAAGGAATGTTGGCCTGGAACATAGTATTTGTACCTGGATAGAGAACTGGCTAAAAGATAGACTACAAAAAGTGGTGGTAAATGGAACATTTTTTAATTGGACCAGTGTTGTTAGTGGAGTACCGCAGGGCTCTGTACTAGGTCCCTTGCTTTTCAACTTGTTTATTAATGACCTGGAGGTGGGCATTGAAAGTACTGTTTCTATTTTTGCAGATGATACTAAATTGTGCAGAACTATAGGTTCCATGCAGGATGCTGCCACTTTGCAAAGTGATTTGTCTAAACTGGAAAACTGGGCAGCAAACTGGAAAATGAGGTTCAATGTTGATAAATGCAAGGTTATGCACTTTGGCAAAAATAATATAAATGCAAGTTATACACTAAATGGCAATGTGTTGGGAGTTTCCTTAAATGAAAAGGATCTAGGGGTCTTTGTAGATAACACGTTGTCTAATTCTGGGCAGTGTCATTCTGCGGCTACTAAAGCAAATAAAGTTCTGTCTTGCATAAAAAAGGGCATTAACTCAAGGGATGAAAACATAATTATGCCTCTTTATAGGTCCCTGGTAAGGCCTCATCTGGAGTGCAGTGCAGTTTTGGACTCCAGTCCTTAAGAGGGATATAAATGAGCTGGAGAGAGTGCAGAGACGTGCAACTAAATTGGTTAGAGGGACGGAAGACTTAAATTATGAGGGTAGACTGTCAAGGTTGGGGTTGTTTTCTCAGGAAAAAAGGCGCTTGCGAGGGGACATGATTACACTTTACAAGTACATTAGAGGACATTATAGACAAATGGCAGGGGACCTTTTTACCCATAAAGAGGATCACCGTACCAGAGGCCACCCCTTTAGACTAGAAGAAAAGAAATTTCATTTGAAGCAACGTAGAGGGTTGTTCACAGTCAGGACAGTGAGGTTGTGGAATGCACTGCCGGTTGATGTTGTGATGGCTGATTCAGTTAATGCCTTTAAGAATGGCTTGGATGATTTTTTGGACAGACATAATATCAAAGGCTATTGTGATACTAAGCTCTATAGTTAGTATAGGTATGGGTATATAGAATTTTAATTAAAATTAGGGAGGGGTGTGTGTATGGATGCTGGGTTTTCATTTGGAGGGGTTGAACTTGATGGACTTTGTCTTTTTTCAACCCAATTTAACTATGTAACTATGTAACATTGGAAGATCAATTTATGGGCAGATATAAATACTGTTTGTCCTTATTCTGTTAAGATTGTTGATTCTTGATCAATGCAAGATATACATTTTAGTATTCTTTTTTTCTTTTCAAGGACCCTTGTCACATCTTCAATGATAAACACTATCACAAATACTAGGGAAAATACAACTGCCAGTCAGTATTGGTCAATGCACTACTGGGATATTGCCCCAGTCCCCAAGGCACCAATCACATATACTTCACAAAAAATATCCCATAGCTTAACATCCATAAAATCCATTTTTATTCCATTCACATATTGAAAGATTGTTTACATACTGACCCTATCACCATCATCATGATTAAGTACTGGGAGGTACGAAACGCGTAAGCTGGTCATGGGGTCAGTATGTAAGCAATCTTTTAATATGTGAATGGAATAAAAATAGATTTTTATGGGTTTTTTTAATTCTGCTGATTTTTTGCCAAAGTTTGCTTTTGCTCCTTTTAACTGGTGGTCTGTACCACAGTCTGCACCAAGTTTTGTTTTTGTTAATGTTATTGATCTTTTTCACACATGCAGTGTTATCTGATTTGTGTACAATTGATTGAACAAATTTTAATTGTCAGAATTCTGTTAACAATTCTCCAGTTTTATTTTTGCTTCCAAGCCACTTGTTACCTTCTTTGTTCCCAGCTTTCATTGACTGGATTGTTCTTCCTTTGCAGATTTGCAAGCCTCGTTCTGATTATCAATCTGATATCATTTCTTATTTGTCTCATAATTTCTTTTTAATTTCCATCATATTCTAACAGCATGATGGTGGTAGATTCTGGCTCACTGTCATCTAAAACAGGGCTGTCCAACTGGCGGCCCCCCCTCATGTGGCCCTCCACATCAAAGTCTGCCTGCTGTGTCTTCTTACCATATGTTAGGTTTAAAAGGTATCACTACAGAGATTAACTGGCCCCTGAATTGTCTAAACCTCAAATTCAGACTAATCCCCTGTATCGTTCACACCTGTGATCCTCCTGCATTGTTCACACTTGTGACACCTGTATTGTTCACTCCCCTAAAGCCCCTGTACTGTTCTACCTGAGACCCAGACTGAAACTGCCCACATTGTTCACTAGGGATGTAGCGAACGTCGGAAAAAAAGTTCGCGAACATATTCGCGAACTTGCGCAAAAACGCGAGCGGTTCGCGAACGGTTCGCGAACCCCATAGACTTCAATGGGAAGGCGAACTTTAACATCTAGAAAAGACATTTCTGGCCAGAAAAATGATTTTAAAGTTGTTTAAAGGGTGCAACGACCTGGACAGTGGCATGCCAGAGGGGGATCAAGGGCAAAAATGTATCTGAAAAATCTGCCTGTGTGTGCTTGGAAGAGATAGTGTAGGGGGAGAGCTGTTAGTGATTTCAGGGACAGATGATAGTAAGTTTGCTGGCTAGTAATCTGCTTGATACTGCTCTGTATTGGAGGGACAGAAGTCTGCAGGGATTTGAGGGACATTTTAGCTTAGGTAGCTTTGCTGGCTAGTAATCTACTGTTCTCTTTAAACAACTGCCATACGTTGACCTTGTAGACATTGTTTGCCCAGTTTTTTTGGTTGCAGCCACTGAAGCACAGTTGCCAGAAAAAATATGCCATATAAATGCTGAAAATAGTCATTTTTTGCCATACGTTGACCTTGTAGGCATTGTTTGCCCAGTTTTTTTGGTCGCAGCCACTGAAGCACAGTTGCCAGAAAAAATATGCCATATAAATGCTGAAAATAGTCATTTTTTGCCATATACGTTGAGTCAACGTATGGCAAAAAATGACTATTTTCAGCATTTATATGGCATATTTTTTCTGGCCTCTGTGCTTCAGTGGCTGCGGCCAAAAAAACTGGGCAAATAATGCCTACAAGGTCAACGTATACACTACTACAGCGGTGGATACGGATTACGTAAAATATATGAATGCTGCTTGAAAAAAAGTAACTCAAGTGGTTTTTCTAGAGACGATAATATTATCAATATTTAGACAAAATGTGAACAAGCTCACACAGCTAGATGGCGGGTTGAAGAAAACACTGTGCAAATAATGCCTACAAGGTCAACGTATACACTACTACAGCGGTGGATACGGATTACGTAAAATATATTATGGCTGCTTGAAAAAAGTCACTCCGGTGTTTTTTCTGGAGACGGTAATATTATGGATATTTAGACAGAATGTGAACAAGGTCACACAGCTAGATGGCGGGTTGAAGAAAACAGTGTGCAAATAATGCCTACAGGGCAAATAATGCCTAAAAGGTCAACTTATACACTACTACAGCGGTAGTAAAATAAAAAAAAGTAAAATAAAAAAAAATGAATATTAAAAAAAAAAATTAAAGTTGGTGCTGCTGAACTACTAGGAGCAGCAGATTAGCACACCAGTCCCACTCCCCAACACTGCTAGACTAATAGCACTGGGCTCTTATAGTAGTAGTAGTAGTAGTAGTAAAACAACAAAAAAATAAATAAAAGCAGTCCTTACAAGGACTACTGTTATTGCAGCAGTCAGCAGATGAGATCAGAAGCAGGACAGCTGCCCACTGCAGCTACATACAGAGCACTGCAGTAGAAGGTAGATTACTAGCCAGCAAAGCTACCTAAGCTTAAATGTCCCTCAAACCCCTGCAGACTTCTGTCCCTCCAATAACAGAGCAGTATCAAAACGATTACTAGCCAGCAAACTTTCAACTGTCCCTGAAATCACTAACAGGCAGCAGCTCTCTCCCTACACTATCTCTTCAGCACACACAGGCAGAGTGAAAAAACGCTGCAGGGCTTCGGTTTTTATAGGGAAGGGGAGTGGTCCAGGGGAGAGCTTCCTGATTGGCTGCCATGTACCTGCTGGTCTGGGGTGAGAGGGCAAAAAAAAGCGCCAACAATGGCGAACCCAAAATGGCGAACGTCGCGCGACGTTCGCGAACTTCCGGCGAGCGCGAACACCCGATGTTCGCGCGAACAAGTTCGCCGGCGAACAGTTCGCGACATCTCTATTGTTCACCTGTTCACACCTTATACAAAATGCTAATGGGGCACCAGAACTGTGTCACTGTAGGTAGTACATATTAGACTGGTCTTGATTCCTGTCTCCTGCTCTGCCTTCCATATGCTCCCTGTGTGTCTCATACTTTGGTATTTGTTCTGGAGGTTTGTTAGCATTTGAAAATTATTGTTAGTGGCCCCTAAGGTGGTTAATCATATGCTGGGGAACTGTATTATACACAGGGAAGAATATGGATTTAAGGGTATGTCTTAATATGACTTACCTGTTTTCACATATGAGTGGAATCCTTGCCAGGGCAGGCCAGGCACAACCCTAGGCAAGAGCTTTACTCAGTGCCCCTTGTCCTGCATTACAATTTCTCTCCTTACCATGATGGTTTTTAAATAAAGAGAGCAAGAAAGTGTGCAACACTTTTTCATTTATATTACTGCCCCCTGTACCTGTGCAAGCAAGCTCAGCAGCCATCCATCATACAGCCCTCCTGCAGCCATCATATTGCCCCCAATCTTTACCTGTGCCAGCAGCAGCCAAAAATAAATCTGATCACATCATATTGTCCCCAAGTATTTATGTACCTGTGCCAGCGCCTGTAATGGAAATGGCGGAGCGACGGCTTCCAAGATGGCGACGGCGTCCAAGATGGCGACTCCTGGCCCCACCATGTGGATCCTGCTGGTCGCAGCACTATGACGCCAGCATTTTCCCGCCTGCCGATTGGTCGCCGGCGACGGAATGGTCGCCGGCGTCAGAACGTGCGTCAGCGTCAGAACGCCAGCGTCAGCGTCATGACGCCATTGCGCCCAAACTTTGGCACCAAACCTGGCCTATATAAAGCCTTCTGGACGCTACAGACATTGCCCAAGTATAGGTTTAACTTCGTGTATTCCTGGGTGTGTTTATTATTGATTGATTCCTGTGTACCAACCTTGCCTGTTATTTCGGATTGACCCTTCTCTGCCAGGATTGAACTTTTGCCTGGACTTCGACTATTCTCTTGTTTTTAATCCTTCTGTTACCACGAACTTTGGTTAGCTACCTGCCTCCTCCTTGGTCCGTACTCCAACTGCGCCTTCGGGCCCTTACAGCGCCCAGCAGCAACAGCAAACATATGGCCCCCAAATCTGTACCTGGCTGTGCCAGCAGGAAGCTTCACACTTTACAGTTATAGAAAAATATCTTCGGTTCAGTGCAACTGTGCAAGGCTGAGAGCAGCAAGAGCCACACCAGCAGCCCCCCAGCTCTCTGCCATTCAACACATCAGTGATGTCATTGACGCGTATACGCCGCACAGAAGGAGCTATTACTTGCCGGCAAGAGGGGGAAGGAGATGGATTCCACCTAACTAGGTGACCATGATTACTGAAACAAATTATTAAATAAACGCTTGAAAAGTGTGATGATGGCGTCCTAGACAGCCCCCTACTCTGTCTACCCCTAGTTCCGGCCCTGATCCCTGCAGTGAGCACCAACCATTTGGTTTTTTGGTGTGCTATTAATGTGGACATGGTCTTGCGGTAACATGGGTGTGGTTTAAAGTGGGTGTGGTCTAAAAACAGGGAGTGGCTAACACTGGCTTCCGTTATCGGCCCTCCACCATGTAGATTGGAAAGATTCCGGCCCTCGGTACCATAGAAGTTGGACAGCACTGATCTAAAAGATCAAGATGTCAGCATACCATTTCATTTTTCACCACTTTCAAATTCAGCTCTTTGTCATCTTTGTAACTTAGGGGCAACTTTAATCTCTCTCTCTTTGTGTGTAAAAAAAATAACATTTTGTGATCACATAATATTTCTTCTTTGCATATTATTAGACCTATGAATGAATGGGGCTTACTCCCAACAGATTCATTCCTTTTAAAATGCAGCAATAACAGCTACCGGTAATTATTACTTATACAGTGCAGCGCTTTATAGAGAATGTACAACTGTACATCATTCTCAGAAATCCCTGCCCCAGTTGAGTTTACAACCAAAGGTCCCTGTCATATTTACACATACACTAGTGCCAGTTTCTTCAGCAACCAATTAATCTGCCTCTGTGTTTTTGGGGTGTGGGAGGAAGAATCCCACCCAGGCCCAATGAGAACAAATACAATTCTTGCAGATATTAGCCAGACAGCAATGAAAGTCAGGAACCCTGTGCTGCAAATCAGAAGTGCTACTCATGGAGACAGCATTCTTTGCCAGTTTTGAGTGTTAATCCTCAGGACTATTTGTACAAAGAAGGCCTATACAACTACCATTCTCTCACGGAACACTGCAGTTAGGCTAATGCCACACAGGGATTGATTTTGGCCTATGAAAAGGCACAATAATCTAGTCCCAAAGTTTACATTAGTTTTCTCTTCCCCCAAACCACTGCATCAGCCCAGGTGCAGGCACATGAGATGGATTCTGCAGGCTAAGATCCCATGTTCACCATGGAACTCTACAGTATATAATCCATGGATTTTAGGAATCATTTTATCTAGAGCTCTAACTTTTCTGGCACAATAGCAAATGTTTTTTTGGTAGGGGGAGTCATGGTTTGGGGAGTCTGTTTTTCTGTAGCAGGCCCTATATTATCTTTGATCTAAACATGAATCTCTCAGTCCATGTAAGTGGTCATAACAGACCATATCCGACTGCTGGCCCAGTCACGTAACAGGCACGTTGGCTTGGGCCCAGCTGCCATTAAATATGTATTCATAACATGCGCACACATACCTATCAACAAATCCAGTTATCTTATCCCGTTCTGGTCCTTGTGTGAGACCTTATTTCCTTTTATATCAAAATGATAACATATGATTAGGCAGCTATCTCATTGCTGGCCTACTGTTATATACGCATGATATGGGGGGAGAAACAGGGACAGACACAAATTGTGTAAAAACTAACATAGGTCAGCCTCATAAGGTAACTATTATTATATGCAGTTTATATACAAATAAACATTTACAGCACATTCAGTAGTGCAATCTATCACATGACTATTTTATTCTGCCCCACACACCTTCCCCCATATGTATTAAAAAGCACTAAGTTTGCCCAGGAGCAGTAATCCCTAGCAACCAATAAGATTTTTGCTTTTAAACAGGTGACCAGTAAATTCTACCTGCTGATTGGTTGTTATAGGTTTCTGCTCCTGGGCAAACTTAGTGCATTTTATTACATAACCCCTCTAAGTGTTTTAATATCTTCTCATTTTAGACTGTAAGCTCTTTTGGGCATTGCCCTCTTTACCTGTTGTATTGAATATTGGTTGTTTTACATGTTTTCTTGTATGTTTACTGTATACTCCATTTATTGTACAAGAATATGTTGGTGTTTTATAAAAATGTGTCAGTAATAACAATAATAATAGTTCCAGCAAATACATGTGTACACATATATTCCTATGTCCCTTGGAACCGACTATAATAAACTGTCCTATTGATTTTAATAAATGACTTAGCTATACACTATCTTATGCTGCTAGAAGATGATATTGTAGAAGATTTGTTTTTTAATTTTATTTTTACAGCCTCTGGCTTAGATTTGCACCTTAAGCTTCTAGGAGTTTTCTCCATCTCTGTACAGTGTTGGACTAGTGACCCGTGGCACATTAAATACAAGTTCCAAATCACTAGAGACACTAAAGTTATTCTGGGGTTTCTAGAATGGCAACCTGTATAAATGACACACACTTATATATTCATGTACTGCTGTGTATAAGAATGCATTGTTAGTAAAGTAGATATTAATGAAAGGATCAGTAGCAGTACAGCACTACAGGTTCTCATTATCCTTGCAGAACAGTGCATTTAGGATATCCTGTCATTCAGGCCTTGTTTCTTTGTGCAGGCCAATAGTGAAGCCTTGCATAGTTTCCTGCGAATAGCTATTTACTCTTATATTCCTACAGGAAAGAGAGGTAGGACTGGAATCACGAGGATTATTTAAAGCCACAAGCATGCATACAGAAAATGCAGTGGGATAAAAATTCTAACAACATCCAGGTCTAGGTGGTATAATTTTGTGCCTTAGATGAGTTGTACATTGCCAGCAAATGTGCTGTAACTGAGAATGGAGAAAAGGACAAGTCTAGTTTTCATACTGGTATTAGTTTGTGTCATTGGTCTTTGCAAGGGGGACTCTGACAAAAAGGTAAGAAACATTTCCTAATTAACCTCGTTTATACTTTTAGCTTTAAATTGCCTTAATGTTGAACTATACATTTGGTATTCTGCTGTAGATATATTTAACACAGCAACATCCTGTGAATGCATTTTTCCATTTGTACGTAATAATATTGTCTTTCTGTCAAACAACTGCCGGAAAACACACTTCGAATCCCCTGCACAGAGCTCGTCTTGTAAAGTATCTATAGTTGATATATGCTGAACAATTGTGTTTTGTAATTGCTAATGTTTTAACATTTTTAGATGGTTAGGCTATGAAGATTTCCTGTAAAAACATAGATTATAACAAATGGCATCGTTATATATCGTAATTCTACTAGAAGATGGTAATGGTGAAGATATGTTTTTTTTAATTTTATTTTAACAGCTTTTGGCTTACATTTGTTAATGGATGAAACATGTTACATTTAAATAATGTACCTTAAGCTACTAGGAGTTTTTCCCTCTATGTACAGTGTCGGACTAGTGACCCTTAGGCCCATCAGAGGACCTGATCTTAAGGTCCCTGCCACCATTAAGTGGGCTGATACCACCAGCCTGCCCCCCGCTTGTCCTGAAAAGCAGGATAGGATGCAGACACAACTTTGCTTTGGACTACAGTCTGCCCTAATCACATCACTCTTTGTGAAAAGATTCCACATACAATGGGTGACCAGGGCATATAGAAAAACACACTGCACCTTGAAATACCAGTACATATGAACCCATGCATACTGTAAGAAGTGCAAGAGCACTAAGGGCCTCTATACGGGGTAAAAAAATATGAATACAGCCTGGCTGAACAAAGGTTTCCATGTGTTTAGTCCTTTGTGTTTTTATTTATTTATGGCGAATGTGTCTCCACTTTGTACATAGCTGGCATAGATGTTTACATGCATGTTCTCTAATCTACATCATTTTTATGATTGCCACATGCAATTATCTTTTCATGAACTGTAAGAGGGTAAAGTGATAAAAGATGCAACCAATCAGTAGTTAGCTTTTTACTGGTAAGGAACTAGCAACTAGCTGGCTCATTGCTATGACTCCATCTGGACACGTTGCACATCTTATTATTTTTCCCCCCTTGTGTCTGGTTAAATTTGCAGTAGTTGACAATGAATATGGCAAAAATATAAGCATACATTAATGGTGTAATTCTGATAAAACCACTTATGTATTTTTATTTCAACAACTGCAAACAACTATGGACAAAAATAGATTAGCAATTTGCCAGCCAGTGATAGTCACATGACAGCTTGTTTGAATTGCATGTTTATGTCTAAAAAAATAAAAGAGGGAATGGTTCCACTGATATTATTTAGGCATTATACACATGTAATCAGTTGGCTTGCTGTTTTGATAGAGCTGTTTAGAGATTTGGCAGATGTGCTTTTTTAGACAAGGTCAATCCTAATTATATTTAGGGCACATAGAAAATAACCTTTTATTTCTATACAACATAAAAATCCAGAGCAGAATACTCTAGCAGTCTAATAACTGATAATTTTTCCATGCATCTTGTAAAAATCGTGCCTGTGTTTTTGAACTTTATGGTATATTGTGTTGTAACCCCCTATGACCACACAAATGCAGGGGCCATATATATAAATGTGAGTCCTATGTGTGGCTGAAACTTTGTGTTTCTCTGTTACCATTTGTGTAACTGTGTATGGTGTGTAAAGCTTCACAGAAGGGGAGAAAACGTGTATTTTAAAAAAAACGATTTGAGTTTGTTATTACATTCATGGGTTTATTAAAAGCAGTAATCAAAATGGGAAGATGTTGATTAGCTCTTGGGCACTGATGTGCAGTGCATAACCACAGATGTCTCCTATTCCAGCAGTTAGCCTAAAAATAATGGTGTTCTTTTATTATTAGTTGGCATATCGAAGGGCAAAAACATTTGTTCATATATGTGCTTTAATGCTATAAGTGTTCTGTTGCTGGTAAAGATTCCTTGTTTTCCATTGAAACTATGCATTTGTAATATTCCCCCAGCTAAATAAGTTCATCTGTGATCATACATGTTGCGTTTTTAACCCAGGATTGCTATGCCTTTAAGGATTTTTATAGCCAGGTCAACTGCTCTGAAACCCCATGAGCCATAATCTGACTGTCATTTCTTAGGTGACAGTTTTTGTTTGCTTTAGGAGGGGTTGATCTTTCAACTTGTGTGTGCATGGCCAGTTTTAGGTTAGGCAGACATGACATTTTGCTTGAATCCCAGTGCAAGGGGCTTGACCATATGTTATATATTGCCTTTGATATAATCTTTTTTATAAGATATCTTTCAATAAATTGTCTCCTTGATTGAATACAACAGACAGTGCAGCTATATAGGTTCTAAACAAGTCCACGGGTAGAATACACAGAAGAACCTGCTAGATAAATACCTCAAAGCCAACACATCAGAGGATGCAGCTACCTGCAGCCCTTCTGCAGGTTTTGTTAGAGTTTGGCTGCTCAGATAATCTGCAGTCCTCATGATCTATTTAAGGGTGCAATGCTAGATGCTAAAATGTGTGCAATATTGTGGGCATTTAAAAAACAAAATGCATAAAGTGCCTGTTCCTATGTATACTTGCAGAGCACTGAAATGCGAGGGAGCACTAAGTCTAACAGTTGGCTTGATCAGACACTAAGTTCAAGGTTCTCTCTTCCTCACTAACATCAGCCATCAGACTGCAACTTAATTTAGCATCTTGATCATCAAAGTGACATAATTACAATTTTCCCTTCTTATAATATTACTGGGTATTTTTAACTGTTACATTCATCATACAGTTACCTAAATTCATGTGATAACAAGGAATTTTAAGTTTTCCCACGTGAACGGGTGCATTACTGGTGCAACAAAAGTATTAATTGTTCAATAAACACAAGGCCTAAGGGGATAATTTTCCTGAGAACAGTTTGATATGGTCTTAAAGGTGTAGTTAATTTGTAGTATAATGTAGAAAGTAATATTTTGAAACAATTTGCTATTTCCTGAATACAATATCCCCCACTGGAGGTTTGACCTTTAATGATGCCCCTCCTTAGCTCATAATAAAAATAAAGATCTAGAAAAACATTGGAGTGACTAGTCTAAAAACGATTTTGGAGTCAGAAAGAAATGAAGCAACCGTGTTGCTATTTTTTCTCCTCTTGATCAGGTGGAAGTACATGAAATGTTGGAAATTGATGAATGTAGGGAATTATCTTCCCTTTTGAAACAAATAAGATGTTTTTCGACCCTCTTTATCAGGTAGAAGAGATGTAGGTGTTTTACTGATGAGCTGAACTTGATAAACCTCAAAAATAAATGTGAATAAATATTGCTTTTTATTTTATCAGTTGGCTTCATAGTAATTATAACATTATATTGTCCTGGGACCCAAGATCGGAGGTTGAGTCCCAATTTTGGTGCTTATATATTCATATTATTTTGTTTGTGGACAAACCTACTCTTGTAGTCCCGGGTATATTAACAATCATTATCAACACCTTTGCTATTTTAAATTTTTGGGTATTTTCTAACCTCAAAAAGAATGTTGCACTATTACTATGTAGAATTTAGCTATTTTTCATTTTCAGCCCTCGTGTTACATTGGTCTTTATTTTATTTTTTTGCCCATAGGCAAAAAAAAGATGTGATAAGAAAACTTTCATTTCCTCCAAAACACCATGCATGTCCTGTGCATTAAACTACAAAATTAACTGCACTGATGGAGCCAAGAAAATCACCAGTGGAAGTGGAACAAGGGACTGCAGGTAATTCTTCTTCAATTTATGCCAAATCTTACAAAAAGTTCTACATGCTCAGATAAAGTATATGATTTATGGTAACTGTTAGGGAATGCTTTGTTAGTGCATTAAGTCACAACAGCTTTTTTGAGCTACACAACCACACCCCTAAGAACCCATACACTATGCACTTGTGCCATATTTAGAATGAATGTGCACACTGAAAGACACATATGACGAGAAAAAAAGTATTTTCGATTTGTAATAATGTCTTTAATATCCTACAACTTTGATCACACTCCCAATCCATCTTGATCACACCTAGTTACACCCACCCATGTCCCATATCCTCTTTAAATCCCATCAATTTTTGGAAACCTCCATCACTTTTAGGTACAAGGTTCTGCGCTCTTCTGGCTAAAAATTTATAATTGGAAGACATGCTTTCATCAATGCAAACTTCACCTTCAGACTATTTCTCATGAACCCCAGTCTAGAAAACTGGTGTTCAACACTGATTACCACTGCCTGGCAGGATTTTTAGTAATTTAATTGGAGGACGGCAATAGAATACATTAGTAAAGTAATCCCTAAATATTGCCCAAAAAAAAAACCAAAGTTTACAAATTGAACTACTCAACCCCCTAACCTTCCCCTCTGTCTTAAATACTCTATAAATGTTATACTTTTCTCTTATTCACCACAAGCATAACCATGTAACTAATGATTACATTGGATCTATAACAAACTGTGTATGAATAGTGTTAAGTACAATAATACAGAGTAAAAGCAAAATTAAATTTTTCTTTTGTAGAAGCAAAAAAATGTGTTACTGGAACTGGGCTCAAATGCTTAAACTGTACTGCTACTCTAAAACTCCCACAGAGTAGTGGCAATTGGTGTCCATGTAAAATCATGCTTAATAACAATTTTACACATAAATTGTTAAAAGTTTACACACAGACATTAAGCAGGGGAGGGGGTGGGAAGATGGAGTAGGTTGCTTGTCATGCTGTGTTGCTGCTTATAAAACTATCTTTAGAATAAATCCATGCTGCCCTTCTGTGCTTAAATTTTGCACTATATTGTGCAGAAGGCACTGTGATACACTTACATTACCAGGCAGACCAAGAACATTTTTTATCTGGTATATAACACAACACCACTTGTCTACACTCAAAGGGGAAAATGTATGGCTGAATTTATGTAATAAATCCGTACATTGCTGTGAAATGCCACTAAAAACTGTCCCTGTTGATGCTAAAACCAATGTGGATTGTTTATTGAGTGGTCATTAGTTTAAATATTATTAAAATAGCAGTAAAAAACTTGGAACCCTCCTAAGGGGCAGGGAATGATAAAGGAGCAAACAATTTGGTAATGCCAAACATTTGAAAAAGCAAATTGCAACTGTGCCATTTTATTTCCCTAGCTATAGCATTTTGTTTCAGAAATTCACCCAAAATACATGAGCTATTTTAGAGACAACTACAGGTATGGGGTCCGTTATCTGGGAACCCGTTATCCAGAAAGCTCCGAATTATGGAAAAGCGGTCTCCCATAGACTCCAAATCCAAATACTTTAAAAAATGATTTCCTTTTTCTCTGTAATAATAAAACAGTACCTTGTATTTGATCCAAACTAAAATATAATTAATCCTTATTGGAAGCAAAGCCAGCCTATTGACTTTATTTTAAGTTTACATGATATTCTAGTAGATTTAAGGTATGAAGATTCAAATTACGGATCCGTTATCCAAAAAAATCCCAGGTCCCGAGCATTCTGGATCACAGGTTCCCATACCTGTACCATAAATGTATCTGATTTCGTTGAACTCTCCATAACTAATGCATGATATCTTACATTTTTGCCAGATTCTTTCTGGAGTTAAGCAGTTACACACTTTCTCTTCCTGGCTGTCGACACATGTGTTTAATGCAGACAGTCGAGCCTCTGTGCTGTCAGGGATACTGGGGACCAGACTGTATGGGTGAGTAACATAGTAGATGAGGTTAACCCTTTTATCCAAGTAAAACTTGCCTAACTGCTGGTTATGCCCCTGATGAAGCTGAGAAGTCAGCGAAACGCATAGGGTGGCATAGGTGGACGGTGGAGAGTGTAGCTCCCACTTGCTCCCCACGTAGACAGGCAGGATTGAACATTTGGGAACATTGGGAAGGAGGGATTGGGTACTGCACTTTAATTACTTTATTGCATTGAGCAATTGAATATTGGCAATTTATTAAGTAGAAAATACTGACTACAATGGAATCCACCATTCCACCATATGCGGTTTTTAATTTTATGTATTTTTAAGGACACAGTGCCTTTTATTCATAAAGCAGCGTGTCTGTACGTAATTGGGCAACATGTTTTAATGTAACATGGAGTAAAGTTTAGGTTTGATATACATTGTTGCAATCGCTATCTGAACTGGTCGACTTGCAACAAAATGAGGAAATGTGTGTAGTATACATGGTACTCTAGTTTATTGCAAATTTGTAAATAATAATTAGAATAGGTTTATCTGACCTGCGGATGGTTGATTGGCTTAGGAAATAGTTTTGCTCGTTTCTTTTGTACCTGCTAGTTGATCCAGAGGAAAGCAAAAAAAAAAAAAAACACATCCGACCAAGACCAACCAAACCAATTTGCATCAGAGGAGAAAAAATTACTTCCTGATGGCAATTGAACCAATCCCTGGGTCAACTTTACTCTGGGTTAATCTCAGTAATTCTGCATTTTTGCAAACAAAAAAGGCATCCAACTCTTTCTTGAAACTGTCTGCTGTATCTTCCAATTCAACAGCATCAGGGAGACGGTTTCACAACTTCACAAAAAGATTGTGATCTATATTCCGTCATTTTATAAGTATACCCCATACTTATGAGGCACAAGTCTTCACACAAAAGAAAATAAGACATTATCCCAAACTCAAGTGGTGGGAAATGTCTTCTAGTTGGCTATGGGGCAAAGAGTGGGTGACTTTACCATGGCCAATAATCAACTTGGAAAAATCTCACCTCTGCAGCTATAGCAAGGAGATGACAAGCTATTTGGAATTCTTTTTCCTGCTAAAGAGTCAGTAGGTGTACACAGTCACAACAAAAAACTAATACAAAAGAGCACTTCCAGTGAAAAAGACACAAATTCTAGTGATATCACCCCCCCCCCACAGCCCATCTGCAGAACAATGGGAAGGTAACCAGACAACAGCTCCTTGACACCTGCATTGCTAAAAAATGCTCCAATAGAACAGCACTCAATAGTAAAAATCCAAGTCCAGCTAAACCAAGTTGTGACTCCTTCAGTTACAGTGGGGGAAACAATAGTTTATCTGAAAGCCGTTCCATTGGGAAGTGCTGGCATTTTCTGAAAGTACCTGACCAGGTACAATGACCTGAGAGGGCTGCCTACACACCAATATTACAATAAAACATACATTTATTGGTTCAAGAATAACATTTTAAATGGTAGAATGAATTACCTGTAATGTAAACAATGTCATTTAGTAATAAAAACGGCACCATAAAAATAATAACCGAATCCTTTTAAATCTTGATAGAAACATGAGATGTTCATATATAAAGGCAGTTTATCTGTCTGCCCAATCAAAAGTGTCCATATGTTTAACAGCTGGTATGTGTAACAATTAAAAGTTGGAATTATGGGGTGCAATTAAATGGTTTGGGCAACTGGCCTTTTCTTCAGTGTTTAAAGCCTTTCATTTTTGTAATCGGAACAGTTATGGCAGCATTATAAAGCAGTGTCATACTCTGTACATTTTGGAAGGAATCCCAGCTCTGATATAACTACGATACTCTCTGTCCTTCTGACTTTTACTGGAATACAGGTATGGGATCCGTTATCTGGAAACCCATTAGCCAGAAAGCTCCGAATTAAGGAATGGCCGTCTCCCATAGAATCCATTTTATAGAAATAATCCAATTCTTTTTTTTTTTAAATGATCTCCTTATACTGTGTAAAAAACAATACCTTTTAATATATACTGGGATATATAATTTAGCTTTACTGGAAGCAAACCAGCCTATTGGGTTTATTTAATATTTAAATTATTTTCTAGTAGACTCAAAGATCCAAATTACAGAAAGATCCATTATCTGGAAAATCCAAGGCCCCAAACATTCTGTATAACAGGTCTCATACCTGTACTAAAAGGCAGCAGATTGCCAAAAGACTAATTGAGGTACTGGGTCTGTCTCAAGGGTCTGTTTTATCTCGTTTAAATGTAATGTCCTCTTAGGTTAACAATAGAAATGACACTGGTTGCACTGACAAGTAAGCATCATGTTTTAGAAACAACAGATACAGTGTGGTTATATGTACAGTATATTAAAATGTTAATGATATTTTTGCTTCAATATAGTTCTAATTCAAAGGGAAAAACAAATGCTATTACAACGCAGATAGGAAATATTTTAAAACATCAGCTGACTTTCTTTAAGCTTAAATCCTCCCAGCTGAATTCTGTGCTGAGTGAGGGCCCTCATTTCCTTCTCCTGTACATCCTGCTGAGGAATGTAGAGGGCAGAATTGTGAGAACTATGAAATCAGGAGCATTGTCCCTGCTGTCACTTATCAGAAGAAAAACAGCTGCCTCTTTATCACTAAGTGCTATGATCCAGCTTTACAAACACCAATGAAAAGCAGTTCCTTCCTGTGCATGCACAAAGTGGATGGGTAGCAGCTGATCAGAATGTAAAGGCGATGACAAAGTAGATTCATCAGTATCACATGGGTTTCCTCTTGAGATAAGCATTGTTTATTTAGAACATTATTGAAATCACTCTCTTCTGGGATTAGGTGTGAAGTTACCCAACTTTTATTCCCACTTATAACTAAAGTGATGGTCCACTGCAGAAGATAGGTTGGCTGCTGTTAGTATTTTTGTGTGTTGTAGCATGTGCCCCAGAGAGCTCTGAGCAAGGTCTCAGAAAAGGGAAAAGTGAGGCCAATAGAAGGGATAGAATAGACCACGTTTTATACTATTGTCACAATGGATGGTAAGATGATGGCGGTGAACATGAAAATTAGTGGAGACACACAGGCTGACATTGTATAACATTCTCTATTCATTTGATAATCAATATATCCACATAAGTGGTTTGGCAATGCTCTATGCTGCAAGATTTACAGTTGTTGTGGTGCACTTGCTAATCTGGAGTAACCAAGGTATGCTCAAGCACCAGTGTTTCTAGGGTTCTGTACTTTACCCCAGTGGCTTTGTGGTTCTTGAGACTGATATGGATATTAGCTCTTAATTTGACAGCAAAACAGTGGATGGCCTGATCAGCAAGTATTAGCAGATGAAGTTAGCAAGTATAAGGTTTCCCTCATATAGTCCAAAACATATATTTATTTGTCTAAGAGCTATATCTATATTCAGGATAACTTTATGATCTACCACCAAAGTCACCGCATCTCTTCTGAAAAAAAACTCTAACTATGACATGGGATGAGATCTGCTTTCCCCCTAGGGACTACAGGAATGAGGGCAGACTCTCCAGTACATAATTCACATGGTCACATTTTTACAATATAAGCATTTTCAGTTTAACTGTCCTAACAAGACAACTAGTAAAATGAGAAAGAATTACATACTCTGCAACTATTTCCTCTGTCAGCAAGTATTTTCTGTTAATATTTTTAAACTCAAAGCCTGATGAAATTGTACCTGTGCGTTGCACTGTTTGTCTGTCGGACTCAGTTTTATAAATGAACTAACCATACTACAGGGAAAAAAGTTTCTGAAGAATAAATCTTGTGTCTGCTGATTTTATATAACAATAAAGGCTAACTTTTTTTGAATACATGTGGCCATGGTATCACTATTATTCCTGTTGGTCTGGCAATGTGCTGAAGATAGCCCAGGTGAGTTAGCAAGTTGGTGGTTCTTTCAACTGTTCTAGCCTTATGGTATCAGCTTTAAATGCCTGCCGCTATAAACCTGTTGCTTTATCCTGTGTAAACTGAGTATGGATTTATTCAGCCTTTACTGCTAAATGACCAACACAAAATAGTTGGTAAAGGAGCAGTCACCTGATTTCCTAAATAACAGCAATTCCTTTAAAAGTCATTAAAAAACGTTTAATTCTAAAAACACCTATATTCATGCTTATCCACAAGGAATACTAATTCTCTCCATATTTATCCATATTTATTTTGAGATAGTGAATTCTGGAGAATACATTAATGATTTAATGTGTCACCACTGCTAATTTTGCAGACTGTCCTGGTGGAGCTTCAAGCGCCTGTAACAACAGAGGAACATGTTCAGATGGAATTCAGGGCAATGGAAGCTGCACTTGCCAGGTATAAACTATCTCACAGATTTGTTTTTGGGGTTTTAGTGGTACTGAACTGGAGTTGGACCTCTGATGTTTGTTATGAGGATCATTATACAGTGATCTTTCATTCTGATAGCAGAGCCTACGTGGAATAAAATGGGTGTACACTGTGGAACATTTTTAGGATCCTTGCAATGCAGACTGCAAAGGTGTGAGAAAATAAAGACTGTTGTAGAGGATGTTGCTATTACAGTGGCAAATATGTTTGAGATTTATGAGCCATTCCCTACTGTCCAATGGAGGCATTTGTTCTTCCTTAACTAAGACTCTCAACCCAAAATGTCAGGGTGACAGCCTTTAGCAGTCATTTCTGCATCCAACAGTGTTCTACAACATAACAGTCCAAAGCGCTCAATTCTTACTTTTACTCCAAAGATTGTATGTAAATATGATCAAAAAAATAAATGAAGGCATCATCTTCTACAGCTCAGCACCAAAGTGACACACAACCCCTGAGATCTGTTTCACCCATCATCAGGACAATAAAGTCCAGGGCTGACTTTGGAGCCTTTGACCTTCACTGATTACCTTGAACTAAAAGTCCATACTGCATATAACTACTCTATAAACACAGTGTGTATCCTATGTAGGTGGGTCCAACTGGCCCCTCTCAGAGAGATCCACACTCCTTGCAAATTCCTCTGGCAAAACAGGTGCAACAAGAGATTTCTCACCCCACATACACAGTACCCCTACACTTGCATTTTAGGCAATTATAAACTGCTGAGCAGAGAAAATGTCAATCTCAACTTATGTGCGTTTTCAAACATTTTTTATAACATTTTGAGTATGATTTGACCAGGGTAAGAAATGCAGGTTTTTTATTTGCTTGTGTTTTTCGCAAAATTAAACAATACAGTGCTAATAATGCAAAGTGAATAAATATATCATTAATCTCTTAAAAGGAACATTTTGGTGGAACAGCTTGTGAGACATGCTCTGGTGATAATTTATATGGTGCAGACTGCAATAAAGGTAGGTTCACATCTTAAATTAACTAGTACCTTACTACTATCTACTGATGAACTGGTTTATCAGTCACTACAACAGGCATATTCCTTCAAGTGCCAATAGTTATTCAACTTTGCAACTAGCCTACTTCTGCTTTAGCTTTTCTATTTGAAACATCTGACCAGGCTGGGAGCATTTATTGCATCCAGCAGCGACCCTATGCCCTAATTCCACAGAAGCTCTCTCTAGTCCCTGTGCAGATAGCTGGCTTCAAACTAGTTATTTGGAGAAATTTTCATTTTTTAAACATTGGGAAAGACCATATCCTTGGGCATAGTAGCAAGTTTATAGCTCTGGTTTCATTAGGTAAATTTCTGTTTAAACACTGTGGAGAACCAGAAGCAACTGATAAGTTATATAAATAACCAGTTGTGCAGTAAGTGTTATTTATGTAATAATAAAGGCAACAGTGACATTTTTTTAAATGACTGCCAGTAAACAAATCATATATTTCATGGTAACCATATTTCTAGACTAATAAAGAGTTATGGGGGGGGGCAATGAACATTTCTGCAGTGAGGACCTTCACTGTCTATTTCTGACACTATAGGGTAACACCTGCTCCAGCTCACACATCTCAGCACTTATAAGCATGTATTGTAGCCAATTTACTCATCTATATTTCCACATTTACTAAAATGTCAAAAAAAAGTCTGCCTGCAAGAGACAGAAACATCTACGGCAACTTTCCACTAGAGGGCAGTGTTAGACTGAATCTCTTCTCTTTTTTTGGAAATGGAGTTGAATATTGTTATTACAGAAGGAACAATGCAATCCATTATTACCAAAACTATCTTTACCAAACTATTATATCAAGCCAAGGTGTATCTGACTATAAATGATGTATTAATATTAAAAAGGGGTGGTGTTATCAGTGGAAAAATACAAAAAATAAATGAAGGGGTCTCCTAGCCTGACTTTGTAAATAAAGGCCTACCTGATAGCTCTTAAATAGGCCCAACTTAATGGCGTTGTCAAAGGTCCTGTGTAAGAGCATGCTTTGCTTAGTGGGGCTCTGCACAGGTCTTAAAAATTATGTTACACTTTAATAGCCACATTTAAAAAGCACATGCGTTGAAATTCCCAAATGAACGTTATGAGCCTAGATTGATGATGCTAGGACATCTATATCTCTAAACTGACAACTTTTTAGTCTATCCTCCTTTTGTTTGTATATGTATCCTAATGTAGATTGCAATATACTGGCTGGGGGTTTCTAACTCACAAAATCAGCTGTGGTGTACACATTCTCCCCATGGTTTACTCACCCTGTGTAAGCTGCAGTACAGTCTTATGTATGTATTTTTCCTTCAGTTTGTGACTGCGTTCATGGCGTCTGTAAGAGTGGCATCAATGGGGATGGCACATGCGAGTGTTATTCTGGCTACGATGGACCGAAGTGTGATCAACGTAAGTGCAATTTCAGTTTCCTATTTAATATTACCTTGCCAAAATCCCTGAGATTTTAGAGACATGTTGATCAAAGATTGAAATTGAGACTTTACCCTTTGTTAAATATGCTCCTATTGCATAGAATTGACAAGAGTGCTTCACCTTTTGATAAATATTCTCACAGTGTCTTTTATGTTCTGTTATTAACAGACATGAGAAGAAGTACAACAAAAACTATGCAGGGCATTTTGTGAATTAAGGTGTTGGCTAGGGGCGAGTTGATTTCTGTAGTCAGGCAAACTGAAAGTGGAATAGCAAAGGATAGACAAAAACATCTTTCGGTTGTGATTGCATTTTGGTTTTCCACTGACAGTAAGTACGTCACTAAATACTTTGTGGATTTATCAAATTTATATGAAATACTTTTAAAGGGAAAAAGTGTGACAAAAATTATATATTTATAGACATGGTACATCCTTTTGTACTGTACCTTGCTCTGGTCAAAACCGTTGGCACAAGGTACATAGTGCAATGTGAGGGAGTACAGGCCATCCCTGCAGCATTTCATGAAATTATACTACTTTGAAGTAACACTGCTACTGGTCTGATTTAATTAACACTGCAAGCTTGAGGGCAGTGCTGCTTCTGGTGTCATGCGGGTGGTGGTATTGATGGAAAATGGGCACCAGTTCCGATGAGTCGTTAGTGCTAATTCTGAAGGGATTTTAGCGCTCATGTTTCTCCAGAATATGCACTGTATTTGGAAACTTACCAATATCTGTATCCCCACAGCCTTACCAGAATGTGCAGCCCTGCAATGCAGACAGAATGCTCGCTGTGTAAGTTCCAGCACGGGAGCCCTTGAATGCAGATGCATGCCAAACTATGAAGAAAAGGGGGACAAATGTGAACGTAAGTTTTACTGAATCGGTTCAATATACCAAAATACCATGCTGACCATGACTTGATTTTTTTTTTACTTTTTCCTTACATAAATCACTACAAAGCCCTTAAAGGAGTAATTTATCTTAAATTAACTGTTAGTATAATGCAGTCAGTGATGTTCTGAGACAATGTCTAATTGGTTTTCATTGTTTATTTTGTGTGGTTTTTTTTTGTTTAGCTTTTTGTTAAGCAGCTCATGAGTTTGGAATTTCAGCATTCATCAGGTTGCTAGGATCTAATTTACCCTAGCAGCCAGGCAGTGTTTTTAACTAGATTGGAAGGTGAATAGACGAGAGCTTAAATAGAAAAATAAATAATAAAGTTTAACAATAACAAAATTGTAGTTTCATAGAGCAATAACTTTTGGCTGTGGGGTGTTACTGGAAAAAGGCAGAAGAAAAAGGCAAGTTTTTCAAAAGCACAGTAACATAGTAAGTAAGTAAGGTTGAAAAAAGACACATGTCCATTGAGTTCAACCTTTAAGGGTTACATAGTAAAAACAGTCATAGGTTAGGGTTCCTAATACACTGATGGAATTAAGGAGTTGTGGTGTAGCTACAGCATTTTATCACATAACCATCTTAGTTACAGGACGTACAATTCAGTATATTAAAACACTTCTAAACAAGACACTGCTGGGGTTAATTTATTTAAGTCTGAGTGGAAAAATGTATTTAAGTCTGAGTGGAAAAAACTAAAAAAAAAATGGTGTTTTTTCACTAGAACGCACACATTTTTAGAGGAAAAGAAACTCGAATTGTTCATGATTTATGATACCCCAAGGCTGCTTGAATCTGAAATGACTCCCTCTCCAAGCTGTCTGGATCATGTAGAAGTCAACGGCAAATTTCTCATTTCAAATTTGAAGATATCATGGTCTGTGCTGAGTTTCGGGCAAGAATCTGAAAAATTTGGGAGTTTCGATCGATTTCACGAAAAATTTGATAGTTCCAGGCATAGAACCCAAAAAAAATTGAGTTTTTTTCACAAAACCCATATTTTTAAAGTTTTTTCCCCCGAACTGATTTTATCGAGTTTTTTCAATGATAAATAAGGTCAAAACATGGATTCTAGTTTGGTCTGACTTTTTTTTACTTAAATCAGAAAAAATGCATTTTGATAAATAACCCCCTACATCTCTCTTGCTTCACAGCTATTAATCCATGTTCTCAAAGAGTCTGTCATGAGGTTGCTGAATGTATATACTTAGGGCCAAATAGACACAGGTGTTCATGCAACATGGGGTACAAAGGCGATGGCACTGTTTGTTTACCAATTGACCGCTGCCAAGAAAATTTTGGAAACTGTCCTACTGACACATCCATTTGCAAATATGATGGACCAGGAATGGTAAGTCTTCACTTATATCCGAAACATGCACATTTGTCATTTACAGTTGGAATGGACATGATAAAGATCAGGTTCTGTACAAATAGGTATGCAGGTACAAGCAGGTATGCATTTATTGCATGCAAAATTGTGCTCATGAAGCCTACATCCATCTCTGCCTACTCTTGCATCTTACCCTCTGTCCCCTATCTAGCTTATTTTACATTATGGAGGCTATTTTATACATCATTTTCAGATTTTTTTGCCTTTAGTTCTATTATATAGAGAGTCCACATACTGTATACACAAATTATTTTCAGAGTTCTGCCTAATTAACTAAACATTTTCCCAACAGTGAGCCATTGCTTTTCAGATTGCAGATAAATGGAGTCAGACTGCCTAACAGGTGTTGCAAAAAGTCTGAGCCTTTGGCTTTAGAATAAAGGGATTTCCAACTGTAAATATATTAAAAATAGACCTAGATTTATTAAGGTGTTTGCCTTACAGATTACAAGCAATTCTATTCCTAGCAGAACAAATTTCCTTTTATAGTAATATGCTCCCCCTCATCTTTTAATGAATGTAGAGTTTATTAACCAAGGTTAAAGTAAAATCCTTTTTGATTTCTGATTGCATTATGTCTTTGGTGATGTTATTGTTCTTTACAGAAAGATTTGAAAACAATCTTGATGCTGGCATGAAATAAGTTATTGTTTTCAATCTAGATTGTAAACAATACATCCCACAACTATATGTTATTCTGCACATGTGTGTTTGTAAATATGAGTTCAGCATATTATATCAAACTATTGGGCAAGATTGGGTAATAAACATATTTTCCAAGTAAAATGAAGTAGTTATGTCTTACCTTCTATGGGTAATAAAGAGTTTCTTACAAATTAGCAAACTTTTGCTCCATTTTTAAAAGGAAGTGTTTTTCCAAACACTTGTTAAAATGTTCTCCTGCCTATAATCAGAAAACCAAGTATAAAATCTGTTTTTCAGTCCCACTGTGAATGTAAAGAAGGATACATAAACTTTCAGCCTGGATTAGGTTGCCA
The DNA here is from genome assembly GCF_017654675.1 of Xenopus laevis. Taxonomy (NCBI): domain Eukaryota; kingdom Metazoa; phylum Chordata; class Amphibia; order Anura; family Pipidae; genus Xenopus; species Xenopus laevis. The sequence goes on along the minus strand of NC_054375.1, from coordinate 56,745,044 downwards.
ACTCATAGACGTCTGTACAGTCAAGAATCCGTGCAGCAAAAATGCTAATTGCACTACAATTGCACCAGGACAAACTGAGTAAGTACTTTCTGTTGACCTAACAGACCATGCTCAAGGGCCTCATCTCTGCACTATATTGCCCAGCGCTGATTATGTACGATTGTTATGCCCTAGGCGGTTTCGGATGGCATTGAGCAATACTATATTCATACTGGAATACAGCTGCTATCATATACAGTATATTCACAGACCTACAGACTCAAACTACCCATTCAAGCTCATATACTAATAATGTTTCTAATGTGCTTTGCTGTATCACAGATGTGTATGCAAGAAAGGCTATATTGGGGATGGAACAGTATGCTACGGAAATATACTGGAGCGCATGAAGGAGCTTAACACTTTGCCAGGCCAATGGCAAGGGAAACTCTCGATCGCCATATCTTTGTTTGGTAAGCATTTCTGCTTAATTCTAGGTTTGGCATTTATTAGTTCTTTCTTTAATAAAGCAATGTATTTAAGTCACCTGTTTTCTCTTACAAAGAGGTGTATTCCTGGCCACTGTCTGCTCTGGGACCTTTCACTGTGCTGGTGCCCATAAACAAAGGTATCCGAGGGAAAAATGTGAGTACTTTACTTCTATAACTGTTTATTTCCTCTGCAACAAACACTATTGGACGTGTTATTAAAATTCTACCATACAGTATTGTTTCCTCCAGAAAAGCCCAAAAAACCCTGCTTCATGAAAAAAATGCCATTGAGATAAAGATCACCATTGAATTTTCTTACATTAATATATCTATATCAAATCATATATAAAAATATGCTCCTCTTGTTAAAGAAATCAGAAATATCAGTAAAAATAACAAGGTTTTTTGTTTTTTTAAAATAAACTTATATATAATGCACGCTATTCATGAAATATGGATGTTTCCACATTATTGTTCTAGGTAAAGAATCTGATAACTGATAAAGAGAACACTCTCTACTTTATTAAGCTTCATATCATTGCTGGACAAATGAGCAGTGAGTTGTTCAACACCACAGATTTAATTTATACATTGACTGGGAAATCGGGGGAAATAACTGCTGGAGAAGCGGTAAGGACCTCTATGTACTGAAAAGTTGCAAATCCAAAGGTCTTTTTTAGGTAAACAAAATGATTTTAGGGATATTTCCATAAGAGTGCTTATTTAGACCAACAGATTTATTAAGGTCATGATTGGGTGCACCAGAGACAGTATCACCATGGAAGTCCTACACCTTGGGGCTAATTCACCATGCTCAAATGAAGGATTCGAAGTAAAAAAACTTTGAATTTCGAGTTTTTTGTGCTCCTCCACTATCGAATTGGTGTAAATTCGCCTGAGTAGAAAGATTCGAATAGATCAAGCGCAAAAAAGGCTGCGACTATTCGCCATTCGATAGTCGAAGTACTGGATCGAGCGCAAAAACGCTGCGACTATTCGCCCATTCGATAGTCGAAATACTGTCTCTTTTAAAAATACTTCGACTGCCTACTTCGCCACCTATAACCTACCAAATTGCTTTAAAAGCCTATGGGAAAGTCCCATAGGCTTGTTTTCCAAGTTAGACATTAGATCGAATGAAAATCCTTTGAGCGAATATTCGATCGAGCGCCTATTCGCCCCAGTCGAATTTCGAGGGATTTAACCCCTCGAAATTCGACCCTTGTGTATTTGTCAGGATAGAAGTGTGACAGCAAGGCCTTGGTACTGTAATTCAGCATTATTAAGTTTTATATCTCTGTGCCTGTTCACTGATTCAGAGCAACAACTAAGTCCATGATTGCTATGTCTCTGTAGGATGATCAAATTAAAATAAGAATTCATGGAAGCAAGAAGAGAGGGAAGATACTGCAGAAAAATATCATTGCATCCAATGGGATCCTACATATTATCGATAAGGCCATGGATTATGTGGAACCAACACTGGAAAGCAACCCTAAAGTAAGCAAGTCTTGATACAAGTACAATTGCACTCAATAGCTATAATGAGTATATGATTTTATAAATAACTAGTAACTAATGGAAGAATGAGAAACAAGCTAGCATCAAAATGAATTTACTGTATTTGTTCTTTACTAGAATCCAACTGTTGGGTTGGCACATACTTTTCAACAGAAGCAGAACTACAGTATGTTAAAGTGCAAAATAATGCACAGACAGTCAGCAAGAGCAGGGGTATAAAATCAAAATAATATACCTTTCATGAAGAATGGCAGGTGTATGGAACGTAGCGACCCGCAGTTCTTATGTGAAAGTTAACTTATTTTTCTGTATAAGAGAGTCCAAGTCAGTTAGATTTATTAATTCAACTGGAAACAGGTTTGATGTTTCTGAATGTTTATTCTGACTTAGGGGCATGTTTACTAACATTGGAGATAAATATCTGGAGAGATTTCTGGAGATGTTACCCATGGCAACCAATCATCAATTACATTTTAACATCCACCTATAAGTTAGAAAATAAAAGCAAAGATCTGATCTCCAGGAATCTCTCCAGATATTTATCTCCACTGTTAGTAAACATGCCCTTAAAACAAATGCAACATCAATTGTAATTAAATGGAAATTCACTAATACATGTTCCAAGTTCAATAGCCAACAGCAGAAAACGAGAAATTAGTCAGTCTAGTGCATACTTCACTAATAGAAAAAAATGTTGGTTGCTGTTAATGATGTGTGGGTCAGGAAAACCTTAACCGGAAACTACAAAAAGTTGCTATAGTAGGACTTGCACCTGACCCGTTGTAGCATAATCTTGTTCTATGCGCACCTCTGGTTTCACAACATGGAATATTCAGGAGCAGTAGAGGAGTGTACTTTCCCAGTCTGACCTGCACCCAACCCTAACTCTCAACGGTTGGCCAAGTTTCAACTCAAACCCACCCAACCGTTGGTCAACCCACAGGTCGCAGCAGGTTTGTCAACCCGCACATCACTAATTTGCTCTTCTATCCTGGTAGAACCTTTTGTTAATCTATAACGACCTTACATTATTGTGTACCCATGTTTATCCTGAAGAATAAACTCTGACAATCTATATGCCAATGCTAATATGTTTTTTTATTTTATTATTACAGGAGACCATTATGTCAATTCTACAAGTCAATGGTAGATATAACAGATTCAAATTACTTCTAGAGGTGAGAAAATGTCACAGTATTACACACAAAAAAAGATCTGTACTCCTTGTGTTGACGCCACACAATTCTATTTCACCAGAAAGCAAATCTGGGACCGGATTTAGAAAGGGCTGGACCTTATACTGTGTTTGTTCCCAATAATGAAGCCCTAGCTGCAATGGAAAATGGAACTCTGGATTACTTGCTTTCCAGTGAGGTAAATGAGATGATACATGGATGTGTATTTTGCTGTTTCATGGTTACCTAATGAGATGCCAATGAATGGATTCAGACAGTGACATTTTGAAGCAGTATGAACAAAAACAGCTGCACCCATTCTTATCATGATAAAAAGTAATTGCAACACCAGTCACTGAAAACATTTTCTTTAAAGAGACCCAAAGTGTCCCAGACTATTCATTGGATCATTTTGAGAGTGGTGGCCCCTACCAGGCTTACACTGGGTATCAGAATATGATGAGTTCTTACCTGGGTTGTATACCTAATACACCACTCTGCACTCATAACATCTGCTGCACCCTTACTTTAAATTACATATTCTATATATTAGGCACATTTATACTTTAAAACTATATTTATTTTATATTGTATAGTAAAAAGTAGATATGCACCAAATTCCCGATTCAGTTGGATTCAGATTTGGCTGAATAAAGACATTCCTAGGCCATTCACAGTAAATTCCCACCTTAGACCCAAGGCAAACAGGGCAATGTCTGACATTGTGCCTGCTCCACTTTTATCCACACTAAAAATGCATTATGAAATGTCCAAAAGAGAAAAATGTGAGCTCCCACACTCAGATACCATTAAAAATGGTAAGTTTATTTAGTCATCAAAGGATCAGCATACTGTGGACAGTTTAAACCATAACTTGCAAAAATATAAAACCTATTTTTGCATTGCACAAGCCCATTCTGCATTCAATAAGTTCATTCAAGTTTAAGTGCAAAGTTTTAAGACAAGAGGAAGGAGGTCACTGCCCCATAAATTATTTTCGGGGGGGAAGCAACTGATTCAAGAAAACGCAGTTGAGATTAGGTTACCTTTACTGTCTGAACCTTTGCTATGAATAATAATAAACCTTACAGTATGGACACCTTTTATTGGCTGTGGTAGACAGAACAGACTTCTGATTAATGGGACAATGAGACTTTGTTCTGAGAATGCAATATGTCACAAAAATAAGCAGTTAATAAAATGTTACTATATACACTATGCAATAATCAATAGCTTAACACTATTAGCACCTGGCTATTTATCTTTATTATATGTATGTATTAGTATTGCTCCACTCAACTAAACCAACAATGTTCTCATGCAAAAATGTTAAAAGTTTTGACCCTTTAAGTTACTCTAGACCCCTGTAGTTATGCCTTGGGGCACTACAAGCAGCGCACATGTGAACCAATATTGTTAGTGTCAGAGGAAATCACTGAACATAAAATAACACACATCACACTAGTGCTGCTAAATAACAGTACAGTGAACAGACAGTGTTTGTTTGCACACTCTGATAACAGGTTCATGCAAATATAAAGTTTAAATATTTACTGAGGCATAATTAAATGGTAGACGCTAATAAATCTTATTCTGTACTCTGGCCAAACCAAACACTAGACACACATGGATCAGTTACCTCAGAGTAATAGGTAACAGCTACATGTTTTCGGATTTACATAGCAGGTGCTTTTAGGCCCGCTGCCGTTCATCACCCTGGTCCCTTCCCTTCCTTTGTGCCCATGCACAAATTTTCAGCAATGGGTTCAGAGTACTGGGGATTGGTGCACAGGAAATTTTAAAAACTATTGTATGTGGTTGGGTGGCATGCTGACCCCCCCCCCTACAATTCTGCCCCCTAGACCTGGGCCTTTGTGGCCTTTCCCCAAATCCGGGCCTGTGCATGGATTTATGGAACATAATCTTGGTTATCCATACATTATATCCATACTTTTCAACTTTTCATGGGCTTTCCAATATAATATATTATGCAGAATTAATATTTTAAAATAAAATACAGCTATGGGATCTGTTATCCAAACTGCTCAGGACCTGGGGTTTTCCAGGTGAAGAGTCTTTCCGTAATTTGGATCTCCATATCTTAATTCTGCTAAAAAAAAATCATTTCAATGTTAAATACCTAGTAGGATTGTTTTGCCTCCAATATGGATTAATTATATCTTAGTTGGGATCAAGTACAAGGTACTGTTTTATTATTACAGGGAAAAAGGAAAACGTCTAAAATTTTTAATTATTTGATTAAAATGGAGTGTATGGGAAATTACTTTCCCGTCATTTGAAGCTTTCCGTGGTGGCTTTCTGGATAACGAATCCCATGCCTGCGATAGATGCAGATCTATTTAACATTACAGGCAAAAGAAGACGTTTTCATAAAGCATATTTTTTTGTGTTTAGGGATCAAGAAAACTCCTGGAGTTAATGAGATATCACATTGTGCAGTCAGCAGAGGTGAGTCTTGGATCTGTTTACCCACTGCTGTTAAAATACAAAGCTTAAGTATTAATACAATGCAAGGGGTTTTATTGATTGGGGAGATTATCACAATCTTAGAATTATATCATTTTTTTTCTAGCCATTCAAATATTGATTTTATACTAACACTACACAATGAGTCTTTTGCCACTCTTGACACAAATCCCTAAAACATTTAATGATAATAAAGGATTTGCATTTATAAATGTTCACTTTACTATTGTCATGATATATTACTGTTACATATGTTGCATCACTAAGATTGTATTCTCTAATTATTGTTTACTTAGTTGGATGTTGCAAATATTATCTCATCCCCCCACATTATGAGCATGGCCAACCAACTGATCCAGTTCAACACAACCAATAAAGTAAGTATTGAAAATGTAATTTTGCTGAATTAAAAGTTTTTCAAAAATGGATAAAATGACAGCTATAACAAATATTGACAGAAAATTCTGCTTTTTTTTTTTATTTGACTAAAGAAAGTAATTATGCTTAACAGTGATTTAGACCAAAGCGAGTAAGTGGAGAATTTAAAATGCGCTTTAGCTCTCAACCTCACTCCTCCATTTTATTTGGTGGAAAACTCACAACCAAGTCCTCCAATATCCGTTGATACATAAACACATGTGCTAACTTTCATTTCTAACTCTCATTTCCACATGGCTGTCCTAACTAATAGTTTTGTTTTGGATAAGTATTTATTCTCTGTTCTGAAATGTATTATTGTTTTAGGGTCGAATCCTGGTGAATGGGGAAGAAGTGGAAGAAGCCGACGTTGCAGCCAAAAATGGCCGTATTTACACTTTGGATGGAGTTCTTATACCACCATCTATACTGCCAATTCTGCCACACAGATGTGATGAGTTGAGATATGAAACTCAGCTTGTAGGTGACACGTATACTCTATTTAAAAGAATGGTTACGTTGGTTTCAGAGACTGTCAATTTCCCTATACAGGTATGAGACCTGTAATCCAGAATGCTTGGGACCTAGGGTTATAAGTGTAATGGATTTTTCCATAATTTGGATCTTCATACCTTAAGTCTACTCAAAAATCATTCAAACATTAAATGAACCCAATAGGCTTGTTTTACCTTCAGTAAGTACACGGTACTACTTTATTATTACAGAGAAAAAAGGATGTCATTTTAAAAATTCAGAATTATTTGGATAAAATGGAGTTTATAAAAGATACCCTTCCCATAATTCTGAGCTTTCTGGATAATGGATCTCATGCCTGTATATCATTTATATCTTGGTTTTTAAAGTGCTTTCTTTTATAGGAGACTTTAAATGATTACGGATAATATTTTCTTTACATTGCTGGTTTTTATATAATCATAGTTATTGGTCTGAATATCTATCCATAATCAAGGTCTGTTACCCGTTATGAAATATATTCTGTACAAAAGTAGATGTAAGCCTATATCAGACAAAGTCAGATTACTGTTTTGCAAGAAATGAATTTGAAATCCAATGCGGCTGAATTAAATGTCATTGATGTTTCAACACAGACATAATGAAAGCCCTACATGTTGCTTTATGTTCTCAATTTATAGGGATCGTGTGCTTCGTGTAGCTCTGTGCTGTATCTGAGTTCATGTCCACTGGGAACTGAGTCATTAGTAAGTTTATACATGATTGTTTTATTCCTGACTATTATATGGTTCTAGCCATGCATATTATTTCAGCATTGTTTCAATTTCTTACACATTCAGGGTGTTGGTGGTTATAATGCTACATTGTAGTTAAAACCTGAAGACAAATAAGCAACATTCAACTGTAGAGCAGATGTTTTCAGACATTTTATAGTCACAGACACGTGACAGATCAATTGCCTGCTTTAGTTTTAATGACGTCAATGTGGTAAATAAACATTTCCTTCCATGATGACCTTATAGTTAACCCCCCTCAAATGAATGAGTACCGCCTGGGGAAGCACTACAGGAAATCACTGCTACAGATATTGTGTTGCTGTAATGCTTGTTATGCTATAGAAAGAAACCCCAACATGGAAAATATAAACAGTAAGGAACGTGTAGCTAAATTAATAACTTTGCCTTAGATATAGCTGGTCTGTGGCACTCAAGATTTTGTTGAGATGTGTCTTCCTGGGACCACACGTGCATTTGAGGGCCCTATCCTGGGTATGAGATAGTTCTATATTTTGATAATAGTTGATTTACAGGCATAAAATATTGCTCATGGCCCAACCACCTACACATAATGAGAAATTTAACTAATGTAGCCATTTCCTCCTACGAGCCACATGCTCTTGCAATCAGTAACATCACGTTTTAGAAGCATTAATTGTATGAGAATTAATGTCAATATTATAATACTATCAAGTAATAGGTATAAATTTAATCAAATCTAAATTTATATTTCATTAATAACCAGATGATACCTTTTATTTTGTTACTATATATTGTAGTATAGTAAAAATTATTTGACTATCTTTACATTTCAGAATATTTTTACTCAAAAATGCAAGTACAGGAATACTGTGATGGGGAATGACTACGAGAGACATGGATGCTCTAGGTACTGCAATGTAACAGTGAAGGTAAGGAAATGCAATAATGAAAATAATGATAGTGTGAAAGCATTTTTAATTTACTTTAACTTTTACTATGGATATACTAAACTGTAGTATGTTAACTTTTATGTAGTCTGGAGTAATCTTGTTGTCCTGATTTGGGTGTCTGTATTCATTTATGTACATAGTGAGGAGTTGTTTTTTACTTTTAAAGAATATATTTTTATTCTAAAAACATTAGCTTGGTAACATTTTCCCCATGAAAATGATGGCAAGAAGAGGTCTCAAGCAGCCTTGGTAAGAAATACTTTTGAACAAAGACACATAGGTCTTTACTATAACTCTAACAGAACAGAACTGATTTCTGCTTCAGTTTCTTTTTTAAGTAAAATTAGCTACGGCTGAATTGGCTATAAATATTGCCTCTTGGTTTTGGTCTGAAAAATGTGGCTACACTAATTGCCAAAAATAGGAACATTGATTGACTAGGGAAGTCTTTTCAGTGATTCACATGGTAGAGATTGAGGTTTCCTGGCAATACCATAGGGCCGTGTTACATGAAACATTTTTTTTCTTTTCAGTATATTTTTATCTCTGAAACCTTATGAAAGTTATATTTAGCTAGACTATGGTGATCTAGAAATACCCAATAAAATCACCAGCATAACGGTTTCATAATTTTCAGGCGACTTGAAGAAAATTAAACTGATACAGAATATTTTTTCTGATCTCAATGCAGGTACCCATGTGTTGCAAAGGTTTCTATGGCCCAGACTGCAGACCCTGTCCTGGTGGTTTTATCAACCCATGTTCAAGAAATGGAGAGGTAACTCTATTGCTAGTACTTTGGACTTTGTCTTCCAGATTCCTGATTTGGTGGCAGACATAGACCAAATATTCCCTGATTTATTTTACCCTTCTAAAACTGACCCCTCAACCACTTTCCTTCATATCATCCTAGATATATAACTTTCCTTCATATCATCCTAGATATATAACGTGTTTATATCTGCTCTGCTTTCTCTTACAGTGTATGGATGGCTGGAAAGGAAATGGTACTTGTATTTGTGATGAAGGGTTTAGTGGAGCAGACTGTCGACGATGTACAGACAACTATAAATATGGACCTCGATGTGACAAAAGTAGGTAAAAGATGACATTTAGATACATTTTTGTGCCACCTACGAGAGTCCATCATTTGGCGTGTGGGCCAATAATTGTGCAGATGGATAGTAATACAGATAGCGATACCAGAGAAATATATTGACAGATTGATGGTGGATAAATTAGTTATATAAATATAAATAAAGAGAATAATATAAGTAGACACAGCAGTACTCAGAATTGCTTTAATCCTATTGACTGTATCATCTCTGATACCATACCTTACCACTTTGTCACTAGAGTGTCTGTGTGTCCATGGAAGATGTAATAATCATGTTGACAGCGATGGGAGCTGCCTGCCTTCATCTTGTGCAAGTGGATACACAGGACTATTGTGTGACAGGAAGACCATTCCATGCGGGCCTTCGGTTACATTTTGCCACGCACATGCTGACTGTGAATACAGCGATGGAACACCAAGGTATTGCTATTTGTATAAGGCTTGTAATCTTTAAATATGTATGTTCTGAGCTTCTCAAATTTGTACAAATGAAGGACAAGCAGCATGTAGCAATTCAGCTTTTAGTCAGCTACAATTGGGAGCACAAAGTTGATGTATACACTGGTATACCAAGAAGAGGCAACTCCCGGGATATCCATGTTGGCTTCTAGGAGTTGCAGTAGTTTCACAACAGTTGGAGTTGTAAAGGTTGACTTTATGCATACACATAAAATGCCTTGTAGATGTTGACTTACACCATTGACTTCTAAACCGCACACAAGGATTGTTGAACCACAAATCCAGCTTCTCTTGTCTGTGGCTGGCCAAGGTTTCTGGGAAAACTGAATAAAAAAATTACCCTGCCTCTGATAAAGTCTATGACGTGACATAATTTTAGACCAGTAATATTTTTGTGTAGAGCAATGATGTAGGAAAGCATATTTTTATTTGTATAGAGCTAAAGTATGAGAATTAATGTCAATATAATAATACTTTTTAATCAAACTACAATATCTTGTAACACAGTATATTTTTATCTTCTAGATGTGTGTGCAAATCTGGCTATGAAGGAGATGGTACATACTGTACAGAAGCAAATCCTTGTATAAGTTCTGACAGAGAGCTATGCAATGTGAATGTGAGTGCTAAAATATGATTGGTACCCTAACAATGTCCAGGGAAAGAATAAATCCATTTAAGAAAGAATTTAAATCCATTGAACCTCCGGTTTTCTGACAGTGGCACAGAGGGCAGTTTCCTAAAGCAATTATGCCGGTAAAAGGAAATTGCTACACTCTCAGAATGACTATGATACTGTCCCATATAAAATATCTAGTTGTCTATAGAAGTACCAAACTAGTACCACTATGCAGTAAGTGAAATAGGTATGGAGAAGAATACTGCAATACTACAATCTTGCACTTTTATAAGTACGTATTGTATTCTCCCCAGGCTGATTGTCTTCCAGTAGGCCCAGGCAGTCACAAGTGTGTGTGTCGTACTGGCTGGACTGGGGATGGACTGGACTGCTCAGAGATCAATAACTGTCTGCTCAATAGTAAAGGAGGTTGTCATCCTAATGCTACGTGTGTCTATATTGGACCTGGTCAGGTAAGAAGTGTTGATGTCAAGTTAACTTTAAAAAAAAAAGTTGACTACATACACTTTTTCATGTAGTGGTACATTTAAAGTGGTTTCTCTTTCAACTTCACTCGAGGAGGAGCAAACACAGGTGCTATATTGCACAAATACTATTGCCATTGGCTGCTTATGAGCAATTAGCTTTGAACAGTCTACCGAAAGTTAAAAGTAACTGTAGTCCAATTTAGCACCCTCAATCACCCCCTGAGTTATACTCGCCCCACAGCAGAGTTCTCTTTGTCCATGAGTCTTATGGCCACTGGGTATGTAAAGCTATCTTTGTATTAAACTGACCACACATGCCAGGTAGTTCGGCCCATTTTGACCATACTGTCCAACCATCTTGACATGTATGCCAGATTGAGAGACCACCCTATAATCCTCTTGGATCTCAGATCTGTCCTGTTTGAAAATGTCATCTGCTAATACATCATGTTGTGGGGCATGAGGGAATGTTAAAGTTCCTGCAACTAAGATTCTTTGATCTTTAAGCCCAAACATATTTAACATTTGAAGCTGACCATATGTGTGTGTGTGTATATATATATATATATATATATATATATATAATACAAATGGAGCGCAAACCATGAGCCGGAAACAAAACCTGGGTGCTTGAACCAAAATGAGGATATATAGGCAAATAAACAGCAGCACTCCAAGGATTTTAAACAAAGTTCAAAGGCGAAGAAAGAGCAGGTTTATTAGAATACAATGTTTCAGTTCCTAACTGACTTGTATTCCCGTCTTTACTTTGACTATATATATATATATATATATATATATATATATATATATATATATATATATATATATATATTACAAGTGTGGGACCTTTTATCCAGAATGCTCAGGACCTGGGGGTTTCCGGATAATGGATCTTTCCGTAATTTGGATCTTCATGCCTTAAGTCTACTAGAAATTCATTTAAACATTAAATTAACCCAATAGGCCGGTTTTGCTTCCAATAAGGATCAATTATATCTCAGTTGGGATCAAGTACAAGCTACTGTTTTATTGTTACAGAGAAAAAAAAACATTTCTATAAATTTGGATTATTTGGATAAAATGGAGTCTATGGGAGACAGCCATTCCGTAATTCGGAGCTTTCTGGATATCGGGTTTCCGGATAAGGGATCTGTACTCACAAAAGAAACCACACTCTTAGGACTTCAGTGAAAAAGTTCTTAGGTTCTTAGTCACTTCCTAATGACGGCTCAAGTTTAGGAGCCAGAACGTCGCAATAAATCTAAGAACTAAAGTCCTAAGAGTGTGGTTTCTTTTGTGAGTACCACATATTTGGATATAACCAGCACCAAGGCACTTTTCTCAGGTGATGGTGCACCGGCTTTAGACTTTTATCTATATATAGTAACTGCCCAGCTCACATGCCGATCAGTTTAATATCATGACCAGTGTTTCATGCCCTTTAGTCTCCCTCCTCTCACCCCAAAAATATCTCTCTATCTTCCTCTGATAAGTCTCCCTGTTCCCTTTACTCCTCACAGGATGCTCCCTTCATCTTCTTTCATTCCCTCTCTCCTATAAATATTTTATATTCACTACTACCTTAAAAAAAGTAATCTTTTCTTCACATCCTATTCCTGACAAACAACCATGTGCAAGCAGCAATCTTAAAGCAAATGGTGTGATATATAAATTTTCTATCGATATATAAATGACCAATTCTGTTTCCTAAAAAAATGTTTTCACCACCATTTAGAGTGATTGTGAGTGTAACAAAGGTTTTCGAGGTGATGGTATTGATTGTGATCCAGTAAATGCGTGCCTGGAAAAGGCGGAGAAGTGCCACTTTTTGGTAAGTTTAATTTATTGAGTAAAATACAGTGTATTTTGTTCCTTTTGCATTTAGTTTGCAGTTAATTTATATTCAATTTTATTTCATCGCCTACTCATCACTATATGGTACTTTAGCTTGCATTATACGTGTAACAAGTCTGGATGGGAATCAAAATAGTCCCTGGCATTCCAAAAGCCCAAACAGCCCCCACCAGCTGACTAAATAGTAATTGACTATGGCATTTTACAGCAGCCCCTCTGGCATTTGCCAGAACCCACAGATTGCCAATCTGGGCATGGTGTTTATTCACAACATGCAGAGGAAGCCCTGAAAATAACACCACCTAGAGGCAGGTGTTGATCCCAGGATTCCCTGTACCTGTACTTGGCAACTACAACCTTATTCAGCAAAGCACAAACCAAAGCAAGCTGAGGAGCATGTATTAATGCATTCACCTCTGTAAATAGCATTTAAATGCTAACAATTTTACATGCATCTTTGCACTTGTAGTTGCCTTCATTAATGAACAAATGAATCCTTTAAATTTGCTCCAGTACCCTCACACCAGTTGTTACCCTCTATGCTTGCAGCTGCATAAAATTCCTGCTTTTGATTGTAGGCAAGTTGTAAGAAAATGCCAACAGGTTTCTGGGAGTGTGTTTGTGGAGAAGGCTATGAAGGAGATGGTACTGTATGCTATGGAAGTGCAGGGGAGGTATGTATTCTTTGTTCCAACCATACTTGTATCTCCTAACTTGTTGAGCAATGATATCAAGAATCTTGTCATTTTATAATGTATTTGTTTTTTGTTCCCCATAGGTACTTGCATCTCTACCAGAAGCCTCTGAATTTTATAAATGGATCTATGTGAGTAATAAGCAAGAAGAATTATGTACATCATTGTCAAGAGATGCCATTGTGTCCAGAGCTCACAGAGGCTATACAGCAAGGGGCAGTCAGATTACAGATTCATGATATTAGGAGTATAAAAATCATAATTTAAAAAATAATGAAAATTATGTGAATTGCAAAAGTACTCAGGGCCATATTTACCGCCGCGGTGCCTGAGGCCTGCCGTCCACGCACAACATGCGCCATAGCGCTGGGGAACTCTGTTCCCAATGCACTTTAGAATGCGACTGGGCGGCATGCTGCCCCTAAAATTTTCCCACCCTAGGCCCGGGCCTTTGTGGCCTCGCCACAAATCCGGGCCTGAGAGCTTTACATGGTAGGGTATAGGTCCCTTAAGGAGATCATTAAACCATTTGTTCTTTACCTTTGCGTTTATCTCCTGGAAATATTAAGAGTTTATATATGTTATAAAAGTTTTTTTCCTCCTGTTTTGTTTTCGCTAGCTCTTGTAAATGTATTACTTTCTGCAGATTTTGCCTTAAACTATTGTGATGTTGGGGCTCATTAGACATGTTAAAATACTAATTAGGCAATGTCTTTGGGTATCTGAGCACACTTGAAAGTAGAAAGAAAATAAATTAAGAGCAAAAGCAGCACAGCCAGTCATGCAGTCTTCTATGTCTTTAAATGCTATAGCTCATTTATCTACATTGACATATTTTCTCAGTTCTTGACTCATATTTACCAATTAGACAAATTACTTTCATTTGTTTTTACCTGCAGATGACTGATCAAAACTTAATTATTTGATGCTATGAGACGCTGCACTGTAGCACCTCAACCCTGTATTATTAACTGTGTTGCGCTGTGCAAAACAAATTGCAAGCGATCATGATGTACCTTCAGCACTGATGGTCTGCAATGTTGTATTTACAGGATGAAACTATAAAGACCTTGCTTTCACAGACTTCAAATGTCACAGTGCTCGTCCCCTCTCGACAAGCTTTTGAAAACATGAAAAAAGAAGAAAAAGCTTATTGGATGACAAAAGAAAATGTGGCTCCCTTGTTAAAGTAGGAATTTGCCTCTCGAAACTAGAACTTTCTTTAGCAATGATTTTTAGAAGGCAATTATATATATATAAGTTGTTTCAGTGATGGATAACATTTATTGACAAAAACAATTCACCTTCAGGTATCATATACTATCTGGCATCTACAGTGTTAATAGCATACAGAACCTTTCTTCATCTGACCTTCTGGCCACCTCTCTGCGCAGTAACTTCCTCCGTGTTTCCAATGAAAATGGGGTAAGTTATTTGTGTGTGTATTAAAAGTGACAGCTGTAGTTGGGGGTGCTTTATTTACTTGAGAAATCACATACGCACTCTCACACAAGCAAATAAAAAAACATTTCTTTTTTATTCCAGACTTCAAGTATAAACGGTGCCAAGTTTATGGTAGGGGATATTGCAGCAAAGAATGGAATTGTGCATATAATTGACAAGGTACTTATTTCTTTGTGTTTTTAAGTCTCTTCTTTGCTGACCTTGTGAGCTGATAATGAAAGAACATGATGTATAAAATGTTGACTGTCATATGTTGCTAATTTCTTATTGAAGAGAATCCCATGGCAGCGGTATGTATAATGTATATATTATTCACACCTGTAAAATCTAGAAATGGTTTAGAGGAGGGTAGAAGGGTGGAGGAATGTAGGCTGGAAACATGACTGTAGGTCTATGGAAGTACTTGACAAAATATAGATGGAAGGAGTAGTATTGGAAGTTGCTTTGTTGGTTAGCAATACATTTATTTTGAGTCTGGAAACTTTTAAAGATGGCAGGAATGAAAAGAATAGCATAACATAGGACTGGTGAAGTAAAAAGAATAACTGTTATGGGGACTTTCTCTAGAAGGAGGCGCAGTCAATGGGGCTTGCTGTCATCAAGGAATTACATACAGAACTACATGACACTCAGTGAGACTCTTGCACCAAACACAAACATACAAATGATGTGGATTGTGTGGTTTCAAGGGGCTTTTATTTGTTATAGGTACTGACCCCTTCCCCACTCATGGTTGGTTCCGACCCTGATTTCATGACTCGGTTAGGCCAGATGCCAGATTATTCGATCTTCCGAAGTTACGTCATTGTAAGTATTATTTGAAATCACCAAGTGCAATATCATTTACATTGCCAATCCAAAATATTTATTTTCTACATAAATGAAGAAAAAATTCTGAACTGTTTTCTTTTGTTATCCTTGTTCGTATTGCATGTAAGAAATCACATATCTACTGTATATTGCATGATTGGGGGTTGCCATTTTGTTAACACACACACAAACTACAGTTTTGGGACTAAATATTGAGTGTTCGTTGCATCTGTATATCCAAATAATAAAAACGTAGTACTAATAAAATATTTAATAGATCAAGGCTGCACTGAATACATTGTCCACTCTCCTCAGGAATATCAGTTGGCAAAAGAGATTGAAGCTGCTGATTCGTACACTATTTTTGCACCTCATAATGATGCTATCAACAGTTATATTCGAAGCAAGAGTCCAGTCACTGTGGTGAGTACCATTTTATCTTTCAGTTCAGCTGCTTTGTTGGAACAAGCTAGAGTTATATTACATGTAAATCTGTTTTATTGTATTGCATTTATTTATTTATTAGTTATATAGCAGTGCGTTACAAGGTGTTCCAGTTTCAGCCATTGTACAAAAATGCACTGGCAGCTTCAGATGAAGCTGATACTATATTTTTTTAATATGGTCTAGAGCTTCTTTCTTTTTTCTATCGTTTGTCATAGTATTCTGTTATCTATCTTTTTTTCTCTATTCTACCATTTAAACCATAGAGTCCTTCTTAATGGGAAATAACGCATACAATTAAAGACACATGCTTTTTACATTTATCATAAGAGTAAGAGAAAATACTTTAAATATATCTATTTCTCATAAATATGAATGTTGCCATCCCCTCGGCTGAATTGATTTAAGCAGCTTTCTGCTAGGTTACTTATTTTTATTCTATGTTTTGCTTTTTTAAATGATTCATTTTTACCCTGCCTTACTTCAGCCTTCAATTGAGTCATCTATTTTCCGGTTGATATAAATAAGTAGCATGTAACAAAAGTCATCATCTTGTGTTTATATAGCAACAGCAAGATAAACAGTGGCTTATACAGGTTGCTGCAGGCCTTTCTTCTGGTCTAGAACAATAACTAAATATAATAACTTCTAAAGAATGGTAGTGATGTTACCTTATCAGTTTTTATTGATCAGATTCAGAGCATGGCTATGGTTGCCATTCTGAGAAGTGCAGGGCACAAGGGAAAAGTTTTATAGCCATTGCACAATATATAGTATTTATACGAATATAAAAAATGGAGACAGCTGGAGAGAGCTGTATGAGGGTGTTCAGTGAATCCAGTGGATATACAGGTAAGAAAGCCTATTACAATTCAGTTTCAGTTGTGCTAATCTTTGTCTCACTATAATTCTGAATATACAGTAGCTTTGTATATTTCACACACATGGTGGGGTTTACCACAATCCTGTTGCCAGAAGTCACATTTGTGTTGAACATAGGCCAAGGCTAAATGATTCCTTTCTTCTACCAGAGTAAATCTTTCTAGCTGAGGAGAGAGGAATTTGGGTGATGTGCTTGAAGTGTATAACATGAAATTGATAGCTAAAATATCT
Source organism: Xenopus laevis (assembly GCF_017654675.1). NCBI lineage: Eukaryota > Metazoa > Chordata > Amphibia > Anura > Pipidae > Xenopus > Xenopus laevis. The sequence continues at coordinate 56,727,726 of NC_054375.1, read as the reverse complement.
GCAAGGTTATATGTTTAGCACACATATATATCATTATATATCTTTCTTCTAATTGTTTATGTTTAGGATGAAGATACAGTCAGATATCATGTTGTTCTTGGGCAGAAACTTCTAAAGGACGACCTGCTTAATGGCATGCATCGGGAAACATTACTGGGATTTTCATTCCAGTTGGGCTTCTTCATTCATGGTGAACAGGTACTGAAGCAAGATTGTAGAAGAGTGTCATGTCCTTTTGTTTGGAAAGGTCACATAAGATGTTTCATCACCTGTCTATGAGTGCCATCATTTTGCAGTTTGGAGCTAGTATGTACAGTTGCTATGAATTTATTTCTAGGAAATAGTTTCAAGGTATCTCACTGATTTTTTTGCCAGCTGGGTAAACAGATACTGTTCAACTGGCCTTTTATAAGGATGGCCATATACCATCGGCCTATGTACCTACTGGAAAGGTGCATGGGCAGATGGCATTTTCAGTTTGGTCAGATCAACCATCTGATAGTCCAACTGACCGCAAAGCTGACATACATGACCAGAAAATCAGACAGTATGGCTGACATTGGCTAAATTGAACTAATATTATGTATAAAAAACTTTAATCAAATAATAAGAACATCTGACATACTGTATTATTTTAACTTAACAACGTGTTAATTTAACCAGCTAATATTAACTTATCTTGATTTTGCTCTTAGCTTTATGTTAATGATGCACCAGTAAATTATACCAATGTATATACTGACAAAGGAGTCATTCACGGAGTGGGAAAGGTCCTGGAGATCCAGAAGAACAGATGTGACCTCAATGATACTACTTTGGTTTTGGTAATGCAATTGTTTTATGGTTTGTCCCTGAACTACTGTTTGTCTGCTTTGTCTGTATTAAATAATACATTGTGCAGTCTTCTAACTACAGCTGAACTACAAAACTTATATTGCAGCTGAGGTGAACCGTAGTTTGATCTTGTGAAAAATGTTTTCTTTTTCTTGGATCAATTAACATAATAGTCATGAAATTAATATTTATAAAGAAAACTTGTATGCCTGTACTGCTATTATTATGCTAGTCTCTAAATAAAGAGTATGCAAAAGCATCAGTCTCTGATAGTAAATTGTCTTTTGCATTGCCTGCAGATATATTAGAAATATATGGAGAAAAAAGACCGGTTTCTGCATTGAAGCGCATTGAAGCAACATGAAAACTACCTTTTTAAATAAATGATTATAATTGAATCATTATAATTCTATCAACCAGAATCCCATTACCTAGAAGGCTCTTAAAAGGCAACACTTTTCCACAGTACTGATTAAATAAAGAGTTCTTCTCATGCTTAAATAACATTAGGGGTGTCAGATGAGATAGAAACCAGATAAGGGTAATCAAGCAAAGCAGGGGACATGAAAGCTTTTATTTCAATATCTTTCCTGCATTCTATAACTTACAATAGATACACAACATATTTATTGACATACAAATATTTTTGTTCTTGTAGAGCAAATGCAGCGAATGTCTAAACACCCCGGTCTGTCCCCGAGGTACCGAACCAATTGTAAGTATGCAAACTTGAAGTCTATTAAGGCATAGAGCAGTGATCCGCAACCAGTAGCTTCTGAGTAACATGTTGCTCCCCAACACCTTGGATGTTGCTCTCAGTGGCCTCAGAGCAGGTGCTTATTTTTGAATTCCAGGCTTGGAGGCAAGTTTTGGTTGCATAAGGGTAAGGCCCACTGGGCGTTTTGGGGAGATTTGGTCGCCTGGCAAATAAAGTGCTGTGTCGTTGCGGCAACCAATCTCCCCAAATGCCTTCCCTCACTCTGCGCCGGCTTAAAAGAAAAAACGCCGGCGCTAATCACACCTTCAGCAACTTCAGAAAACGAACTGCCACGTGTGATTAGCGCTGGCGTTTCATTTTAGCTGGCGCAGAGTGAGGGAAGGTGTTTGGGGAGATTGGTCGCGGCAAAGACAAGGTTATTAGTCGCCAGGTACCAAATCTCCCCAAAATGGCAAGTGTGGCCTTACCCTAAAAACCAGGTATACTGCCAAACAGAGCCTCCTGTAGGCTGCCAGTGCACACAGTGGTTACCACTAGTCAATCACAGTCAGGTCCGGAGAATTAAAATAGGCCCTGGCATTTCGGGTACACAGACGCCCAATCAACCAACATAGAGGACCAAACAGCCCCGACCACTAAATACTGATTATGGGACCTTATAGCAGTCCCTCTGGCATTTGCCAGAACCCACAGATTGCCAGTCCGGGCCTGATCACAGTCCTCCCCAACTTTTTTTACATCTGAATATTGTTCACAGGTAAAAATAGTTGGGGAACCCTGGCATAGAGGGTTGCAGGGAGTTTTAGTTTTGAAGTGGCATTCATTGCATTTGGGGCCTGTAATGTTAAACACAGGGGTACCACCATTGAAAACTGATACCTGGGAATGAACAGGAAGACATTTGTTGTGTATTATTTTCTTTTAAACATTTTTGCATTTGAGTCAAGTGCCCATGATTATGTTGCAGTAACCTTGCATTATTGCTAGAGTGCCTTCATTAAATATATGATGAAATACACTGACACATTGCATTGTATCCACATAAAAATGAATGCTTCTAGTAAAAGTGAACAATAAAATCTTCCATTTTGTACAGCCCAGTGAGAAAAAGAGCTGCATCTTTACCAAATATTATTTTGGAAAGAGATTTGTTTACATTGGATGCCAAGTGCAATGTACCAAAACAGCGATTGTAAGTATATCTTTAGTTTTCATTATGTAGGTTTTCATTTCATTTTCTAACTGCACCTTATACCATATTGTAAGGAATATTAAAGTGAATAATGTAGCACCTATTGTAATATATTGGATATTTAGCTGGTAGGTATACTGTTTATAGCAGTATGGGTAATATCCTGTGGGAAGGGACTGTGGTTCTGGAAAAACAGGTGAGATGGTAACTGTATTGTTTAATATCAGTGTAGCCCTACCATTGTCCTTAATCAAGCATCTCACATATTCCATGAATTCTCGATATTTCATACAGTCTTACACTTTATAAACTGCCATGTTTTTGGAATAATGCACATTTTTCTGCCAATAGCTGTTGCTGACTGTTATTGACTGTGCTTGCAGACTAGAGAGTGCTGCCCTGGCTTCTTTAGCCAGCAGTGCCTCCCATGCCCAGGCAAAGCTGGAAACCCCTGTTTTGGGAATGGAGTATGCATGGATAGCCTCAATGGCACAGGGACATGCCAATGTAAAGATGGCTATATTGGCACTGCTTGTGAAACCTGCGTCAAAGGAAAATACGGACCTCGCTGTGATCAAGGTACAATTTCTTATCCGGTATTAAATGAGACATAAAATAGAGTACTGGGAATCCTTCAGGATTCCCCACTGTAAATTTTAGTAAGTGTGACACATATTAAAAGTGTTTTTGCCTTAATACTTATAGAAAATACGGCCATTTAGCTGATAAATGTGTGTCATAAAGTGGAAGTCTTGGTTTTTTTTATCTGATATACAAACACTAATCTATTCAGACCCTTCAAAATATACATCAGTGATCCCCAACCAGTAGCTCGCGAGCAACATGTTGCTCTCCAACCCCTTGAATGTTGCTCTCTGTGTCCTCAGAGCAGATGCTTATTTTTGAATTCCAGGCTTGGAAGCAAGTTTTAATTGCATAAAAACTAAGTATAGTACCAAGTAGAGCCTCTTGTAGGCTTCCAGTCCACATAGGGGCTACCAAATAGCCAATCACAGCCCTTATTTGGCACCCCATGGGACTATTTTATGCTTGTGTTGCTCTCCATCTCTTTTTACATTTGAATGTGGCTCACGGGTAAAAAAAGGTTGGGGACCCCTGATATACATATTCAAAACATAAGACCAAGAGCTCTAAACCATAAATATATTTTGTAATAAAACAATTCTCTTAATAAATGATTCAACATTTTAAAAACATTTTCATGTTTCGTTTTTTTGTATTTTGATTTCCACTTTACAAAGACAAAGATGCTAACTAGAACTTGGCAATGAATATAGTGCTGGGGCACAGCATTGTTCAATAAGTTACTTTGCCTCCTCTCAACAGATGCCATTGGTTTATTTTTATGCGGTAAAGCTCTTCAAGGTTTAAAACCAGGATTCTGCCACTTCTTGGAGATATTTTTCCATGCAGTTAAAATTTTTGAAAAATGTAATTGAACATTTCAGTTGCAGTACTAGATTTTCACCACATTACAAAACCCTCCCATTTTCCCATAAAGTTGTAATAAAACAGCACCACTGATTTGCAACAAAAGAACAATTGTAGGATGGATTTGAGTTGATTGTTCAAAATATATCATGAAAAATTAGTTCCATTTATTTTTTAAGTATTTTAATAAATCGAAAATAGTTCACGACCAGCAGTAAGTAGTAGTCCATAAAAAATAATGAACCATAACACAGCTCATATATTCTAGAATATAAAAATAACATAAATACAAGCATTTATATATATATATATATATATATATATATATATATATATATATATATATATAAAGCAAAAGAGAGATCAGCACTCACAGGAAAAATAATTTATTGAAAAGCATGGACTAACGTTTCTGCTCTTCCAGAGCCTTTCTCAAAAGTGGAAGAGCCGAAACGTTAGTCCATGCTTTTCAATAAATTATTTTTATTTTATTTTTCTAAGACCTGTGAGTGCTGATCTCTCTTTTGCTTTGTATAGTACTATTTACTGATCGCGCACCCAGGCACGTTTATTTTGCTTTATCGTGAGTGCTGGCATCCCCTGGAATTCATATATATATATATATATATATATATATATATATATATATATATATATATATATATATATACAGTATATATATGTGTGTGTGTGTGTGTGTAAATACTAAACCTTGGTTTATTGTCCCTTTATAGAAGCAGTTCTGCTAAGAAGATTTAAAATAAAATACTATTTTTTTTCCTGTTTAGAGTGTTACTGCATCAATGGAAAATGCAGTGAAGGGATCAATGGGGATGGGTCTTGTAACTGCGATGTTGGCTGGAGAGGCATCAAATGTGATACAGGTGAGCTTATCTCTACTTTGCAAAATTCTCTAAATGTTCTCAAAATGTCTAAAGGGTTGATTGGACCAAGATTTTTTTTCAGGTTAAGGCACTTTAACCTACAATATCCAGGCCTGCAGCAGGAAAGTCTCCCTTGTAATTAAACAGGAAGAATAGACAGTATATAGTGTAGTGTATTTCAGAATGCTAAGAAGACTGCTGATAGAGGATTATAACATAAACAAAGAGTGCAAATAATGATAATGGTTAGATTATTTTTCATGATTTACATTTACATGATTCTAGTTTTAAGTTCCAGAAATCCCAGAAATACAGAAAATGATTTTTCGAATAGAAGCCTCTTTAAAAAGATAAATCTTTTTTTTTTACTGATTTGCTTTACACTGTAATAATAAAACAGCACCTTGTATTATTCAACTAGAAATGGATAATGAACATAATACAGCCGAATAACTCATTTCATTTTGTTTTCCAGCAATCACAGAAGACAAATGTAACAAGTCATGCCACACCAGTGCAAAGTATGCATCTTACAGCATTTTTACAGTATTTATTAGGCTAATGGCAGACAGAGACTTTTTCGCCCATATGCTTTGTAGCTCTTTGCAAAGGAAATGTCTCATATTATAAAAATTGCATTTCTACTATAGCTTTCCCAGCACTACTGATCTATGCTCTTCTTGATAATCTCTGTGAGACTGCAAACATTTGTAAATAAGATTTACCCTACGTTAACCTACATAGAAATATGTGCTACAACGATTCTTAAACTACAAAACCTACAATTTCTTCTATGACTTGTCAGCTGTTCCTACCCTGATCAGACTTGCATAGGAGTTTGGGTACACAGTGGGGCTAGTCAAGACTCAAAACACTACTTTCTGATATCCGGTTCCATCTACCTTGCTCTTCTCTCTGGAGACTATATGTACAGCTACCACAATGTAGAAAGCTGGAAAGTTCAGTCCACTAATCTCAATGACCTGTTGCTCAAGTGCTCATGTCTGGAAGGCCCTCATCTGTTTTACAATTTAGTAAGGAATATCCAGCAGCACTCTGAAAATATTTCAATGCAGAAAATATGATTTATTTAGCCTTGTATTTGTATATATTTGCAGCTACCAGGCATATTCTTTGGGTAGGGAAGTCTGGAAATAATATATAGCCACATCATATATTTTCAACATATAAAAACCATGCAGGTTGATAACATTTTGTGTTGATTTTACAGCTGTATCGTTAATGCAGATGGTGTTGCATATTGCCAATGTGCATCTGGCTTTCAGGGGAATGGCACAGTGTGCTCAGGTAATCTCCCATGATCTCTCATTTAGCTATCACATTATGCCCGTAACTTAAACATTTGTAAAACTGTAAAATTTATATCAGATATATAGTTTCAAAAAATTGTGTGGCTTCTTGAATGCATCAAATCACAGAAAATTGTCTTAGATTGTCATAGGGGCCAATTCATTAACTTCGAGTGAAGGAATAGAAGAAAAAATACTTCGAATTTCGAAGTGTTTTTTTTGGCTACTTCGACCATCGAATGGGCTACTTCGACCTTCGACTTCGACTTCGAATCAAAGGATTTGAACTAAAAATCGTTCGACTATTCGACCATTCGATAGTCGAAGTACTGTCTCTTTAAGAAAAAACTTCAACCCCCTAGTTCGCCACCTAAAAAATACCAAACCCAATGTTAGCCTATGGGGAAGGTCCCCATAGGCTTGGCTAAGTTTTTTTGGTCGAAGGATAATCCTTCGATCGTTGGATTAAAATCCTTCGAATCGTTCGATTCGAACGATTTAAACGATTATTCCTTCGATCGTTTGATCAAAGTATTTGTGCAAAATCCTTCGACTTCGATATTTGATGTTGAAGGATTTTCATTCCCAGTCGAATATCGAGGGTTAATTAACCCTCGATATACGACCCTTGATGAATTTGCCCCATACTGTCAGGATTTATAATATTGTGTCGATTTATAATAACTTATCAGTTACAAAATGAAATCCCATTGAATTTGCAGCTGTTAATGCGTGTGCATCAAACAACGGTGGCTGCTCGGAGAATGCTGAATGTCGAATTACAACTCCAGGGAACAGAATGTGTGTCTGCAAAATAGGGTACACTGGAGATGGAATAGTGTGCATTGGTAAATATGCTGTATTCATTCTAGAGCAGTGATTCCCAAACTGTGGAACTGCCCACCTGGGGTGTGGCGGGGAGGGGTTACAGGGACAGAGGGGGGTTCAACCTGTAGGCCAGTTAGGGTAAAATGCCTATTTGCTTTCCTGAAAATCGAACTTAAAGGTCAATTCGGAAGCAATTTGGGTTGAAAAACATATTGGATGTCCTAGATAATCTTGTAATTTTGGTTAAGTAAACAACTAAATAATCTGTAACCTTGTTATAAACTAAAGGGAGCTCTAGCCAAACTTTAGACCTTCAAAAGGGTCTTAAAGTGAAAATGTCTGACAACTGTTCTACAGGGTATAAGGGAGCTCTAAATTTTACTGCATACAAATAAGACAATAATTAAATTTTTACTTTATGGCTGGCATAGCCTTGAGCTGTCAGAAAACATCTATGACTGAATACATACAGTAAGTACAATAGGTATTGACTAGCAGATTACTGTTGTGGAACTACTACAATTCCCACATCCCATATGGAACAGTCCATGTCTACCACAGGTACTATAATTCTATACCTGTACTGACAGAACTAAAATTAAAAGAGCTGACAGTCTAACTGTTGTCTAGTATAATTTAAATGAAAATTCTCAGTATATTTTGTTTCATTATTGAAGGAAGAACTGCAAAACAACCAGGCAGCTGCCCTATAAACTAGTTGGATACATGTTTGCAGAATACTCTCACTTGGCTCTGTAATGCACTGTGTATCATCCTTACATGTAGTATGATATTGAGGACATTTAAATTGTTTTATTAGAGATCGACCCTTGTGTTACCAATAATGGTGGATGTCATAAATTTGCTGAATGCACAAAGACCGGACCAAATCAGGTAATGTATCAATGGTTCAAATGCAGTTTTGGGATTGTTTTGCAACTCTGTCTAGAAGTAAAAGTTCAGACTATTCAAGATAGGTCAGTGGGTAGGCCCTTTCATGCATTCTTTATCATATATAAGTTCTTTCTGTATTTTTGTTTCTGCAGTCTGCCTGTAACTGTTTGCCAAAGTATTCTGGGGATGGAATAAAGTGCAACCCCATTAATCCCTGTTTACAAGTAAGTACAATGTGTACTGTTACACGTATGCTCTAATGGTTCACAGGGGTAGGTGACTCAGCCTGGCATGATACTGTTATTCCTGCCTGTCGGAGGTGATTCTGCACCTTTTAGAGAAAAGTTTCACACCCAGAAACTTCCACAACCTGTGCTGCCTTAGTTTAAAGTATTACATTTTTCAAGGGACCAGAAAAAATTGTATAAAATCCAGGAAAATATAAAATCAGAGAAATACATCATGCATTATACTGTTTATTGATGGGACCACAAAAAAAGGTGAATAATTAGGGAAAACTTAAAATTGGGGCATGTAATTCACTTTAAATCAGATGGCGTACGTTAAATATTCTGGTCAATGTTCCAAACCAACCACTGCCACCTTCCATTCACGAAAATTGATAATAAGCTGCAACTCAAACCCTATTTAACAATTCTTTCTGAAGAATGGCAGGGCCACAGCTGCAACTTGTTTGCCTTTCAAGTGCCTGACTGAACTACGCCAGTGCCAAATACATTTTTATAGGACTGATACACATTCATTCAACAGGAGTGTTTCTGCACTTAAATTCTGCTGAATTTCCATAATAATCTAATATATTTATACTTATTTGGGTAAGGTATATATGTATTAGTAGCATCAGGGGTGGCTTTGTAACAATCCTCAATAAAAAAACTTTTCAAAAAGCTCTCAGTGTCCAGCAGCTCACCTAATGCTACAGGATCCTCCAATGAGTATGCTGTGTGCTCTTTATACTCCTGAATTGTAGTTCTTTGTATATGCAATCCTTCCTGGAGGTAGGTAACTGCAAAACAAGTGATGGAGAATAATATTAATATTTACTGGAGAATCCTTGTGAATCTAGAGTTAAGGTTGGGATGCCTAATTTAGACAACTTTAGAGTGCATATGGTTTTAGGGAAGTTTAATGTCTCCTTAATGATATATAACAATACTGCCGATATTCCTTTAATAGATTAAACGTTTTGTAGAGCTAGCCAATTTCTAGTCTTTGAACTGTTTTTCAGAAAAATGGAGGCTGCAGTGCATATGCCGTATGCAACCATACTGGCCCAGCAGAAAGGACTTGTGAATGTAAATCCGATTACATTGGAGACGGTTTTGACTGCAGAGGCACAATCTATCAGGTATCAATTCATGCTATGACAGCTTTTTGCTAATTGTATTTTTCGGAGCCATTGACAACCCACCCCAGGTGCAAACCAGCATGTTTATTGCGCCTTGCTCTACACCTACATACACAAGTCTCTGCAGTCAGGAATGGAGAGACCTGTAAGCGATTTTGCACCAATTTGTGCTCTAGCAGTACCCTCGGCAGTTAGTAAATAACGCCTATGGTGTAGGCCACAATGATATATTGAATAATATCTTCCTACTTTAGATAATTATGAAACATGGCCATATGTTATTTATTATAATACATTGGTTTAAATAGGTAATGAGATATGAGTAACAAAATTAAAAGGGTAGTTCAGCTTTTAGTATTTTATAGAATGGCCTATTATTTTCAATTGGCCTTTGTGTTTTTTCATAGTTTTTGAATTATTTGCCTTGCTCTTCTGCCTCGTCTCAGATTTTAAATGGGTATAACTGACCTTGGCAGCCAAAAATTGCGCTGTGAGCCTGCAATTTTATTAGTATTGTTACTTGTCATTATTTATAAACCTATTCAGACCCTCTCCTATTTATCAGTCTTTCATTCAAACCACTGCCTGGTTACTGATGTAAACTGGACACTAGCAACCAGATAGCTGCTGAAATTCCAACCTGCAGAGCCACTGAACAATAAGCTACATAAAAATAAAAAAATTAAGACAAATTGCAAATTGTCTGAGAATATACCTATGTACATGACACTAAACTGACTTTTCTAAGCAGGATATATTAGTCCCTCTTATATGTGAATATGATTAATATTACTTGTCCATTAAAAAAAAAATATTGTATGAACTCTTTTTCAGGAACTTCCAAAGAACAGAGATACTTCCAGTTTTTACAACCAGTTACAGGTACAGTAAATCCAAAAACACCTTAAATCTAAAAGTGAATTTGATGAGATAACTCTGTGAGAAAACTGTAGTAAAGGTGGAATCCCCAGGTTGGTAAAGTTGCTGCCCATAAAAAAGAGAGCAAAGAATTGTCCTCTGATGAACGCTTTATAAGTATAAGTAAGCCGTCTAGTGTCAAGAACAAGTATTTGCCAATGCCTTGTACACCTCTAAAACTAGAAGGAATGTGCATTTAAAGGTTGCCTATGTACAGCTTAAATAGGTTTTTTTTTTAAAAAAAAATCCTTGCCAATACAATCCATTGCACCACCTGGTAGCCGGGCAGTTAGGCAGACATGACAAGAAACATTTGTTTATAGAATTTTGTGAAGCAGCACTATGACATTTATGGGAATAGGGTCTACAACAAATAGGGTCTTTTTTGTTCTTGGTTTGTGTTTGTTTTTTAGTTTGCCGCTGTGCACCCCATAAGTATATTCATATATTAATTACTGTCAGCTGTATTTTTTTTCAGTTTGATAAATGCTTTCAATAATTTTTACCTAAAAGTCATAAATTGCATTAATTGACTTACAACGTATCTATAAAATAACAGAGAGGCCATACTGATAAGTAAGTAAAGCTTTCTCTGCATTCACAAAGACACACTTGTTATGAGACCTCTGGGCTGAATTTGCAAATATCCTCACTCCGTTATCAAAAAAAATTTCTATTTCAACTACCAAAGAATAATAATATTAGACCAGATAGGTCAAGGGCATGATATTTATACTTGTATTGAGTTGCACATATCACGGATAGAAAACACAGTTTAACACATCTATATTAAATATTGAGGTATAATATATATATATATATATATATATATATATATATATATATATATATATATATATATATATATATATATATATATATATATATATATATATATTTATTATACTAAATATACATATCCATATGAATATTACTTGGATTCTTTGGCCAACAAAGGGCAGAGGTTTGCACCATATTCTAATTCTGATTTTTCCCTCTACTCTGTCTGTAGTTGAATCAAATCAACGACCTTTCTGGACCAGGCCCCTTTACTGTGTTTGTCCCCAGTTCCAGTGCCTTTAATGGGGAGTCTAGGGTAAGTCTACTTAAGTTAACTACAGCAGTCATTTCTAAATTTAAAAGAAAAGTATAGTTACTAGGATGGTTTCTCCATGTGGAGAGGGAATCCTCATTAAAAAATGCACCATTATCAATAAATTCTCATTTAAAGTGCATGTTAAGAATTGTTCATTTCTTATCACAGTACCTTCCACTGAAAACTGCTCACTACACTGCTGTATCTCTTGACTTTAGCCAACCTACCAAACTCCTGCCATATTAATGATAAAACCTTTTTTAACCATTAAGTTCCTCTAACCAGACTCTCCTAGTAAGCTCCAGTCATCTCACTCTGGCTCTTTTTTCATACATATACTGTATATATTTTGATTTTTGTTTATGTTTATATTTTAAGATTAAAGAATGGACTGCTAAGGGAGTAATGGAGCAGATTTTGTTATATCACATTGTAAGTTGTGCCCAGCTCACTAAAGATGATCTTACATCAACGTCAACAGTCGCTTCTCTCCAAGGAGATCCTCTTACATTTACATACTCACAGGTATGAATTAACTCATGCTCAGAACACCCAAACAGCAATATAGGACTTATTTGTGATCCTAAGTGAGAGGCCACAAGCAGCTATTTTTCTGCACTTTGCATGCTGCCCTAGAGTACAAATAGTCGTAGGCCTCTGTGCAAAGGAGGAAAGGAGACACAGATTGCCCTGCCCTTACGCTACTCACTGAACACTGGATTTTTAATCCTACACTTAGTGCCAAACACAGTACACAGAGGAGTGCAAGTGCTCCTAGAATGAGCACTAAGGTGTGTTCAAGAATGACCCATTATATCTGTAGCTTAAACAGTGTAATAGTACATTGTAATACTTTAGGTTTAGATCTTCTTTGACAGTATGCAAATTGAAATTAACAACTGTTTGTTGGTTGCACTCAAATCTGAATATGCATTTAGGTTTAGATTCAATATAGACTTTATTCCTAAATTGTGTGGGCTGGGGAACTGAAAGCTATGGCTGAGGGGGTCCCAGCCTGAATATCAGTTAAGGTTATCATTGGCAAGAATATCCATTTGCTTTCCTAGATACTCCTGCATGTTCAAGGTCCAGTGTTATTCCACTGCCATATGATAAACAGTCTTCTGTGTGTTTAGCATTCAGCATGATATAGAAATAGATATAAAAAAAAATAATTCAGTTGATTCCCATTTGCATTTAACCAATGAAAACAAGTGTTTGTCTAGCAGTAACAAAGGTTTATATTACATGTCTGTTGCTGAACGGGAAGATCCACGCCTGCTACGGAATCATAAATGTATCAAGTCAAATTACCAGCAGCACACTAAGTCAGTTGTAATGATGCAAAAAAAGTGATTTATTTAGCCCAAAAACTAGGGATGCACCGAATCCACTTTTTTGGATTCGGCCAAACCCTGAATCCTTCGCGAAATATTCGGCTGAATACCAAACTGATTCAGAATCCTAATTTGCATATGCAAATTAGGGTTGGAAGGGGAAAACATTTTTTACTTCCTTGTTTTGTGACAAAAAGTCATGCGATTTCCCTCCCCACCCCTAATTTGCATACGCAAATTAGGATTCGGATTCGGTTTAGCTGGGCAGAAGGGTTTGGACGAATCTGAATCCTACTGAAAAAATCCTGACCGAATCCCGAACCGAATCCTGGATTCAGTGCATCCCGACCAAAAACACATACCAAACGGGCAACATTTCTGGCCTTAAAGACCCTTTCCTTTTCATTTGAAGCAACATAGGGGGTTCTTCACAGTCAGGACAGTGAGGTTGTGGAATGCACTGCCGGGTGATGTTGTGATGGCTGATTCAGTTAATGCCTTTAAGAATGGCTTGGATGATTTTTTGGACAGACATAATATCAAAGCTATTGTGCTACTAAACTCTATAGTTAGTATAGGTATGGGTATATAGAATTTAATTAAAAGTAGGGAGGGGTATGTGTATGGATGCTGGGTTTTATTTGGAGGGGTTGAACTTGATGGACTTTGTCTTTTTTCAACCCAATTTAACTATGTTACTATGTAACTATCAAGCCTGCTCTTGCAGAAAACATGTTTATTTTGCCTTTGCAGGATTCTGTGCTGTTAAACGGTAATGCCAAGATCATCTCCTCGGATACAATAATGACAAATGGCATTGTGCACATCATTGACAAAGTGCTCGTTCCAAAGAACATGCAAAATTTCAATAAAGAAACAGCTGGAATAGTACTAGTAAGTCAATATACTTGTGATTTTTCACTCATTACTTATCAAGAATATAAAATATTAAATGGCTACACTATCAGCCCCATCACTCACTTTCTCACTGGTCTTCCTTCAATCCCCAACTGTGCCCAGAACTGCTAACCCCCTAGTTGCAGCAATCTGACATAGTTCTGAGATAATTCCCATTGACCAATAAGAGAAAAAGGGATCTGCAGAGAACAATGAAAGCATTTGTATAAGGATATATCCTCTTTAATTTCAAATAAAAATGTCATTAAAACACAGTTTTACTAACATCGACAGAAAAAAAAATATCAAATTTTCAGTAGTGTACATGACTTGCCAACATCATTTTGAAAACCTTGTGATCCAGTTGAATGTTGTTTATATAATTTCATATTTCACATTTCTCTAGGATAGCCTGGCAAAGGTTGCGGAAACACATGGGTACAGCACATTCAGCAAATTGTTACAGGTAATACAAATGTGAAACAATTTTTCCATTGTACGTTAGCCAAACAGAGAGAAGGTGGAAACCCTGCTGTAATCTGAATGCAGATGGGCAATGATCAGCACATGCCCTATATTTGCATATCAAAGCTTTTCTTGGCTGCCTATTGGATAAAAGTGGGATAATGATTTCTTTTCAAGATGTGCTATTTGTAGTGACTGTGTATCTCTATGCAGTTCAAGTCCAGTTCTCAGTCTTCTTGCATATTCCATTCTTTTTAGGATACTGATGTTTCGACACTCATCATCGACCCCATTCACAAGCCAGTCACCATATTTTTGCCAACAGACAACACAATGAAAAACCTGCCAAAAGAACAGAATGATTTCCTTTATGATAGCCAAAACAAGGAAAAGCTTTTACAGATTATTAAGTATCACGTCATAAGGGATGCCAAGGTAGGGTTTCAAGCCATCTTTAAACCATTCTTTTAATGTCTTTAAAGCATTTAAATCATTTATAAAGCCCAGAACAATTGTTTTGTCATCAACGTTGATTTATTCTTGCTTGGTTAACATCAAGCCTCAAGTCCTATCTTATTATTACACAGAAAAAGCATATAAGTAAAAAAAATGGGAAATGGCATTGCTTTATTAATTAGCTTTTTGGATAGCAGATACTATACTACAGGTATAGGACCCATTATCCAGAATGCTCGGGGCATGGGTTTGGATCTGCATACCTTAAAGGAACAGTACCACCAAAAAATGAAAGCGTTTAAAGTAATTAACATATAATATACTATTAGCATGCACTGGTAAAAGCTTTGTCTTTGCTTCAAAAAGAACATTATAAATAAGTTGCGGTGTAGCCATGAGGCAGCCCTTCAAGGTGCAAAAAAAGGAGAAAAGGCACAGGTTACATAACAGATACACTCTGTCTAATACAATGGTGGTTTATCTGTTATCTGTTCCTGTTATCTGTCTACTTAAAAAGATGTAAATATTAAATAAACCTAATAGGATTGCTTTGCCTCCAATAATTATGAATTTTATCTTAGCTGGGATCATGTACAAGGCACTGTTCTATTACAGAGAAAAAATAAATAATTTTCCAAATAGTTATTTTATTATAATGGAGTCTATAGGAGATGGACTTCCTGTAATTTGTAACTTTCTGTATAATGGATCCCATACCTGTATAAGCAATGGAAAAGGGACTTAAGGGGTATAACTATACACAAGGAATTATACTGATTACATTTTATATACAAAGTTTCGATTTTGCCATTTTCATCTTTTTAATAGATTTATACAACTGACCTGGTACGTAAGGGAACCATCAAAACCCTTCAAGGAACAGACCTCAGTGTAAAATGTGCAGACAAGGAGTCTTATGTAAGTAATGAACACTGAACCACTGGATGCATAAAGAATAACAACTGGTTGTGAAAGACAGAGAACTTGCACTTTACTTTTCATTTTACCCAGCGCCGTTTCTGACGAAGGAGCAGCCTGGGGCGGCTCCTGCAATGCCGCCCCCCTTTCCGGCTTACCTGTCGGGAGGGGAGGCAGGAACACAATTGCGCTCTCTCGCAATAGTACAGCCGAATTTCCGGCTCTTAAAGGTGCAGGAGCGGCTTTTTGCCACCCCTGGAATCCACTCTGGCGCTGCCGCCTGAGGCGAGCAGCTCAGCTCGCCTCATTGGCGGAGCGCCCCTGATTTTACCAGATTAAAAGTAATTCCATACTAAGGGGCAGATTTATCAAGGGTCGAATTTTGAAGTGAAAAATTCGACCATCGAATAGGTGTAGTATGATAGTCAAAGTCAAAGGTTTTTTCCGCTAGATTGAAATTGTACAATGAAATCCTTCGAATCGTTTGATTCGTACTATTTAATTGTATGATAGTACGATTTTACAAAAAATCCTTCGACTTCTCAAAACGGCTCATATAGGTTATAGGAGGTTCCTCCATAGGCTAAACAGCAATTCGCCAGGTTTAAGGTGGCGAAGTGGCGAAGTCGAAGTTTTTTAAAGATACAGTACTTCGATTTTGGTCAGATTTATGAAGTTTTTTTAATTCGAATCGAATTTTGGCCTATTCGATGGTTGAAGTACCCAAAAATTACATATTTGAATTAAAAAAATTCACTTCGACCCTTAGTAAATGGGCCCCTAAGTGTAAAGTTTGCTTGAGAAACCTATGGCACCTAATCAGTTATTTTCCTTTGAACAGTAGACAAGTAAATGTTACCTTGATGGGCTTTGCACCTGTTATTATTAGGGATGGGCGAATTGTTTCGCCTTGTTTCACCGCAAAAATGACGCCCATAGACTTGTATGGCGTTGTGCATCAAAAATAAAAAAGACGCGCATCAAAAAAATTTTGCCGTGAGACAAACATTTTGTGATGCCCATAGACTTTTATGGGTGTCGGCAACATTTTGCCGATGCCGAATTTTTTGCAAAACAAGTCAAATTCACCCATCCATAATACATTACCTTCTAATACACATAATCTAGCCAAAATGGATTTTAGCACTTTTATATTAAAAAATGCTTGAGTGCAGATCTATAACATGCTGCATTCAAAAGTGTAGGTGTGTTTTGTGCTTATGTCTGAGAAAGGCTTTCATTGCTGTTACATAGAGATTTACACTCAGTACATTACCAGATAGAGGTCGCACATTAGATTCAGATTTTAATGTTCAGTCAAACTTGAATCCACATTACATCAAGGGTTTTCTCTAACTGTCATGTGACTTCAAAGTGCTGGACATTTAAACATTTTGTTCATCCAGCTTGGTCCAGTTGAGTTGCTGCTCACATCTGAATGCCATAGGCAAACTGAATGGCAAATGATGGCAAAGAAGTATATGTTCCCCCAAATATATGAGGCAGTTGAAATGCTCATTGTGCCATTGCCCAGTGTTTTATTGTGTTCTATGGCATGTCTGGAGTTGCAAAAGCAATGCAACAGAAACCAGTTTGAGTAAACATGGGTACATAATAAAATAACGGGGCTGCAGATCATGAGATGGGAGTTCAAGTACTGATATGTTTTCCACAGGGGGATGTGTTCCTGGATGACAGACAGTGTAAACTGGTTCAACGGCAGCTTATGTTTGATGGAGGAATTGCTTATGGTATTGACTGTTTACTCACTCCTTCGAGTGTTGGCGGGAGGTGTGACAATATGGTTACCTTTGAACTTATGGTAAGTACACCATTTCTATTATATCCATGATATAATCAGTGGTGTAACTAGACATTACTGGGCCCCACAGCAAATTATTTTTCAGGCCCCAAAAATGTCTAGAGGTTGACTTGTTTTACCGGTTTTTATTCAAAATGTTTATGAATTAGGGAGAAGTGCCACCCCAATATCTGCTCTGCATCGTATCCCAGAACATCAGCAGTGAAGTTACCAAAGCTTATTTATACTATAGATGCTCAACTCAGACCCCAACCTGCTGCATTCCCTTAGTCGAATTTGCCTTAAGCAAACGAATTAAGAAAGGATTGCAGCAGGCAACTTTCATCCATATGGAAAAAGATTTTCAAATAACCAAGATGGAATACTGCCTCTGTAATAGCATGGAAAAACTTAATGCAGCTGGACAATATCAACATTTGCTTTTTAACTCTGCACAGAGAATTATATATATTTATGTAGTGGTGGGTTTCTCCCACACTTACTTATAGTAGGAATAATAACCATAATAATAACCATAACGTCTAATTAATAGTGTGTTAAAGTAATGACAAAATTATGTAAAAAGTGTTAATAATTCTCTCTTAAATTATGCAGGGGAACTGTGGCAGGTGTACGAATGTTCCAAGCTGTCCTTCAGGAAGCAAACCAAAGGTAAAGTGGAAATCCTGTAGCAATAGCCATGGATTTGTTTTCTCGTGCATTCATATTCAGTAGTCACACAAATGCCAATTCTTTGTAATCTTCCATAAAATCATAACTAAATGTAACACTATTCTGATTCCTGATTTTTTTTACATGTGACACATTTGGGGTTATTTATCAAAGGTCGAATGTTAGAGTTTTTTTATACCTCAAATAAATTCACAACTGGAATGGTTTCTAATTTAAGAAAAAACTAGAATGGAAAAGAATTAGAATAAGCAAGTTCAGGGTTAAAGGGACAGTAACATCAACCAATGAAATTGTTTTAAATTAATAAAAATATAATGCAGTGTTGCTTTGCACTGGTAAAACTGATGTGTTTGCTTCAGAAACGACTATTGTTTATATAAATAAGCTGCTGTGTAACAATGGGAGCAGTTATTCAAAGGAGAAAATGCTCAGGTTACACAGCAGATAAGCTCTGTAGAACATAATGGTGTTATCTGTTATCCACTATTTAACCTGTGTCATATAACTTTTTTTTTCCATTTCCATTGCTACACAGGGGCTTGTTTATATGAACTGTAGTAGTGTTTCTGAAGCGAATACATCAGTTTTACCAGTGCAGGACAACACTACATTATATTTTCATTACTTTAAAACACTTTTATTCTTTGGCATTACTGTTTCTTTTACAACCCTCAAAACTCAAATTGAGTGAAAGCCTCCAAAATAAACTTGAACATCATGAAGACTACTAATTTCTTCAAATGGTTCAAGGGACCTCTGCCATTGACTACATGACTTCGACAAGTTTTATATGGTGTTTTTTCGGATTCAAGCAAATTGCAGGGTTGGTGTATAATACATTTTTAACCCTAAAAATAGATTTTTGACTCAAAATTTTTCATGGAAAACACAACTTGAACCTTATTTAATCTGCCCCATAAAGTAGATTTCAGCTTGGATTATTTTGAGCCAATTATTGGAGGCCATAAACTTTTATAGAAAAAAAATATCTTCCTTTAAGTTTTAATGGAAACTAATGGAACCTGCTTAATAAGTTTAGTACTGGTATCACTTTAAAACAGAGATCCCCAACCAATGGCCCGTGAGTAACATGTTGTTCACCAACCCCTTGGATGTTGCTCCCAGTGGCCTCAAAGCAGGAGCTTATTTTTCAATTCCTGGTTTAGACGCAAGTTTTGGCTGCATAAAAACCAGGTCTATTGCCAAATAGAGCCTCTTGAAGCTGCCACTACACATAGGGGCTACCAAATAGCCAATCACAGCCCTTATTTGTTATCCCTAAGGAACATTTTGCATGCTTGTCTTGCCACCCCCATGTCTTTTTATATTTGAATGTGGCTCATGGGTAAAAAACGTTTTGGGACCCCTGCTCTAAAACATGTAAAAAGATTGTTGTGACAGTACAGTTGGACTTTCCCCACTGGAATTTAAACAGAATGTTAAACCTCTGGGCATTCCTTACTTTAATTACAGATTATTATTATAATATGATATGTTGGTGTCCAGCAGCGTTCGGGTTTGTCACTACTCTCTCTACCAAGTTTTCTACCAAGAATGGTACTGAGCTTTTGCTGATATTTTATTGGAATGAACTCTAGAGGGCAGATTTACTAAGCTCGGGTGAAGAATTCGAATGAAAAAAATTCGAATTTCGAAGTATTTTTTTGGGTACTTCGACCATGGAATTGGTCAAATTCGATCGAATTCAATCGAACGATTTAAATAAAAATCGTTCAACTATTCGACCATTCGATAATCGAAGTACTGTCTCTTTAAAAAAAACTTCGACTTCATACTTCGCCACTTTAAACCTACCGAGCTGTAATGTTAGCCTATGGTGACCTTCCCCAGCTCTTTTCTAACCTTTTTTTTGATCGAATAAAAATCCTTTGATTGATCACTTAGAATTTTTCCAACCCTTTGGATTCGAAGGATTTTACGAACGATTTTTATTTGCACTAAATCCGCTTTTTTATTTGCGCTAAATCCTTAGAATTTGATATTTGAATTCGAAGGATTTAACTTTGAGGGTCGAATTCAAGGGTTTTTTAACCATCGAAATTCGACCCTTGATAAATCTGTCCCTAGCTGTGCTTTTAAAGTTATAGGGGATAGAAAACTTGCAGAGCTCCACCTAAATGTTGCTGAACTCAACCTCCCAGCATTCTGCCTGTACTGTTCAAACTTGACTCTGTTGACATTTCATTTTCTTGGTTTCATATGATATTGCTAAAGACGTGAAATTATTTTTCAAGCTGTGAACACCACTATATTGGACCTTCTGATATTTGATTACTATTTGATATTGTCGAGCAAAAATGGAAATCTAGTTACAGTAATATTTTGCGTAATAGTGAGATGAATAAGATAGTGATAGTAGGGATGATTTCACTGAAGAATCCATTAGCGTCTAGACTCTAGAATATACTTTATATGACAAAAGTTTGCTTTTTACACTAGTACTTAAAAAGAAGTATAAAACCTGCATAATATTAAGTGTCTTTGGTTACCATGCAGCCCGACAAGGTGAAATGTACATATAATTTGACCCCAAGAAGAACATTAGACGGATGCCGTTATGATTGCACTATGGTCGTCTGGATGACTAAATGCTGCAGTGGTTTCTTTGGCCGGGATTGCCAAGGTTTGTGTCTCACCACTGTTTTATTTTTTTGGGGGGATGCACCAAATCTTTGACCAAATACTGAACCCTATTGTATAGTGCAGATATTCTAAGAAATAACTCACGAGTGTGCTCTGCAGTAAAACCAGGGTTTGCCTTTAGCTATCTGAATCCATAGCATTCTACCAAAGCCTTATCTTCCAAACTGGCATTGTTTAAAGGAGCTTCTATTATTATGAACATGTTTTACTAGTTTATGTAAAGGTCATCTAAAACCCAGTTTAAATACACACCTATAACTTTCACGTTGGTTACAACCTTCTCTGGCACTTCCACAAATGTCATAGCAGCTGTTTGGAAATAACAACTTGTATCAACATACAGGGTGCTGTGTTTGGCAATCATACACATGCACATGTTACCTACGCTAATGCAGCCTGTATGGAACATTACAGGGCTTGCACAGTGAAGGGACTCGGCCATAAGGTGCCATACTACACACTGCATCTTTAAAGGAGAACTAAAGCCTAACTAAAGAAGTAGCTAGAAAGGGCCCAACGATCAGATCAGAATGGAGGCAATACGGCGGTTGGATTGCGGGACCGCATCAACAGATTCTGATGGGATTTTTTACCCTGCCCAATCAATATCTGGCCAAAAGTGGGGGACACCCGTCGGATGGCCCCACACACGGGCCAATAAGCTGCCGACACGGTCTTGGCAGTATTTATTGGTCCGTGTATGGGGGCCTTTACTCCCCCTCTTCCTTTCTGCTGATTCACTGCACATGCTCTGTGTTGCTGTCACTTAATGAGCTTACGAATAGGGATGGGCGAATTTGACCCATTTAGTTTCGCCAAAAATTTAACGCCGGCGAAATTTTGCAGATGCACATTAAAGTGTATGGGCGTCAAAATTATTTTGTCGCGCGGCGGAATTTTTTTGACGCACACTGCCATACAAGTCTATGGGCGTCATTTTTTGGCGAATCGAGGCGAAAAAATTCGCCCATCCCTACTTAGGAATCCACTCACAATATACAGTACACATAGCATATAGATGTCACAATAATTCTGATTAGTAATTAACACAGAGAATTACTACATGGCAGCACAGAAACCAGTTCAATTAGTATCAGAATTTAATAATCAGCCCTGTAGCATCAGCTTATATTAAAGGCCAACCTAATTTTCTGCTGGATAATTCACAATGACCCCAAAGCTTACCTCCTCAACAGCTGCTCAGAGCCCACTGAGCATGTGAGTGTCACAGACACTTTCCAAGATGGTGACCCCCTGTGACAAGTTTGAAGTCCTGGATCATTGCTGTTATTGACAAGCTGGTACAATAAGTTCAGTATATAAAATATGACATTTTTAGCCATGTTAATATTTAGGTTTTAGTTCTCCTTTAAGAGGTCTTTTCTAACATATAGAGGGGCTGTTGTACACTAGCCCTGTGATAGTCATTGGTGAAAATAAGTTCTAGGCTTTACTTGCCCTTAGACTGGTAACCATATGTTGTTTAGGATTTTGACTGGGATATTTATTGTCTCCCTTTATTATGCTCTTCAGGATGAACTGTGTATCCTTTATATTCCTGTTCTTATATCTTTTAGGCTGCCCTGGTGGACCTGAAACTCCCTGCAAAAACCATGGAGTATGTGATGATGGGCAAGCAGGAACTGGAGAATGCAGATGCAATCCTGGATTTAATGGGACCGCTTGTGAGCTCTGCTTGCCTGGCAGATATGGCCTTGATTGCAAGAGTAAGTTTTGCTTTATTCGCCATTTTTAGATCTGTGTATACTATTAATATGTACACA
This sequence comes from Xenopus laevis, assembly GCF_017654675.1. Classification (NCBI taxonomy): domain Eukaryota; kingdom Metazoa; phylum Chordata; class Amphibia; order Anura; family Pipidae; genus Xenopus; species Xenopus laevis. The sequence continues at coordinate 56,705,216 of NC_054375.1, read as the reverse complement.
TACATTTTTGATTCTTTATATGGATTATCAGTTGTTTTATTCAGGCTTTAGTGCTCATATTCAGGACTTTGCAAGGGTTGCACCACTACTCTGGAATTCTCTCCCACAGTCTGTCCGACTTTCTCCAACCTTTCTGCTTTCAAAAGATCTCTTAAAACACACTTATTTAGAGAAGCCTACCCTTACTCTGCTTAACTACCAAATGCAGTACCATATGCTACATCTCTCACCTCACTTATATCTGATCTTGTGTCTCAACCCCTTCCCCTTTAAATTTGTAAGCTCTTTTGCACAGGGCCTTCCTCGACCATTGTATCGGTTACTCGTAGCTATGTATGTAATTCTGTATGTTCTATGTATGTAATTCTGTATGTTCTTTGTTGAAACATATTCATTTTACAGCACTGTGAAATATGTTGGCTCTCTAAAAATACAAGTAAATAATAATAAACCAATCACCTTGCTAAAATTGTTTTATTTTTTTTAAATTTGAAATTTTATTGGTTTTATATGACCAAAAACAAAGGGTAACAGTCCACACATTACAGTTAGCAATAAATGCTATTAATAGTTGTACAGATATTACACATTAACACATTATATGAGGGCATGTCATGAGTCATTCAGCTAGAGCAAATGGGGGCAGATTTAGGGGGCCTTCTCTTTGCGTAGTAATGGATGACCATCTCGTTGTCGTGCCTCTAGCCAGTTAGTGAAGCCAGTTTTGGTAGATTGTGCAGACAGGCAGCAAATACAATAAAACACAGTATTTTTTGTAACAAACAAAAAAAGGTTAAAGCATTGAAAGCTGTGAGAGAAGAAAGTAGGCAAAGAAAAGGAATATAGGAAAGAAAACAAATACTTTCTGCCCATAGATTAAGGGGCAGATATATCAAAGGTCGAGGTGAATTTTCGAATGAAAAAAATTTGAATTTCGAGCTATTTTTTGTGTACTTTTATTAGGGAATAGTCCAAATTAGATTTGAATTTTAAAAAACTTCAAAAATTAGAATATCGAAATGTATCATGTACTGTCTTTTTAATAATTTGACTTCCACCAGTTGCCATCTAAAACCTGTCAAATTGCTGTTTTAGCCTATGGGGGACCTCAATTGGTGGACTGTGAAAAATCAAAGTTTTTTGGGGGGAAAACTTTGATTTGAATTTGATCGAATGCGCTATTCCTTCGATTTGTAATATTCTAATTCAGCTGAATAAGGACCTACTTAATCAAAAACTGACCTATTCGACCCCCAAAAAAACTTTGACTTAATTTCGATTGTTCTTTTTGAATTTCGAAGTTTTTTCAATTCGAAATTTGACCCTTGATAAATATGCCCCTCAGACTGTGGGCCGTACGTATTTATTGCAGCTGGTGAATTTACAATACCTGAAGCCCCTCTTTGTTCCTTCAGCAGGGTGTTTTGATTTATATCAAAATGACAGTAAATGATTTATATGACATGCCAGTACTGACTGCCATAAGGGGTACTTCTATTGGCACTTATATATTGCAATACCAAATTAGAAGGCCATCATTTCAGTAAATAATAAAAAATTGCATGTTAATAGAAACAAAATGAAAGTCCCCTGCATGTTTACTTTATACTGGCATGTACTGCTGCTATTTAGTAATGGTGTCAAAGTTGATTTAAGTGGATATAAAAGGCCAACGTCAAGTAATTTAAATAATAATAATATGACTAAACTAATCTTAGGCCTAACACATGGTGGGAATTTAGCTCACAAGCACTGGTGTTTAGTTGAGTGCCATTTAAGAATATGGATGTCAGACAAAACATTGTATATCCTACAAGTGCACCATGGGCCTTAGACTCAGGCTTTGCCTGAAACCTTCAGACTCCTTGGCTCCTCTTTTATAAAAGGGTTGAGAACTGCGGGCCCTTCTACTCCATTTTTAATATGGCCCTGCATAAAAATCACATGATAGAAAAAATCCATGTAGTATGTTGATGTGCTGCTACAGAGTACACATAGTATAATTATGTTATAGTATAATTAATGGCAACCATTCTGTGTGTTTTGCAGCCTGTGATTGTGCTGAGCATGGACAATGTGATGAGGGCTCCAGTGGCTCTGGAAAGTGTTCCTGTGATAGCGGATGGACGGGGAAACGGTGTGAAACAAAATTAGGTATCTCTTTATGAAATTATTTTTCTTATCAATAGCTATAAAGTACCTGATGGTATAAAAGAACATTAGAGATATTCTGCAGTACTAAAGTGTAGCCTATGCTATCCCATTTTCATAACAGAGAACAGTACACCATTGCTATTAGAAGTGCTCTAGTAGAGTGTGATACATCAGCAATACTTATTGTGTAATGGGAGAGTTAGTATCACAACTAGTGGATATATGTTATAGATTAGAATACAAGTATAATAAAGAAACTGTGAGACAACCCCAAACAGATTACGAAAACATACCCCCAGATGGGATTTAGACCTACATAAAATTTTTGTATTTGTATATTTATTTCAGTATTTGCTTGGGTGTATGACCCCTCTACTGTAACTGAGACTTCAGTTCTACAATATGTAAAGGTCAGGGTTATTAGCAGCTATATTTTTGTGATGATAACAAATTCAGAACACATTGTGCATGTCAATAATGCCCTCATTAACGCTAATATATTTGGCTGATGATACCATAACATTAGCATGTGCCCCAAATAATGTGCTACACACAGACACTGAGGGGCACATTCATCAAGGGTCGAATTTCAAAGTTAAAAAACGTTGAAATTCGACCATCAAATAGGCCAAATTCAAACTTTTCTTTTTGAATTTTTTTGGTCATTTTCGGTCGTATTTCAATCGTTCGATCGATCGTAGAAATCGTTCGAAATGATCTGAACGATTTTATCGATCGATCGAACGATTTTCAAAAAAAATAATTCGACTTTTTAAAACTTAGCCAAATTTTGGCTATGGGTTCTAGGAGGTCCCCATAGGCTAACATAACAATTCGGCAGGTTTAAGGTGGCGAAGTGTCGAAGTTTAACTTTTTTAAAGAGACAGTACTTCGTTTTTCGAATGGCTGAATATTCAAAGTATTTTCAATTCGAATCGAAGTCGAATTTGGCCCAAAAGTACCCAAAAATTAGTTCGAACATCAAAGTTTTTGAATTCAAAAATTCACTTTGAATTCACCTCGACCCTTAGGAAATGTGCCCCTGAGAGTAAGGCTGCACTGAACTAGCAAATATGTCTGTCATGCCCTAGTGTTGTGACTTTGTCCTCAATGATTTTAAAATTGGCCTTACCAGGGAAGTGCAACTTGCTTAAAAAAAGCAGTAAACGTAGAATAGAACTCCATGGATCCCAAACTGTGAGCAAATGTACAATTAGCATAGGCCGATAATAATCCATTTAGTTCCAGTAACATTTCCAAATACCACTGTGTTGGACTGGAATTATTGGGGAACACTAGAAATGAACCGGTCTATACGCCTCTATTTATTTCACAACTGAAAGCCACAGTTTCACAAGCTGGCTAGTTCTTGCAGGGCTCATTAGAATATATCTTTGTCCTTGATCACTTGAAACTTGTGTTTATCCACATTCATCAGATAATACAAATTCTGTTTATGATTACAGTCCTTTTGCTTTAACAAAGGTGTTTCCCTTTCCTGCAGTCTTACCTCCAGTCTGCAATCCGGCCTGTTCCAGCAATGCTGTGTGCAAGGAAAAAAATATGTGTCAGTGTAAGAAGTTCTATGAAGGGGATGGAAGGACATGTAAAGGTAAAGAATTTAATATAAATGGCAATAATAATTTTATTTAGGGCTCTGTTCAATACATTTCAGATAACCGTTAGCTAAATTAACAAACCTGTTTTGGATGCTTATTTAAATGAATTTGTAGCTGATTCATTGTTCTTATTAATGGTAACTGGATTGCCTCAAACATTTCTGAACAAGGGGAGGTATCACTAAATGCTGCTCTGTGAATGTGTGAGTTGTGCCAAGCTGTATTGGGTTGTGTAGAGCTGACGATCCAGAACACGTTATGGGAAAGGTTTCTTTGTGACTTTTATAAACAATTCCATATCAAAAGTAATCGAATATGCTCAAATATTTGCATATGTCAATGACATTGGAATTAGCTCACCCATTTAAATCCACCCCCTCTTATCTTCTGCTCATTTTCTTTAAAAGCAGCCAAGTCATAACACACTTTGCTTTTCTTCAGTGGTGAATTTGTGTAAGCAGAAGAATGGTGGTTGTGACATCAATGCAAAGTGTTCCCAAAGTGGTGTAAAAGTCTCATGCAGTTGTCTGAAGGAATACAAGGGAGATGGAAACGTTTGTGCAGCGATTGACCCCTGTGCTGATGGACTTAACGGAGGCTGTGATGAACATGCCATTTGTACAATGACTGGACCTGTAAGTGCAATATTTCTGTTCAAGGGATTCTGTCGTGATTTTATGATGTCGTTTTTATTTCTGAATTACACTGTTTTTACTGCCAATAATTCACTGTACAATATAACATTTCATTTCTGAACCAGCAAGTGTATTATTTTAGTTGTAATATTGGTGTGTCGACAGCCATCTCAGGTCATTTTGCCTGGTCATGTACTTTCAGAAAGAGCCAGCACTTCAGGATGGAACTGCTTTCTGGCAGGCTGTTGTTTCTCCTAATCAATGTAACTGAATGTGTCGCAGTGGGACCTGGATTTTACTATTGAGTGCTGTTCTTAGATCTACCAGGCAGCTGTTATCTTGTGTTAGGGAGCTGCTATCTGGTTACCTTCCCATTGTTCTGTTGTTAGGCTGCTAGGGGGGGCGAGGGGTGAAATCACTTCAACTTGCAGTGCAGCAGTAAGAGTTAGTTCACACAAGGAGATTTTGTCGCCTGGCGGCTAATCGCCTTGACTTCTGGGCAACAATCTCCCCGAACTGCCTCCTCATGTCTTCCCATCCGCTAATATGAAAAGTTGCCTGAGCTAAAGCACACGGGGCGCTGCATTTTCCGAAGTCGCCCGAAGTTTCCTCGTGAGGCAACTTCAGGCGACTTCGGAAAACGCTGCGACTTTTCATTATAGCGGATGGAAAGACACGAGGAGGCAGTTCGGGGAGATTGTCGCCCAGAAGTCGAGGCGATTAGTTGCCAGGCGACAAAATCTCCCCGAATCTCCTCTTGTGAACTAACCCTAAAGAGTGAACTGAAGTTTATCAGAGCACAAGTCACATGACTGGGGGCAGCTGGGAAACTGACAATATGTCTAGCCCCATGTCAGATTTCAAAATTAAATATAAAGAAAATCTGTTATCCCTTCAAGTGTACAAAATTGTAGAGCAAAAAGTCAGGAAAGTAATGACTTTCTGTTTGAAATGATCATTTATCCTTATTTTAAACTGACGGGCTATAGTGAGTGAATAGGTGAATGTAGCCAGCCTGTCTGTGGCAACTGTAGCTTAGGCAAAGCTAAAACTGCAAGCTGAGTCAGTAGCACCTTCATAGATGCTGAGGAAAACAAAGCTTAAGGTGGGCTCCAGCCAACTGTAATGCAAACATCAGCAGAAATTCTCAAATGGATGTTTATAAGACAAAATACATATGGTTGAGGTTAGGTCATGTTTCTTCCCGGTTGCTGTAAAGTGCTAGCAACTTTAAAATCCTTTTAGGATGGGGAAAAATGTTTACAAACTAACATAAACCCCACACCCCATTTCTACTCTTTCTCTTTACCCCCTAGGACAAACGTAAGTGTGAGTGTAAAGATCAATATATTGGGGATGGGCTGAGTTGCGAAGTGAAGAAGCTTCCCATTAATCGCTGCCTGCAGGACAACGGCCAATGCCATGCTGATGCGTTATGTAATGATCTACACTTCCAAGGTCAGTGGAATATGGCTGCTTTCCTATTGACTATGTCTGTGAGTATGTAGCTGCTTCTCGAATTTTTTTTTTCTGAAACAATAAAAGCTACTAATCGCTTAGCAGCAGTTTGAACTATGACTTAAAGCACTTATAGTTTCTCACAGGGCAGAATTCATAAAGTGAAAAATTTAAAAAAATCTAATAAATGTGCCAACAAATTGACAAGAGAAATATCCAGTATTTTTCCACCTCTCCTGCCAATTGTGCAAAAATGTTGTTAGAAGGAGGGAGTAGTTTCCTTTGCTTTGTGGCTATGTCATTTTTTGAGAATTTTGTATAGCAACAACCTTTTAGGGCAGACACGCGCTGCTATTTCGGGAGATTAGTCCCCCATCGACAAATCGCTTCTTCTTTGGGCGACTAATCTCCCTGAACTGCCTTCCCGCCGGCAAGAATGTAAATCACCAGCAGGATGGCACTCATTTTCCAGTGTCGCCCAAAGTTGCCTCACGAGGAAACTTCGGGTAACTTCGGAAAGCCGAAGTGATCAGAGTGCCATCCCCTTGGCAATTTACATACTAGCCGGCGGGAAGGCAGTTTGGGGAGATTAGTCGCCGAAGAAGAAGCGATTTGTCGATGGGGGACTAATCTCCTGAAATAGAAGTGTGTGTCTCTGCCCTTACACAACATTTTTTCCACCAAAATTTCACCATTAATGGATTAATGAGGCTAAACTAATCCCCTGTCCTCTCTTCTAGGCTACTACTGGGTCTGGATTTGAGCAGATCCATTCACACATGCACCCGAGCTCTCAACACTGAGTTGGGTTTGACGTGCACCAGTTGATTCACTGGATCTGCACACATCCACATTCTTCTCCCAGCCCATGCACTGACCAGACCCAGCAGCACAAAATAAAATAAATATGAAAATAAAAATGTTAAAAAGATAGATGGACCTCTGATCACACAGGGCCCTAAGGGATCTATTGCATTTATCCATCCCAAAAAATGTCAGGGAAAAATGTTGCAACATTATGGGGCAGATTCACTAAGCTCGAGTGAAGGATTCGAATGAAAAAAATTCGAATTTCGAAGTATTTTTTGGGTACTTCGACCATCGAATTGGTTAAATTTGTTCGAATTCGAACGAAATCGAACGAATCGAACGAAAAATCGTTCGACTATTCGACCATTCGATAGTCGAAGTACTTTCCCTTTAAAAAAAACTTCGACCCCCTACTTCGGCAGATAAAACCTACCGAAGTCAATGTTAGCCTATGGGGAAGGTCCCCATAGGTTTGCTAACCTTTTTTTGATCGAAGGATTTTCCTTCGATCGTTGGATTAAAATCCTTCGAATCATTCGATTCGAAGGATTTAATCGTTCGATCGAACGAAAAATCCTTCGATCGTTCGATCGAACATTTAGCGCTAAATCCTTCGACTTCGATATTCGAAGTCGAAGGATTTCAATTCGAGGGTCGAATTTCGAAGTATTTTTAACTTCGAAATTCGACCCTTAATGAATCTGCCCCTTAGTATCGCGGTTTTGGACTATCCAGGCCAGCGGGGTTAATCACCAGCTAGTAAACTAGAACATGGGTTCCACTTGACTCTAACACTTAAGGCAGGGCCGTTGCAAATTGGAAGAAGTGAAGGTGCACTGAAGTGCAACTACAACTCCCACAGACTACTGTGCATAAACCAATAAAGAAATGGGCGCAAGGAGGTTCTTGCAGTCAAACAGAACAAACGTTGATTTGTCAAGAGACAAATGATACACAAGTTTTGTAATTACAAGCCACAAAGGCCCCAGCAGATAATCATGACATGGCTACAATATGTCCCTCAGAGACAGCACAGTGGAACTCCCTGAAGAGATAGCGGAACACCTGGATAGATACTTCCTCAGGATCTCAGCATCGTGACCTGGATCCTCACACATTGGATCAGGGAACTCACTAGCCCTAATTCCCTATTAGGCGGTGTCTCTATCTACAGGCCAGTCTTGCCTACCTCCTTGTTATCCCTCCTAGTTGGAGCCAAGCTGCTCTTGCTACTTAACCTACTTATCTTACTCTCCTAGAGAGTCCTATTACAGGTAGTATCCTATCTCTAACTGGCCTCATTTACAGGGTCCCTGCTCCCCAACTTTACTGGGCCTTGCACCCAGGCTCCCTGGAAACATCCAGCTGGATCAGCTACCAAAAGCCAAATAGGAAGTTCCACCCCTTCTCAAGCACTATACCTAAGTGTGACAGGAAGTGGTCACAGCACCTCTTGGCCAATAATTGGGATATGTAAACTACAACTAGCTACATGGGCATCTGCCCAGCAACTAGGGAGATCAGGAAGTGTAGGGAATTAAAGCCATGGGGGCACATTAACCCTATAGGTCCCTACAATTACTTGAATTATATCCTTATAAAGCAGAATTTTACTGTTTACATCACACTTTTGAATACTTGGCAGCATTAAAACCTAACTACCAGCTAACCACTGTGAATTTGCTGTCAGTTTACAAGGTGGTGTTCTTACCCACAGAGGCTAAGGTGACCCATGTTCTTCTCCCATAGATACCACCGTTGGTGTGTTCCATTTGCGTTCCTCCAAAGGGCAGTACAAATACAAATACAGCGAGGCCATTAAAGCGTGTAATGATGAGTCTGCAACAATGGCAACCTACAATCAGTTGTCATATGCACAACAGGTAATGTTTTAATCTGTAATTCTCCCATTTGAAAACAGAGATATCCCAGTGTGACCTTTTGTACAGTCTTTCCCACACGGGCAAAAATCTACTGGGTAGTGCAACTGACTGATTTTTCAATACTACCTGCAGAATGATCACTGAGCTTTACTTGACCTAGAGGCTGGAGTAAATGTTGTGCTTTTTACAGCATTACAAAATACTAGTTTAATATCGTTGGATTTCTCAAATGTTTTTGCATTTCTCTGTATACCAAGACAATGTTCTCATAGGCCGTTACCACAGTACTTGTTCCCCTATAACAAGAGAGCGACAAGCAGTGGTAAATCTCCAACAGCCTAAACATGAGTTGGAGACCTCTAAGGGCTTTGGGAAGCAGAAGTGAAACATCTAAATTTAAAATTCAGGGGCATTCCCAATTTAGTGGCTTATTTAGATTTATCATAAATTGAGGATGATATAATAAAGTATTTATATATAATATAGTTTATATATAATTGGATACTCCTAGATAACTGTTGTTATTTAATGCATAATGTCAATATGAAGTTTTCTTTATTTTTCTGTTGATCTACTACAATCTGGAAAGTATACGCTCACTTTTTGTTCACCACATATTCCACGTTTGCAGGCTGGTTACCATCTTTGTTCAGCTGGTTGGCTGGATGGTATTAGAGTCGCATATCCTACCTTTTATGCCAGCCAGAACTGCGGATCTGGATTTGTTGGTATAGTAGACTATGGACCCCGTGCCAACCTTAATGAGACCTGGGATGTCTTCTGCTACAGAGTTAAAGGTATTATTTGAAGATAACACATTTAAACATGTTTTTATTACTGGGTTATTTACCTTTCCAATGTAATAATGAGAAAAGACTTTGAAACTGATGGAAAAATTTTTAGCTGGTTATTATAATGTTTCTTAGTCATGATAGCCATTGTGCTACAAATTGCATAAAGTGTCCTTATTTAGAAAAACCCAGACCCCAATCTTTCTGCATATTAGTGCAGTGTATGACTGCTTGTGTTATAGGTTCCCCTATACCATATATATATAATATATATATTGATTTGTGAGTGCTTGTAAGGTGAATGGTGGAGACACCAGTAGAGGAAAGATGTCTGTGCAACAGCAGAAATTACTAGAAATTACAATCAAATGGGTAATTTGATTGTATATTCTATGGGGCAGGTTTACTAAAGGGTGAAGTGGCTAACGCTAGTGACTTTTCGCCAGAGATCTACTAACCGATGCAGGCGACAATTCACTAGCGAAAGAAACAGACGCTATTGGTCATTCACACTCTATCGCCAGGCGATTCTGGCGAATGGATGCTACTCCACAAATTCACTACAATGTGGATTTTACTGAACATTACCTCTTTTGCCAGAGTTGCCTTCACCACCTCAGACCAGGCGAAGTGCATTAAAGTAGTTAGATCTTCCTCAATCTTCTGTCACTTACATTATATTGTGATATCAAATGCTCGCATTGCTGAAGTAACGCTAGTGAAAAGTTGCCAGCGTTCGGCACCAACGGCGAAACTCTGCATTTAATTATAGTAGTCTGAGCACATTTGCGCCTGAGGAAGTATAGCGATGGGTGTGAAGCGGTTGCCCTTTAGAAAATCTGCCCCTATGTCTGTACTAGCTTAGAATGACCGCAAAAAAGGACTTTTAAAGCCCAACCCAATCCAACATTGAATTCAAATTGTTATGCTGTATATCATGTTTTAGTCTTGGTCTGTGCTGATGCACCTATTTATTTTATTTGTAGGTTTCAGTTTTTGTTTTCTAATAACATCTGTCTTTGATAATGTAGTAAACTTTAGAATGATTTATTATGGAATTTATTTTCTAGATGTGACATGTACCTGCAAACCTGGCTATGTGGGAGATGGCTACACCTGTAATGGAAACCTGCTGCAAGTCTTGACATCTCTTCCTTCCTTCTCAAATTTTCTTTCAGTAAGTCAGGACCTTGTCTACAGTTTATAATGTGCCTTAATCTATCCGGCAGCCCATGTTAGGGAATAAAACCTTCAGTTACATATAGAGTAAATAAGCTGCATAACTACATGTGACAGGGAATCATGTATTGGAACACCGGAATCAATTGACAATTACGCAAGTTATGAGAAATGAGTCACGTGACACAAGTAACATCACCAAAGGGGCTTATTTATCAGTGATTGGTAGTTTGTCCCATGCAGTAAAGACAGTTACATGAAAATGCTGATTTCCATGCCTTACCTGAGAGTTCACTGCTTGTCAGTTGCCATTCAGATGAGTTTGATGCATAGATAAAATGCTGTTTGAGCCAAAGCCCTTAGAAAAGCATCACATTTTAATATTTCCATATATAGATAATTAAAAAAGAAGGTATACTGCACCTTTAAAATAAACAGCATAACAAAGCGGAATAAATGTTAAAAATGCAGGGTGAATCGAACAAAACCTATAAAAGACATGATTTTATGAGAAATATCTCTGAAGGTAATAACGCATGGAGCTGTTACTGTCGTCTTTAGTGCTGGTTTTTAAATATCTCAATAATGCAATGCCGAAACATCTATAATAGTCCCATATAGACATGAATAAAAAATGCCTAGCAAGCGATCATGTCGGCTCACTACAAGCGCTGACAAAAAACCGTTGTCACTCAATTTGTATTGAAGTCTAAGGAGGGCTGTTTGCTGCCATTATTTAGGGGAACTAAAACAAAAATAGCCGTGTCTCATAATCCCAAGAAAACAGGAAATTGCACAGAGCCCTGTGTAACTGACATTGTGCTAATAAAAAATGAAACCTATTTTCTTTTTGCAGGAAGTTTTGGTGTACTCCAACACCTCACTGAGAGGGAAAGAATTTTTCAACTACCTCACTAACTTATCAGTGCAAGCGACCCTGTTTGCCCCAAGCAATGATGGACTAAATGAAAATCAGGTTTGTGTTCCATTTAGCTATAAGTGTTGCATTTTGTATAAAGTTTCCTTTATTCTGTGCATGTTCTTAAAGGAAAACTATACCCCTTGAACAATGTAGCTCTCTATAAAAAAGATATTGCATAAAACAGCTCATATATAAAACCCTGCTTCATGTAAATAAACCATTTTCATAATAATATACTTTTCTAGTAGTATGTGCCATTGGGTAATCATAAATAGAAAATTGGCATTTTAAAAAATAAGGGCCGCCCCCTGGGATTGTACAATTCACTGTGCACACAAACAAACCATACATGTTAGGTCACATGAGCCAATTAACAGACAGAGTTGTGTCTTTTGCTTCCACACTTCTTCCTGTTACAGTTAGTGTTGTAGTATTTCTGGTCAGGTGATCTCTGAGGCAGCACACAGACCATCACAAAATGGTGGCTCATGGCAAGAGATGTAAAATAGCATGATTTACTTAAATATATAGACCGGTTTGGTAAGATTCTTTAATTTGCCACTTAATATGATGTAAACTATCTGTTGCTTAAGTATTCATTTTGGGGGTATAGTTTCCTTTAACTAGAATGAATATTATGAAAGGTCAGCCCAGTTAAACTAAATTGTCCGGCATCCTCTTGGCAGATGAAAACTGACTCAGGGTGCTGGGAAATATGGCTAAAAATTATCTGGAAGTCCTCAGTTTAGAACCCCAGGCCCAATACCATATATTGCTTACACCTTCCATAACATTGATCCTTAACCATGGGTTACATTACACATATGCAAAGCTGTGATCAAGCGCCATTTTATGTAACACTAGTAGGGGGGAAAGTTACAAAATAATAAAATATAGGGCTAACTTACAATGGGTACAGTTAAAAATTCAAGAGTTCTAAAGGGGATGTAAAATTGAAAGTCCAGTCCACAGCACAAAGCTCACACTGGAAGAAGAGAGCTTTTAGCAGGTGGTAAGTAAAGGACTCCCTTCTGCCTGGTGTTCATTGGCATTCCCACTTTCCATATCCCGAATCACGTGTAAGGTCTGAGTGTGCCAGGGGATGCGCATGTGGTGTCAATATAGTGAGCACTGCCACACATTTTGTGTTGTGCCTGTTGACATCAAGTGCAAAAAACATGATGGTTTTACTGTATGTTTGTGTTTCCCCGTGTCTGTGTGGGTTTATTCCAGTCCATGTTCTAGTCACCAACATTTATCATGGACCCCGTGTTTCCCAAGGAAATCCACACAAGATGTTTGTGGTTGAAATACATGATAAACCTTGTCTGTTTCACTATTTTGTTGGTTAAGAATGTACTGGGGAAGAAATATCCAGGGTGGAGGGCTGGGAAATTGGCACACACAAGTCTTTAGCTTAAGATTCATTATCACACTTTGCTTTCCTTACTCTTAAAGACACTGTCTGGTCGCGATATAGAATATCATCTGGCAAATGTCAGCATGTTCTTCTTCGAGGACCTGAGCAACGGAACAACTCTTCAAACCAGGATAGGCCACAAGTTACTCATTTCTTTTGACAATGACCCAGCAAGCAAAAAGGCCACTGATTCCATGGTAAGTGTTGTTGCTATAATTTTTCTGTTGGGGTTCCTTGTGAAATATATGTTTGGGGCATAATCTGGCTACTCATGAGGACCCAGAACAGAACTTTCTACTCCTACAGGTGGGCAGTCACACTATGGACCCCCATTATAAACCTGTAAAGCTTGAACGGTTTCTTGTTGTTACAATTTAGGACACTCAGCTTGGGGTGGCACATGTGTGGAGTAGTGATTCTCCAGTTGATAATCCCAACACTCCTAATTACTTTTATGACCCCCTTTTCCAGCAATCCACAGAGAGATAAGGCAGTTTGTACCCCTTCCACCCATTAAAAACCCCAAAAGCTGTTATTTTATATATTTTAATGTATTATTTTTTGTATTTTATACTTGTAATTTTCAGATATTCCCAAGTGGATATGATTATTTAAAGCTAAAGTTAAAAGGACACAACCTGAACTGTAGAAAAAAGTCTGTGGCTATCTCATCACTGTTTCCATTTTCTTGCCACCCAAAGACTCAAACTCATTAACTGATGTATCGAAAACTTTCTTTGTGTTATTCCTTAGAATCCAACCAGATATGTGGATGGAAAACCTATTTTGGAGTGGGACATTATTGCTTCCAATGGGATAATTCACACAATAGCTGAACCTCTAATTGCGCCTCCGGAACCATTAGTAAGTACATGTGGAAAATAATGAGCACTCGGCTATTTGTTCAGGAAGGAAACATCCACAGTGGGTTTGTTGTCTTTGGAAAAGCTGTAACTACAGGGAGATATTATAGCGTTATGGAAAGTTATAGCTGAATATAAATGAAATGGCTCATGATAATAAGTGAGAAGAAAGGATTAAGCGATCGAACGAGGCTTCCTCTCCGTTTGGGTAGGTGAGGTTTGGTTGGCAGTTATGCTTGGTGACAATGACAAAAAAACTGCTACCCATGCTACCTTTGCATGGGAAACAAGATGGGATATTAAAAGAGCTGTTAAAATCTCCTGCCTGGCCAGTCCCCAGTGCAGATCAGCAGGAGCGGGTTGGCTGCAGGGCAGGAGGGGTTCCACCCGGGACTCGTGAGAATGCCCCCATCTAGGGGCATACTGTATATAAATCTGTTCCCGTTTTCAGTGTTTGCGAATGTTCTTGCAACTGAAAGCAGTAATTGGTTATCTTCACCTACTGGTTGTTTCTTTGCCATTGTTTCATGAGTTAGACCCAGCAGTGCAGAAACTAGAGAGGGCAGACAAATACTGCTTTCAATAGCAATCTCATTATAAATTATTACCACTGAACATTTCTAATTAAAGGAAAGTTGAAACAATGTCTTAATTGGGGATGGAGTTTCCCCCTTATATAAGGATTTGAAACCCTTGCAGTAGCATGTCAATTTGCCATGCTCAAGCACAACAGTTCCCATTGCTACAAAGCCACCTAAACTTCACGTTTTCAGATTTTAAAAAGAGTGGACTTCCTCATGGTGGACAGCTGCCAGTAGCACTCCTGGGTGTGGGAGCTGGGGTAAAGGTTAAACCCACAGCAGATTCAGGCTTGATTAAATATATGACTGTATGGAGCCAAGGAAATTCAACAACTCAGGCAAAGTTTACATAAATAAAAGCTTAAAAAGTCGGGGCCTCAGTACAGTAATCTGTAACAGCAATCAGACATGTCTTTCAACATTGTAATCTCCCCACATTAGTCTTGTATCTTGTGAAGAGAGAGAGAAAGAATACTGTTTATAATTTGTTGACTGGATGCTGAATGTGAGTTGGCGGTGCCCATGTGAGTAATACGAGAGCAGCCTTTAATCTTTGCTTTTTGTGCAGGCTCTGCATGCTGGCCATGGAGCAGGAATATTCTTTGGCATTGTGCTGATCGTCGGGCTCCTGGCACTCGCTGTATTCTATTATAAGAAGTTCAACAGAAAAGATTTCCAGTTCCAGTTCCAGCAGTTTAATGAGGTAAACAAAAAGCCTTCCCGTGGCAGCATATTGGCTGCCCTTTGTGCAGATCAGATAAACGTTACAAGAAAACTTCTAGCGAGGATGGTAGACATAAATCTGGAGCCCTTCAGAAGTTTAACTGACACTGGAAAAAGCACTCAACAATCATCCACACCCTCTTAGTAGGATGGTGCCAGATATTCCTGCTAGAAACGCATGATAGGATTCATTAACTCATAAAGGCCAGGCAGATACACTAAAAAATGAATTCATATGAGTATAAGGTTGCCAACTTTTCTCACTAATACAGGCCTTCGGGTTGGGGAGTGGGGTGATGATGACACAGGGTGAGGAAATGGGTGTAAAGGGATTGGGAAATGGGCATGCTGTTTGGACAAATGGGTGGGTAGAGGCGGGTCTCTTCTTTATAAGGAGTGATTGGTGGAGAAGACAGTCAGGGCATGGAGGGTTTTGCAAATTTAATGGCAGGTTCATTGCCAGTAAATTTATTAACATCAGGTCCATGAGACAAGCAAAGAGAAATACAGAAAGATTACATTCCCACATCTTAGAATGACCTTTATGGTATGGTGGGTTTGTTTGGATTGAGGGCTTCACCCAGGTAGTCCTAACCTCAAAGCAATAAGCCTTCCACAATCGACCAGACCAAGGGCCCTTCTAAATTTTGCTAAATACTTTCTTACTTTTTCATTAGCAGTTTCTTCCTATTTTTCCCAACTTTATTTTTTTAAATAAAGTTTAGAGCCATGCAGGGAGATCTTGTAGAGCACCACCGATAGGTTTGAAGACCTGGCTGCTCTGTGGCAGAGATCAGGCTAAACTGGGCCGAAGGGAATTAGCAGTATTTTTACAGTTCCTTTTTGCTTGTTGCCCACTTACTACACCTTGTACTACACCTCAAGTTTCATTATAGGTGGAAATGTAAGAAAGCAACCTTATTGGTAGAACAGGGACATCTAATAATGTAGTAAATTAAAAATATGTATTCAGAATTGTGGTTTTGGCATGCCCTCCCAGAATAGAAATGATGCATGCAGTGTGCTTGTTCATTTTGTGAGCTAAACCAGTTATATTAACAATGCCTCGTTTCCTTTCAATCAGTACGATGATAAACCAGTTGTGTCGGAGCTTGACAAGCCCTCAAACATTGCTAATCCCATGTATGAAAGTTCCACCTCCACCTCACTCCCAGAGACCAGCACAGAGCCCAGCTTTCATCCTTTTGCTGTAAGTTGCCTCTTGACCGAGCAGTAACCTGAAACGTGATTGGTTTCTCAGAGGGGGTGGCAGATTGTTCTTGAAATGTTTGTATAAATGTCTCTGCACTTGGTGGCCATACCTGGATTAGCATTAGAAGTGCTGTGAGTAATGTCTGGATGGAGATTCTATTTAAAGTTACAACTATTAAATTTCCTGCTTACAGGGTTCATGGTAATAACGTTGCTGCCAACAAGTCACAATGCTCTCATAGGTCACTGCTGATCCCATGTAGCATGTGTACTGTACAGCACACGTGAGAAATGCACAGATTAAAGCTTCTGGATTCGTCTCAAACCTCACTTCAGCTGTACAGAAGAACTTTACATTAGTCTTGGGAAACTCTAGCTCTAGCTAAATGGGTGGTTCTTATTCAGATGAACTAATAGTATATTATATAGTGAATAAAGTACCCCCTCTTGTAAAATATAAGGATATTATAAGTTACAGAGGAGTTTCATGACCATATAAAAACACGAGGCCTGTTTTTATACAGGTCATGGAACTCCGAGGTAACTTTTTAATATCCTCATATTTTGCAACTGGGTGTACTTTATTTATTATAATACAAAAGTTTCAGTGAGCCATGTGACAGAAATGACATCAGAACTCACCGTTTATAACGGATGACATCAGAACTCACTAGAATAATATAATAATAATATAATTTACATATACAATATAATGGCTTTTGTGTATTATATACTTATATAGTATATTATAGCATATTCCTAGCAACCTTTCAATAGGCCTTCATTTTGTTTACAGGTTTTTGCCTTATTATTCTGCCTTGTTACAGCTTTCAAATGGGGGTCACTGACCCCAACATTCAAAAAATGATTGCTCTCAGGCTACAATTGCATTGTTATTATTCCTTAATTTTCTGTTCAGGTCTCTCCTATTCATATTTCAATTTCTCATTCAAATCAATGCCTGGTTGACTAAATTGGACACTAACAACCTGATTGCTGCCAACATTGACAAAAAGAGAGCTGCTGAACAATAAAAACCAACTGCAAATTGTCTCAGAATATCACTGTCACAGAGTATCTGTATTATTCTAACAGTTAATACAAAAGTGAACTACCCCTTTAGGACAATTTGTAGCATTCATGAGCAATAACAATGGTCTGGCATTTTATGATGCATGGATAACATGGCAAAGCGGAAAATTGCCTAATTCTAGTAACTTTCCCCTGGAAAGTATGAAACATGGGCACTTTCTTTGCCAATGATCAGGTTTTATTAGCATGTTGGGATCTTGTATATACTGGCTTGTCTTAAAGGGTTTGTTCACCTTTGAGTCAACTTTTAGTATGATGTAGTGATATTGTAAGACAGTCTGCAATAGATTTTTATTTCTTTGTGGTTTTTGAGTTATTTGGCTTTTTATTCAGCAGCTCTCCATTTTGCAATCTATTTGATAGGGTCCATATTACCCTAGCAACTATGCATTGATTTGAATAAGAGACTGGAATATGAATAGAGGAGGGCCTGAATACAAAGATCAGTAACAAAAAGTACCAATAACAATACATTTGTAGCCTTACAGAGCTTTTGTTTTTAGATGGGGTCAGTGACCCCCATTTGAAATCTGGAAAAAGTCACAAGAGGAAAGGAAAAAATAAATAATGAAGACCAATTGAACTGGCCATTGTAGAACATTCTAGCAGTTTACTTTAAGGTTAACAACCCTTTAATATGGGCCTGATAAGCTGTTAACAAAATAGTTATTTTGTAGATTGTAAGATCCAGTGATTACAAAAAATGTGCCAGAAATGATGTGCAGGGTTTAATGTGTACATTGACACTATTTTGTTTCCCTTTAAGGACTCTGATGAACAACAGCTTGTGAGCTTTGGCCATGCCAAATAACAGTAAATGACATATATACACTTTAGCAATATCTGGAAGATATCAGAACATAATGACTCTGAGAAGTCAGTGCCCAGCAGAAGAATCAAATGCTTCCATAACTGGTGCCAACTATACAACATCTGATGATTTACTTTAGCTGAATCTTAAACCACATCAACCACTGACTGCAGCAAATAGAATCCACATCAACCACTGACTGCTGCAAATAGCTTTTTTCCTTTCCTTCCAGCAACAGCCACGATAACCACCAATGGGAATTATGTACAGGCCGTCTCCCGTAGGGTCCAATAATCCACATCTTAAAAAATGATTTCCTTTTGCTCTGTAATAATAAAACAGTACCTTGTACTTGATCCAAACTAAGATATAATTAATCCTTATTGGATGCAAAACCAGCCTATTGGGTTTATTTAATGTTTACATGATTTTATAGTAGACTTAAGGTATGAATAAGCTCCAAAATCTGTTATCCAGAAAACACCAGGTCCCGAGCATTCTAGATAACAGATCCTATACAACTGTACAACTTCTCACCAATGTATTTAATAATGAGGCGCATTCATAGAAGGTTTCTTTGCTGTGAAAATGTAAATAAATAGTTTCCAGTTTTCTAACCAGGCAGCAATGTAAATTTCGTTCATGTTATTTTGAATACATTGGTGTTAGATTAGCAATTATCCAATTTCTGCACAGGGTTTAAAAAAAATCTACAACTGGTATCTCTGTCATAAGATTTTGTGTGGGGTTGTGTGCACACATGCAGATAATAGTTTAATAGCAATAAATGACTTGATTTCTGTAAATTTAGATTCTTTTCTGTTGATTTCTTTGCTCTACGGATTGTAACAAAACATTTCTTGTTAAAATAAATAACAAAAGGTAATTGTAAATAAAACTCTGTGGTGGGTTCATAAACACAGAACAATAAAAAGATGTCCCAATTTATTGTAATATTAAAAGAAAGTAGAGAAGTTCTGCTTTGGCTGTGGACACTTGCCTTGCAAATGTATACCTTTATATTGTAAAACTCCTCCTCGTTCACACTACCAATCACAACAGAGAAACACCTCCTTTCCAACCAAGAAAGCTCAGTCTTTAGTGGTAGTGATATCTCTACCCAAAAAACACTGGAATAATTCTCAATGCAAATATCTGCTCTGAGCCTCTTGCAGATTTTGAGGGAGCTTGTCTCTCATTTTCATTCCCAACACTGCAGAAGAGCTCATAGAAAGGACTAGCTGCATCACATGTTTATATAGAGAACCCATGACATCTGTGACTAAATAGTTGCATCTCAGCCATAAATGACAACAGGACTGCTGGTTTTGAAAGGTAAGGACATGATCACAGCCATTCAATCTAAAATAAATATTTACCAATCCTAACATTATACAGTCACCTATCCAAGTGAGCTGTAGGTGATTTCAAAAGATAATAATACTATTATTTTCCACAGCTGCTCTTATTTACTCATTAGTTACAGTTGTGCATTGATTAGAATTGCTGCCTTGCAATGCCGGGTCTTCAGTTTGTCTCCAGCCAGGACACTCTTTGCAGGCGGTTTTCATGTTCTTTCCCTGCTAATGTGGGTTACATTCCACACTCAAAAGGGATACAGTAAAGATTTAACATGGGGAAGCCATTTACACCATTTTTGCCATGTAAATGCCACTTAAAATGGCCCAGGATCGCTGTGTGTGTGCTTGCCAGTGCCATAAAGCGTCAGAAATATTCAGCTGGCAAAAAAACTTAAACAAGGCAAAAAAAACAAAACCGCAGGATCACACAATGACAATTTAATTACAGGGTTGTTTTCAACTGAATGGTACAAACTAATAAATACAAACTTACTGCTGTTTGCCTTAGACTGCATTGATGCTCACTGTATAACTCATGGAAAACACAACTGGCTTAAAAAAAAAAAACAGCAAAGAAGAATGTACAAACAGTACAAAAAAGTGAATTTTCTAAGCACAGAAGGAAATATGCATAAAACTCTTATTTAAAAAAAAAAGTGTGGTGGGGGGGTTGTAGAGTGATAAATAATAAAGACTGTTTGGGAGTGGTGTAAAACAAAAAGAAAGCAATGATCATGATTTAGAGTTACCTGTATAGCACTAACCATTTGTGCACTTATTTCTACACAGGGAAATGTATGAACATTATGATCTCAGAAAGCAAAACCATCATGAAAAAAAAAAAAAAAGCTTTCAACAAATATAATAGAGCACATTGAAAGATAGAGTTGCATTAACAAGTTTTAAAATACACAACAAAGTCTGTTGTATGAGAAAAAAAATTAAAACAAAATAGATTTTGCAGACATTCAAGTGCAATATACAAAGTGCGACAAATGTCTCAAACACTTACTGTTCGCACAAACGACGTTGAATCCGTATCAAGGAGAATCATCATTTCTCCAGGTCGATCAATACAACAATGATTCAATTGAACAGCTGAGAATGTAGTGCCGGACAGTTTAAATAAGGAAAGACACAAGAGAAGGCAGGAGGGAACCATCCTTCATTTAGTGTGCAGACCGTAGTGCATCCTTCTAAATGACAATCACTTTATCTGAGCCATTTCCCTACCAAGAGGGGTCCTGAGTGTGGCAGTGTACTGCTGCTCTGAAAACACCGGAAGTTCGTGTTGTAATGGAGTCCTTTTAGGAAAGAAAGTGTGGTGCAGGTCATAATTCAAAAGGGAACTTAAAGATTCCATGTAAATATCAGCAAAGCGGGACAAGCGCCTCAGGAAATAGGTTGGATTATGGTTAGTCCTGAATATGCTTCCAAACTGTCGGTTAAACATCGTCCTTGCCAAATCTCTGTGGAAAACAGACACAAAAAACCTTTTGTCACATGTTTATATTTGTAGCAATGACAGAAAGACTAGATAAAAGGGAATCACTTGACATCTATATACTAAATAAGAGAAGGCAGAAGCAGACTCCACTGACAAGTGTTAAATCTTACAGGCACATTTATCAAAGGGGAGTTTTCAAAACTCCCCTAAATTCAAACTTCAACCAAAAAAAAAAAAATCGAATTTTTCAAAAACTTGAATCGAATTAGATTCTTATTCTTTCCCAGAAAAAAAACTTGAATGTCAGGTAGGCTGCAAACTCCTAATTGATCCCTGGATCTCTCCGATTGACTTAAACAGCAATGCGGCAGGTTTTAGGTTGTGAATAGTCGAATTTCCATTCTTAAAGGGCCAGAGTATGATAAATCTCGAAAATCGAATTAGAATTTTTTGAAAAATTTGGATAACTCCCTAATCAAATTTGACAGCTTTGACCATTAAAAAAAAACTCGAAAATTTTAATTTTGAACTTGAATTTTCAATTCGACCCTTGATAAATCAGCCCCTTAGTGTTAAGATCCATTATCCGGAAACTTGTAATCCAGAAATTTCCAAATTACAAGAAGGCCATCTTCTACAGACATTTTAATCAAGTAATTAATTTTTTAAAAAATAATCTCCTTTACTCTGTAATAAAATATAATTGGCCTATTTAACCAATCCTGTTGGGTTTAACCAACATGTAAAAGTTTTTTTCCAGTAGACTTGAGATATGGAGATTCAAATAAGGATCCAGAAATCACCAGGTCCTGAGCATTCTGGGTAACAGGTCTACTACCTGTAAACAATTTCCCTAAAATAAAGCCTAAATATCATTAGGGAATCATACACCTTATTTAAATATGTATTTCACAGTTGAACAAGCACCCGACAAATACTACACTATCAGGATATGTGTACAAGCCAACCTCATCTCTTGTCTTTCTTTGATCCAGTCCTGTAGAACCATTTGTGATTCCGCATCCCTGTACACCTAGTAGATAAACATGTGGTTAGAGCGACTGCAGAAAAAGATATAGGAGAGAATAGCAGAGGTTATATCTTCTTTGACTCTGAAGCAGGAAATACATATAAAACACAAAGCTAGTTCATGCCAAGATAATTAACTACATGAGAAGTGACTTTTACCCAGAAGGCCCCAATGATATGCAAATTCAGCCAGCCACTTGTTTGCATTCCAGAAAGTCTTAACCCTGAACCAACACTTACTTGGAACCATAGTCTATAGTGTCAGCATAGTTTGTGCCAATGCTGTATATTCTACAGTGATGAATAGTAGTAAATGTAAGCGACTGCGAGTGCGAAAACTGTGAGGATTTTTTTTTTTTTTAGCAGGTCCATTTTACGTCCTCAAGATTAATAATACATACGTATACTTAACTGCAGCATTATACAGCAAGTGACTGGGCATTGTGCAGTCATTATTAGTCATTTATAAACACTGGGCAAGTTTGCACCTGGGCAGTAGCCCATGATAACCAATCAGATGTTTGCTTTCACTGTTCAACCTGCAGATCATTGATTGGTTGCTACGAGTTACTGCCCATGTGCAAATTTGCCCAGTGTTTATAAATGAGCCCCATTGTGTTCTAGACTTTGCTTTACTACTGGTGCATTTCTCTAGTTTGGAATAAAATATATGGAGGATTGTGACATTATACTCTTTCCTTCTCTCACAAGCTCAAGCACTAACACAATGATTTTAACAGCGCTCAGTAACATTAAACCCCTCTCGTATGACACAGCAAGCACAGTACTACTAGGAGTTTACCAGCCTTTCCATACACCTTTGGAAAACACACTTACTAGTAATATAAACAAACATTCTGCCCCACTCCCATGTGCAGACAGAATAAGAAAAAACAACACATACCTGCATTCGTTCAAGCAGGCCGGTTAGACCTTGAAGCCAAGCCATGGTTTTAATGTAATGAGAGGTGTTCATGATTTTAAGCTCTGATTTTAACTCTGGGATAATGGCACCTGTCCTCCATCCATGTTTTAGAGTCAGATCCTGTTTAAAATGAAAAGATTGGTTTGTTTTTTCTTGCATAACAAAGTCACAGCTAAATTCATTTAATTTTTCTATTAAATGGGGATTTCTTCTCTTGCTTCTTTCTTTCCTATTGTAATTGTTTGTAGTTTAAAAAAAATTGAAAATAAAATCCTTAAAAAATGTTAAAGGGGAACTATCATGAATGTAAAATGCACACAGTCTAACTAGAATATTTTCTTTAATATCATGCTTTGTTCTTCTGCTGATTTAAACACAACAGATTTGTCAGTGTCTTCCCTGAACTCTCCTATCTTACTACTAGGAGCTTGGCAAGATCATAGTCGCTGACCTTCCTGCTTTATAAACAGTGCTAGGCCCCAAACATTATGTCACAGCTGATGTGAGCACCCACTCTCTCACTACTACCATTAACCTGCTAGGATAGTTGTAGGATATCTGCATTGTGTGTAGCACTGCTCAGGGGCGTGAATAAAGAGGAAACAGACCCTGCAGCTGCAGGGGGGCCCAGGAGGTAAAGGGGCCCCATGAGGCCCTAATTCATTAACAATTTCAGTAAATATTGGTAAAACAAGCCAACCTCAAGACATTTTGGGGGCCAAAAAAATGATTTGCTGTGGGGCCCAGTAATATCTAGTTACACCACTGGCACTGATATTTATTTTTGGTTCAGTAAGTTGCCCATTACCCTGGGAGTGAGGATTTACACAATATCAGATGCCCATGTTCAGACACTGAACACAGTACCTCAGTTCTCAAACATTACGTGCATGAACATAACACATAAAAAACACTTTTAATAAGCTGGAAGACTCCCTTATTATTAACATGCACATTACTGAACATGACCAGGCTCACCAGGTGTTCTCTCCTAGTGGTTAATGCTTGTAGATGGCATTAAAAACAACACAAAAAACTGGAGCTGGTTTTATCCTGTACCTCCGGGGGAGGGGGGATATTTTCATTCATGATAGGTGCCCTTGAATATAAAAAAGGGGCTTTGCTAAGGTTCTTGCAAAAGTATTCAGATCAATAATCAGTAATTTTACTGATTACTGAGTAACATTTGTATTTTTGAGTCAATGAACCAATAAATAAGATGACTAATGGAAAGAATCAAACAGATATGTATTTCTATTGGTTTCAGTACCCGCTAACATTGCTGTTAGCCTTGCCAAAGCAGCCACTGTCTATATAACACACTGGCCTGGCCACAAGCCTATTTGTCATAATGCCAAAGGCTTCTATTAGTGTTATCCAATTAAAAGGCACCAAAAGGACAGATGACACAGGTTCAGTGGGGTCATGGCCAGCTGAACAGGGCTGAAATTGCACTTTGTGGCACAAATAACTTTTTATTTTTAAACACATGGCCTGCACAGAATGATATAAATCAAAACTAGCTTAATTTTTCCTTTGTCAGCTAATGAGAGTTGCTGATGTGCCCACATTGATGTGCCCAACAATTGGATCAGAATGGAGGCGAAACGGGCGGTCGGATCACAGGACTGCATCAACTAACAGATGCCGATCTGGGACGCCCGACGGATGGCCCCAAACACGGGCCAATGAGCTGCGGACTCGGTCTGTTTTTTTATCGGCCCATACCGTGTATGGGGGCCTTTATCTATCTAGTTACTACAGATAAAAATCTGTATTTTAACATTATGGTACTGTGTTATATTCTGGCTTTTGTGTAATAGTCGCTTACCGCTAAATCACTGTATATATGATCTCCAAAATACAAGACCTTTGACCCTCTCCATCCAGTAAGCTTAAGAAATTCAAACAAATTACCCTGGAAAGGAAACATAAATGGAAAATAAGTAACACTTAGGAACAGTTCAGTGTAAAAATAAAAACTGGGTAAATAGATAGGCTGTGCAAAATAAAAAATGTTTCTAATATAGTTAGTTAGCCAAAAATGTAATGTATAAAGGCTGGAGTGACTGGATGTCTAACATAATAGTCAGAACACTACTTCCTGCTTTTCAGCTCTCTAACTCTGAGTCAGTCATTGACTATAAGGGAGGCCACAAGGGACATAACTGTGAATTTGCATTTGAGCCTTAGCATGCAGCTCAGATTCAAAAGCAACAGGTATGACCCATGTGCCCCCCCATAAGTCACCGATTGGTTACTGTCTTGTAACCAACCAGTAGAAACCAAGAGAGTTGAAAAGCAGGAAGTTGGGTTCTGGCTATTATGTTAGACATCCAGTCACTCCAGCCTTTATATATTACATTTTTGGATAACTTACTATATTAGAAACATTATTTATTTTGCACAACCTATCTATTTCCCTAGTTTTTATTTTTATACTGAACAATTCCTTTAACCACAGTAATAAGATGGACCAAATAAAAACAAATCCATCAATAATTACACCGTTATTATAACTCAATCAATCATAGAGACAGGGTGGAGGGATGCAAGTATTTGCCAATACACTGTTATTAAAGGGGTTGTTCACTTTTAAATTAACTTTTAGTATGATGTAGAGAGTGATATTTGGAGACAATTTGCAATTGGCTTTTTATTTTTTATTATTTGTAAATTATTTATTAAATTTATGTTATTTATTTTTATTCAGCAGCTCTCCAGGTCAAATTACGGTCCAAATTACCCTAGCAACCATGCACTGATTTAAATAGACTGAAATATAGGAGAGAGCCTGAATAGAAAGAGGTGCAATAAAAAGTAGTTATAGCAATACATTTGTAGCCTTACAGAGGATTTATTTTTAGCGACCTCCATTTGAAGGCTGGAGAGAGTCAGAAGAATAAGGCAAATAATTAAAAAACAATAAAAATAAATAAATAATGACGGACAATTGAAAAGTTGCATAGCATTAGCCATTCTATAACATACTGAAAGTTAACTTCAAGATGAACCACCCCTTTAATAAATAATCATTTCTGGTCCAACAAGGGACCACCATACCTGCTTGTACGTTTGGCCTTTTTCAAGTTGGTGAATTTTATCCCACAACAGAACTCCTCTTTCTGCAACCTTACGAAAGGGCCTAAATTGTGTAGAAGAAAGATGAAATTTAATGAAACACAAAGATATTAATAAAACAAGAACAATATATTTGTCCTATTATTGTTTTGATGTAACGAGGTAAACAAATTTACTAGGCTACTCTGAAGTGTTAGCTGCTTAAAAAAGCCTTTATACTTCTGTTCATTTAATCAGATTGGAGAATGTCTTTAGGTAACAAAGGTCAAAGTATGTATCAAACTAGAAAGCAAACATACTGTTTATGTTTAAGGAACACCCTGTTTTGACCAGCAGCCGAGGTGGGAAAATATGTAGGAAAAAGGTCATTTTGATAAAAACAAAATCACACCCAAAGCCCAGCATTGGATTTCTTTATACAGTATTTTCTATTCAGGTACAATTGGTCATGCATACCAAAACTCAACCCTGTGACAACATTGCCTATAAAAGTTATCTGCCAAGAAGGAAGTACAAGGAGCAAAATAATCACTGTGCCAAGTATTAGATCTACTAAACTGTGCTCACTGTATTCTCTTTTGTCTGTCTTAATGTCACTATAAGCTATTCAAAAGAAAATACTCTGCTCAAGAAAATACAAAACATTAAAGAGTAACAGATCAGCTGGCAGGAAAAAGTGCAAGCTCTTTTTGATAGGCCACTTATTAGTATATAAATTGTCTGTTGTTCAGAATATAGAGTTCTCCTTTAATAAAATCCTATATAGCATGAAGAAACATAATCAGTGGAATAAAAGTCATACATAGATATATACACACACACATTTAATGGTTTTCATTAAATAGCAGGATGCTACATTCATGTATTTGTTAGATGTTGTATAAACATAAAATTTGGAGTACTTTCACAGTTAATCCTTCAAGCAACATTTATGGTTAAATACTGCACTGAATATTCAGGGGGAAAAAACCTCACCTTCTCTTGTCATTGAAGAAATTCGGTTTGTCAGCTTGAACAATAACCACATCAAAGAGATCCCGCCAGTCTTTACCAACAATGAAATTCATTCCTTTGTTCCTGAAAGTGAAATATGCATTCTACTCAAGATCATAATTTGTGTTATAATAGGCTTTTACATAAATCACAATTTTTTTCGGAATTTATTAAACCCCGAGGGCTAAAAAGCCCGAATATAAAAACATGGCATCTCAAACCTGTCGAGGTTGCATAAAAGTCAATGGGAACAGTCTCATTGATTTTTGGTTGTGTTGGGGGTTTCGGGCAATTTCACAATGTTTTCGGAGCTCTCGGGGCAAAACTCAGAAAAATTCGGCGTTTTCGGGGAAAATTCACGAAAAAAAAACGTGAAAATCGGAGCTTTTCCCGCAAAGATAATTTTGGGGAAAATGTAATAATAAATAAGCGTTAAAAACCAGAGCGGCTTAGATTGGAGTTTGTAGCAAAATTCGGACCTTGATAAATAACCCCCATAGGGTGCTGCAATGTAATTCCCATAAATAGTCTCCTATTCAAATTGAAAGCTTTTGCTATTCGTTATACCACATAGCTACTGATTATAAACTAAGAAATATCTAAAGGCAATGCTGCTTTAAACATTACTTACAAAATTCTAATTCCAATAGCTGCCAATTTCTGCAACTGTAATTTTCCATTACCAACATTGTATCTACTTAAATGAAGTTGTTGAAATGACATTCTACATAGCTCCCTCTAGCTGGTTTATGTTACACAACTAGCTATGTTTCAACAGAATAACCTTAAAATGTGGAATTTGGTCTCATAAAGAAAAGCATAAAAGGTGCCACTAGAAGATCAAACAACATCCAAAAGCAACAAATTGTCTGCAGCTCTATAGGACTCCTTCCCAGGCCTATCAAATTACTGACAGGCTGCTTGTAAATGAAATCGCAATAGACAAATGGCAATGAATCATCCCAAAATATGTCAGATGTGTATGAGCCACTTCCTTGCTTGTGAGAAATATAATTATTACTATTATCTCAATGTTCTTCTCTGCTTAGTCATCTATTGAACATTAATAACAGAATATTTTAACAGAAATTTATATTAATTTTTCCAATACACTATACCGAACATGACTGGGAGATGGTGTTCCAGAGTAGTCAAGGATATCAAAACATACATCCCTATAACAAAGACATATCAGTTCTAATCAATATAAAAACACTTACACAAAACTGCTGGGGCTGTTTGTGATTAGAAACATTTTCTTCCCATGATTTGACAATTTTGACAAAACGGCTTGAGTTCTTTCTCCATAGCAAATATACCTTTCTAAAATGTAAAAGACAAGAAACAATACAATCATTCCAGACAAACAGTTTGTAATCTATAGGGCTCATTTATGGCCGCAAATTGCAGATGCCACATTAATTAAAGGTGTCCAAAGACATATATCCTGCCTCCTGTTGTGTAATGTACATAAATCACATTCAATTTGCAGTGAAGCACAACTGTTCACATATTGACACAAATTGGATGCATTTGTATAAGGTCCATCTTTCCCTTACTGCCACAATTATGCTGAATTTTTAGGAAAAATTATGCATTGTGGGTAAAAAAAACAAAAACATGTTGACTTGCGTCTAAAATTGCACACTGCCCCTTAAAGGAGAAGTAGACCCTAAAAATTAATATGGATAAAATTGCCATATTTTACATACATAACAATGAACCAGCCAAAAGGTTCAGCATCTCAATAGTAATAATGATCTAGGCCTTCAAAGTTGTCACAGGACTTTCCCCATCTTGGATATGAGGTTTCTCATATAAGCTGATGCTACAAGGCTAATTATTAAATTCTGATGTTAATTGTGCCGATTTCTGAACTGCCATGTACCAATAATCTGAATTATTTACTAATCAGTCATATATTGTGACATTTATATGTAGTGATGAGTGAATGTTGTTGGTAGCCATGGATTTCATCATCTGCAAATTTTTTTGTGAAACTGCTTCAAAAATTTGATGCAGAAATATTTGCCACAACAAAAATATCGCCAAAACAAAAACACCCATTGACTTATGCATTTGGACAAAAAAGTCGCCATAAGAAAAATCACCCATTAACTTTAATGCATTTGGACAAAACAGTCGAAGAAACAAAAAAAAAGCGAATTTTTCACCATTACGCCAATTTTTTTTCAAAGTGAAAAGGGACAGATTCGCTCATTACTATTTATATGATATATATTCAGTATCTTATGAGTTGGTCCCTAAGGTCAGTAACTGACAGTACCTTATGTAGTGCTGCAGCAGGGAATTCAGCCAGTAAAGTTAAGTTTGTTTTGCCAAAACCAAGATCTGTACTTCTGCTCTCACATGGTACCTCAGCCCCCCCCCTGTTCTCACGGAATAAACCACCCCCGCCTGCAACACTCCGAGAGCCGTGCCTATAGACGTGTGCACGAGGGGGATATTCTGCTGCCTTCTGCCTGCCTGAAAAGTAGGTAAGATTTACCATCAGTTGTGCACTCGGGCAGGCACAGAGCAGGCTAGCCGCTAGCAGTATCACAGAGCAGGGGGCCATTAATCACGACGCGTTCTCGACTTGTACGCAGCACTATGGGCAGATGCAGAGTAATGCGAGCGTTGGGCTTTTACCAATGCTCTTCTGATTTTGGTGGGACCTACCATCTGCGTTTCAGTAAAATGTTTGGATGGCCCACCAGGTACAAAATTTAAGTATTTTTACTGTGAACTGCAAAATTAATTAGAGAGGGCCCACCAAGGCCAGGGGCCCACCGGGGTTTTCCCCGGGGCCCCGGCAGGCCAGTCCGACCCTGATTATATAGGTATAATTGAAAAATCTGGAATGCACTATGTGCGCGTGTCGGCAATTTCTGTTCGGATTTAGGTATTTGGCCAAATCCATAACCAAGGTTTTGGCTAACTTTTTTTTAATGTTTATTAAAAAAAACAAAACACAAGCTTGTTAATTACAGATTAATAATACACAGCATGGGAACTTTGTAAAAAAATTCTAAAACAATCAATTGAAAACTACCCCTAACTCACCGATGTCAGCTTCAACGGCTCTGTATAATATTCCTTTTACATGAACATCTCTTATGGCTTCCTGGTAAGTAAAAAAAGACCTGTGAGTGTTTTCTTGAGAAGCAAGGAAAGTTTATGTTAAGCCTTTAAAAACTTGCATTTGTTTGAAGCTTGAAGCAAGCTACACTTAAAAGCAAAGATGGGCAAAGTATTGGTAATAGAAGCATTCTTATTTTTTATATAGCGTTAACGTATTCTGCAGCACCTTGCAGACATCATATATGATTCCCATCAGTACTTGCCCCACTACAGCTTACAATCAGATCCCTGTCCTATTCCCAAAAACTACAGTCAACTTGTTCAGGAACTAATTTACCTCCCACAAAGAGTCCTGGGTTTTGGGTTTTCTAGTATTTTGAAACATAACGGTGAGTAAATTGTCTACTGATAAAACAGACCTTAAGGCAGGGGTCCCCAACCTTTTTTGCCCGTAAGCAACATTCAGATGTAAAAAGAGTGGGGGAGCAACACAAGCATGAAAAAGTCCCTTGTGGTGCCAAATAAGGGCTGTGATTGGCCATTTGGTATCCCCTATGTGGACTGGCAGCCTACAGGAGACTATACTTGCCAGTATACTTAGTTTTTATGCAATGAAAACTTGCTTCCAAGCCTGGAATTCAAAGACAAGCACCTGCTTTGAGGCCACTGAGAGCAACATCCAAGGGGTTGGAGAGCAACATGTTGCTCACGAGCTACTGGTTGGGGATCACTGCCTTAAGGCTATGGGCACACAGGCAGAAGCAGGGTTAAGACTGGGACCTGCTCCCCCAATCAGCTGTTGTGGTGCGTCTTTCGCCTATGTGTGCAGTGTAAGTTTGGAGGTTGGGAGGGCGCCCTGGGGACTGCCAGGAGAGCCCTTAGTTTTGCAGTCACGATGGGCCCCCAAAGCTCGAGTCTTACCCTGTGCTGAAGGCTCCAGCTGTTGTCAGTCTGCATATTTTTGCAGGCTTAGAGAAGCAGATCTGCTCCCTGCAGATTTGAATCAGATCAGCCTGCACACGCATACACACACACACACACACCAACACATTTACTGTTAAGAAAGAGAAATGGCTTCGTGTAACACAAGATGATTCACCCAAGGCATCTAAATGTACTCATTATA
The DNA here is from genome assembly GCF_017654675.1 of Xenopus laevis. NCBI lineage: Eukaryota > Metazoa > Chordata > Amphibia > Anura > Pipidae > Xenopus > Xenopus laevis. Next base: position 56,674,017 of record NC_054375.1, on the reverse strand, counting down.
TTAGTAAATGATTTTATACCCATGTGATTATGTACAAGCTACATTTGGAATGGATGTACCCAGGTACCTCAGCCAGGTACCTTAATAACACCAGTATCCCCCACTGTTTACACAGGAGTAAAACCACCACATCTATCTCACCGTTACCATATAAACTTCAGATCACCATCCAATTGATTACATTGTCATTTATTGTTGTTGATTTACCATGTTTGATCTTGCATATACAGTTATGAACACTATACCACATTACCATGCCTTAGAAATATATCCAGTAAGTGACTGCAATTTGATTCTGCTTTATAAAACGGTGACAACATTAAATCAGTGAAGTTATTTAAGAAAGGAAAAAGGGGGAAAAATGTGAGTGGGTCAGTACACATAACTAGAGTAAACTCAAGTTACAACACTAAGGCTGAGGGCACACAGTTTGCCTACATTATACAGGTGGAGAGAAGTGGATCCGCTCCTGTGTGTAGCTCCTCTGACAGACAGAGTGTTGGCCTCAGTGCAGCTACACAGAGATTGGCCTGAAATGCATTTATTTGTGTTCACGTGTGACGTGTCACGAGAAAAACATACACTAGCATACCTTTACATCTTTGTACAGGTGGACTGGCTCATAATCAATGTTGTTTTTCAGAAAGTACTCATTAACACAGGAAAGAAGAGTCATCTCTGGTAATGAGAATATATCCATGAACTGCTTCAGTGTATTCCCTTCTGAGCTCTGAAGAAAGAAAAAAATACAAGTGGAATGTATAAACCTTATTTCAAAGTCAAGAGAGCCAAAAGCAGCCAGTTCTACCAGATATGAACAAGTCTAGCGCAAAGCTAAATAGAGTTTTTTTTTAAGCTAGAGAAATACTTTAAAATGAATGGATACTTATTAATGCGGATCTATAGATTTAAAACATATACACAAATGCTATATTGGCCTAAATATGTGAAACAAGCTGCCATTCTCTACCTGGCATAAACTCTTAGCCCACCTCAGATAGAAGACCTCAAAAATTAAATTATACCTTAAATGCTTAAAGGCTATAGATTAAAATAGCACCTATCACAGCAAAATGGTTTTCCAGCTCACTCATAATGCTTGCGATGTAGCATCAGTTAACTCCTCCCCCAATCTTATTTCACATGCATAGGATATGCTTTCCCAAATACCTTTGCCAGTTATTGGATAAACAAGATAGATTTGTGATCCTCAAGCAGAGATATGGCTAGTAAACCTCTAAAGAAAGTGCATAACATTAAAGGGGTGGTTCCCCTTTTTTGCAACTTGTTATTACTCATCTTTCTATTCAGGTCCTCTCCTATTCATATCTCTTATTCAAATCAGTGCATGGTTGCTAACACCCAGACTGCTGAAATTGTAAACTGAAAAGTAGGTGAATAAAAATCAAAATAACTCACACAACAATTAAAAAATGAAAACCAGTTGCAATTGTATCATTGATACTGCCATACTGTGTATTCCAAGAGCTAAACTGGTCATATTCAACCAACATGATTGGGTGGATTACTAAGCATTTAATTTGAATTTAGTCATGAAGCCTAATGATACCTTTCCATAAAAGTCGCTCATCTGTTCCAGTGGAACATGGGATCCTTCATACATTTCAATGACTTCTGAGTCTGGTACAACATTTAATCCTCTGTTGAGATAATGAAAATGTCCAGACACTATAATAAATCGTTTTCTGATATTACAGAACTTATGATTGTCATTCAGTACTAATACTGTCATAATTTTTTTATACAATTTGGTCAACCTACAACACAATAATATAAATGCTGTTATATGTGCTCTCCTACTCAAACTAACCAACATTCATTACTGAAAATGTAAAACTGGGTACAAGGCGATCGGACCAAGTGTTTAAGGTCATCATACACCCATAACCTTTACAGGGACATGTTTATTCCCTTATTAGGGAGCTACTTGATTGAGAAGTAATTAAAAAGCTATTGCAACATTTGTAACTGGAGCAGAGCCCTCATTAGTAATTAGTGCAATACTGCTCAGTAGATTAGTAGGCCATTTGCCAATCTTGAACCTCCTGTGCAAAGGGCCCATCCAGCCCAGTAAAACTAAGTCGTCCCCCCCCCCAAAAAAAAAAAAAAAAAACTCAACTGCAAGCTCTATGAAGCAGGCACCTTTTATGGAGGGAAAAATAATTTTATAAAACTGAGCAAATAATCCATCTGCCTTTAGTCCTACGATGCATGTCTAACGCACATAATAGGTCAAAACACTTTACTATTACTTTTTTCTGCTACAGAAACTGTCCTTAACCAAGGTCCACAGACTAAAACTCCCAACACAGGACCAAGAGTGAAGGCCATTTTTGTAGTTTTACAACAGCCAATGCCCTGAAGTTACATATTAGGCTAAATTACCCTTTATAAAAACAAATAAAGGCAATAACATATGAATAAGCCATAAACAAGAGCATCAGAACTACTGTATATCACAATAGCATATGAAAAAAAACCTGTTCTTGTAAAAAGATAAGTATTTAGAACACAGAACTAACCATTTATTAACAAAAGGGTTATTTGAGCAGATCAGTACAAGATAATTGTGAAAAAATATACAAACATTAAGAAAATGGAAGAACAGAATTTACTATAAAAGCCCTTTTGCATGAATTCTTTAGAATCCAAATAACAATGAACTCACCGATACACTGTTCCTAATTGAATATAATGAAATGAATCAATCTTCATTAACAAGGCCTTAAAGACAAACAAAAATATATGGCAAATTATTATACTGTGCTAAGGTGCATGTAAAATATACATTTAACTGACAACTATTGTAGATGGTAGCCGCACCTTCTAACCTGTTGTTTTTCTTTGGGGTTGCCCCCTAACCGAGAGTTAGAAGCAACTTGGCGTGGATGTGCTGACCACTCCTATATAAATACTGGTTTGGTGCTCAAGAGAAGAGACAGAAAGCGGAGTATATAACGTCGCACAATCCCAAATTACCCCTGTGTTAAACAAAGTGTCTACCTGCCAGAGGCGATCAACTTAGGAATTAATTAAATAATTAAATTGTTGTGTTCTTATTGTGATCAATCCTGTAAAATCTTCTGTGATTAACAAAACAAAATTGAATAAAGTGCGTTTATAAACAATTCATAGTGACTCGATTCTTTAAAGTGCATGGTGCCTGGTTGTGAACATGGGAATGTACTTAAGCCTGCGGCTTGGACTAATTAAAGAGACATCATAAAAAGTAACTTTTATTTCATCTACTAAAATTCATTGGTTAGAAGGGAATTAATTATTAAAACCACTAAAAACAATTAAAACAGAAGGGTGGAAATCAGATCTGGATTTAGTATGAAAAGGGGTGACAGTGAAAAAGTTTCCTTAGACTGTTCCCATATCGATCTTACAACACCCGTTTCCCTATACTGGCTAAATAGTAGTCAGGGAGTGCATGAAGGGTAAGTTAGCACTGAAGCAGTGATCTCCGGAGAGATTGAGCAAGGTAAGCGAGGATTAGGGATAGTGGGGAGGTGTCCTTAAATAATCAAGCGTAGTATGTCAGCCACTGTACAGTATGGTGTGCGCAAAATTTGACTAACACTGTGTCCTCTCAGAGGCACCTAAAGCGTTATGGCCTATTCCCTAGACACTACAAAGGCACCACCTTGTACTGACAGATCCGCTGAACAGGACACTCAGAAGATAATTTCCCCCACCCAAAGAAGGTAAACCGTTCCTCCCCCTCTGGTCCTCAGACCCACTGCGTGCTTAAATAAAGTTCCTTATGGTTCCCAGTTTTGTGACCGCTAAATTAGCGGCTAAGCTACGGCACTTTAAAGAATCGAGTCACTATGAATTGTTTATAAACGCACTTTATTCAATTTTGTTTTGTTAATCACAGAAGATTTTACAGGATTGATCACAATAAGAACACAACAATTTAATTATTTAATTAATTCCTAAGTTGATCGCCTCAGGCAGGTAGGCACTTTGTTTAACACAGGGGTAATTTGGGATTGTGCGACGTTATATACTCCGCTTTCTGTCTCTTCTCTTGAGCACCAAACCATTAAAATATACATTTAGCCTGAACACTTTAAAATCAGGTGCTTATGTTTTTGTAAAGAAATACAATTCAAAGGCAGATGAACCGATTGCATCAACCTTCAGTCTCAAAACTACAATTCCCAGAAACCTTTAGAATATATATCTAGTCAAGTAAAATCCAGGGACCTAACGTTAAATTACAAGGACAGTGAGATTTTGCAGGAAAGTAACCCGCTCCACAGTGACCAAAGTTAGTAGCTTGGCACCTGAAAGGAGTTGTAACAGTTTTCCTGTGGCATCCATTGTGGTGCCTATAATCAGATGAGGGGAGTTTACAAAGGCAAGATGGAGTCTGAACCAAAAGGCAGAGCTTTGACTGGTAGGTAAGATGCAAAGTGTCATCTGGGAAGTAGTTTAAAGGCATGTGTGAGGGATTCAAGGTCAAAGAGAAGTAAGGAATAATGCCTGCCTCAAATTTTGGGTATGCACACAAATATTTCTATCAGTGAAATGTTCACTGTAATGGACCAACTTCCATTTACAAATGTAATTATGCTCCCCCGCAACAATAACACAGGTATGGGATCCATCCATTTTCGTGTAAAAACGGGCAGGGGGGCAGGCCAGTGACATCAGAAGGGGGGGGGGGGCTTATGACGTGGCGATTAGTAATTTGCGATCAGTTATTGGCCAGGTCATTCACTTCAATTCCCTGTCCAGATTTACTAATTCGGAAATCCGGACAGGAACTCTTCACCCAGGCAGCCCTTACAAAAACCGGGTTGTCCGAGTGAAATCCGGACAGGTGGTGATCCTATGCGGAAACTAGTTATCCAGAAAGCTCCCAATTACAGAAAGGCCTTCTCCCATAGACTCCATTTTATCCAAATAAGATTTCTTTTGTCTCTGTTATAAAACATTACCTTGCACATGATTTAAACTAAGAGAAACAGATTCCCTGCTCTTACTACAAAAATGAAGAAAATGTAAATTTGTTAGGGAAGAATTTATATTAGACTTTAGATAAAGCTGGTGTTAATATATATATATATATATATATATATATATATTTATATATATATATACATATATACATACACCAAATAATCTTCTCAAAGGGCTTCAATCACCTTTGCGGTACAACCGCTAGCTAAATAACACCAAATTTCACTTGTATTGTTTTGACACAATACACAAATTAACTAAACTGCATTTATGTTTTCTTGTTCTTAGTACCAGAGTGGTACCTGTGTCTCACAATGTAAAGGATGCTACAGACACACGGTGCTGCACATGCGCACTATTACGTTTATGGTTATTGCTGCTAATTACAATGTTTGTTATAAAACATACCAAACACTAGAAGTGGTTGACCGTGTTACCCAAAAGTATATCTAAAGTGTAATATAAATCTTTCCTTACACTTATCTTATAGCACTTTCAGAGGGCTATTTCCATTTCAATGGTGTCAAACACAACTTCCTAGCAACTGGACAGGCACAGGCACTGTATTATTTTTTTCTTTTCCTTTCTATTGTAACGATTTACTTATGCGGTGGCAGCAATTTTAGAGTTATTCTCCCTTCTACATAGTGTAAGTTGTAAGTACACAATTTTATTTAAACAAATCTCACTCATATATTATAAATAGATATTTATGATTTATAGTTACCTTATGAACATCATAATGAAGGCCACGGATTGCAAAGTTTGGATCATATTCAAACCTCTTTATTTCTTTAGGATACTACAAGGATTACAAATAAACTCGTAGCAGTTAATACATACTTATACAGATAATTTTCAGCTTCAAACCTTAACAAATTATATTTTCAGATCTGTGACAACCTATTTATTGCCCTGGAAAGAGTAGGATGGCAAGTTAACCATTTTCAGTATATTAACTTTATCAACCAATGCAAACAGCTTTATAATAAGAATAGTCGGATTTTAAAGACAAATATGGGATCTAGTACCTGATATTTAGAGGAAGCAAATTTCAAATAAACATTGCACAATTATTTTTAAAATGAGATTAAACTTTTTTTTTCATTAAAAACAAATGTTAAGCTGCAAGTAAAGTTTCATGTGTTGTATTCAAGACACACTATTTCTGCATAAGCAATTGGTTTATTAATTATTTTGCCTGGCTCTTGCTTTATTTATTGGTGGATCTCGTTAATTTAAAAATATTAAACTTACCCGATGCTCGTTGATTAGAAGATCTCTAGCAGTGTTGAAAATCAATGTATGAAGGTCTTTGGAGTAGAAAGCCAAGGTATAATCATAATCAAAGCCATAAACCTCTATATCCTCCAGACTCATTTCGTTGTTGGCAAAGATGGCATATGGATTCAGCAAATTGCTTGAAATTGAAGGGGCGAGTTCTTCTTTATCAAGGTAAAAATATAAAACAGAACAACATGTTAGCATATACACACACCTGTACAGTGTTAATATGCCTTTAATTTAGTGGTGCCTTAAAAACTGTTTCAGGAGACTACCTTTCTGTTAGGAGGTAAAATCTAGCCAGAAACAGATTTTGCGCAATGAAAGAAAGATGTAATTTTATTAAACCATCCAATAAACATTAATTCAAAATTTTAAAAGATTATAGTTATTTATAAATTATATTATAATTAAAGGGGTGGTTCACCTTGAAGTTACTTTTAGTAAGTTATAGAATGGCTAATTTTCAGCAACTTTTCAATCAGCCTTCATTTTTTCTTTTTGATAGTTTCTGAATTATTTGCCTTCTTCTTCTGACTCTTTCCAGTTTTCAAATGTGGGTCACTGACCCATCTAAAAATAACAAATGCTCTGTGAGGCTACAACTTTTTTTGTCATTGCTTCCTTTTATTGCTAATTTTTCTATTCTGGCCCTCTCCTATTCAAATTCCAGGCTCTTATTCAAATCAATGCACAGTTGCTAGGGTAATTTGGACCGTAGCAACCAGATTGCTGAAACTGCAAACTGGAGCACTAATGAATAAAAAGTTAGCTAACGGAATAATATAAAAATGAAAACCAATTGCAAATTGCCTCAGAAAATCATGGTCTACATCATACTACATGTAAACTTAAATGTGAACAACCCCTTTAAAAGCAGTATGTGTCTCCATTCTATCCTTTCCCTGGCTACTCATATCATTGTAACATTGTATAAGTATTTGGCTCACCAGCCATGACTTTGATTCCCATATTGCCATACAGCCCTGAAGAAGAAGAAAAAAAAATTGCAGGGCATTGTGGGAACTATGACCTTGGCTGCAGCAGAGTTTGATTTTCAAAACATTGTTTCTGTAGAAAAGTATAGCAAAGGACAGGAACCATTTTTTCACAGTTTAATTTACAAAGTACTTTTAAATAATTGAAAATGTTAATTTGTGCACAGAGAAAAGCATAAAACAGCTTAAGGGTAGGGACACACTGGGCGATTTGGGGAGATTTAGTCGCCTGGCGACTAATCGCAGCGACTTTTCTTCCCGAATGTCTCCCCTCACTCTGCGCCTGGATAAAATGAAAAGTCGCCGGCGCTAATCACACACGGCGATTCGTTTTCCGAAATCGCCCGAAGTTGCCTCACGAGGAAACTTCGGGCGACTTCGGAAAACGAATCGCCGCGTGTGATTAGCGCAGGCGATTTTTCATTTTAGCCAGGCGCAGAGCGAGGGGAGGCATTCGGGGAAGATTGGTCGTGGAAAGTCGCGCCAGGCGACTAAATCTCCCCAAATCGCCCAGTGTGTCCCTACCCTAATGTGCTGTTGCTTGACTTAAACTTGTCCTTTAACTGTAATTCCTGAAATGTAATACAGGCAATAAAACAAAGATGAATAAAGGCCCAATGCTAGAATTACCAAGAAGAGAAGGGAGTGGAAGTGGTAAATACACCATTATCTTCTCCTTCAAGGAAATAAACAGAAGTGTGAACAGATTGAGCGCTGATCAGAATTGTCTCCTACCTCTGGAAATGTACAGCTATTGAAAGAAACATTTCCAAAGAAACAATCTGTTCAGTTAAAAGATAACATAAGACTCTAATTGTTTTACTGATGAATATGTCTGGGAAGATTTTCATTCCTCCAGGTCATGGTATATCTATAGTAATTTGTCAAATCAACTAGACTGGCCTTAATTCAGAATTGAGAAATCGATCGGATGACCAGCGAAACGTCTTCAAGGAAAGAGAAAAATACAGCGAATCCAGTTGATTTGACATATTATTATCGATATACTATATAAATATGAATAGTTAATAGCTATAGATTAGTTAATAGCTTTACAATCTGCTCAAATGAAGGATAACGTCAGCCTCTAGAATAGTTTACTCATAAAAAGTAAGCATTCCAGAGATTCCCTGTTCTTACTACTGTTATTATTGTTACCCTCTTTGTTTATATTGAGCCGGCAACTATGAGGAGGACACTGGCTTGAGGTAAGGCGCTTGTGAGCAATCTAAACATCCCAAGTATGCAGATAGTCATATTATATTGATTATTTGTGGGTAGTATATGCCCACATACAATGTAATTTTATCATATGGTTGAATGTTTCTTCCTTGTGCTTATGGTCAGTTAATACACTCATCACAATGAAATCTCATGGTTTGCGGCAAACGAATCGGATACACAAGCCTTCAGTTGACCAATACACATACACATAGTATAATGACAATTTTAGTGTAACACACATCAGCAGTCTGGTTTTTAGAAAATCATGATGTCATATCAATAGAGCATAATGCTTTGCTACTAGCAGTTTATCTAGGGGGATGGCAGGTGCATATGAGTTCCCCACACCACCTAAGGTATCCTGTATCAGAATTTTGGGAGTTTTGAGTCAATATTCAAAAATTTTATAAAATCCACAAATTTCAGCAAAGATTTGCTGTTTTTGAATAGAAAGACCGGGGGTCAATGTACTGTTAGGGGCATTTTGGAATTGCTACCTTGTTAAGTAATCTTATTTCAGGTGCTTTGAAAATTCAGTTCTGTACTGCTGTGATTTTCATGTCTGCACAAGTCCATAAAAGTATTATGACTCACATGGGAGACATAAGCTTTTTCAAACCAGTTGTATTTTCCCCATATATAATAATATTGTTCTTCGAAGAGAGATTTTTAAATGACCTCCCTAAATGGCTGGAAACCAGACTATATACAGGTATGGGACCTGTTATCCAGAATGCTCGGGACCTGGGGTTTTCAAATAAACCCAATAGGCTGGTTTTGCTCCCAATAAGGATTAATTATATCTTAGGTGGAATCAAATACAGGCTACTGTTTTATAATTACAGAGAAAAAGGAAATCATTTTTAAAAATTTAGATCATTTGGATAAAATGGAGTCTATGGGATAATTCGGAGCTTTCTGGATATCGGGTTTCCAGATAAGGGATCCTATACCTGTACCACCAAATTTTGCTAAACTACAGCTCTCTGCATTAGCCAGATAATATTATGAACGGCCTAGAGACTTGCAAACTATATATGTTAACTTGGACTTCACATGTATCTGTGGTTCTCATGTGTATGACGCTCATGAGTTTGTCACTTACAGCATGCAAATATATACAGTAATAGAAAATATTCGTTTTCTTAGAAGCCCTTCTAACCGCTGTCACCTAAACCCAACCACACTAAACGATTCAATTCACCTCAATGAAAAATATAAATACAATTTTGCGCAGCACATTTGTAGAAGATGCTTCCACAAGACAAGAGTCCAGTTTTTTTACAATTACAAATTGCCTTAAAGTTCCTCCACTTTATTTAGACAATGAACTAAATAATAATAATATAAAAACTGAAATGCTTTTAAAGTGAACCGTTCCATCGTGGTATGAAAGGGGTGGTTCTCCCTTCATTTAACATTTACTATGTTATAGAATGGTCAGTTCTAAGCAACTTTTCAGTTGACCTGCATTTCTTTCTTTTTTATAATTCTTGAATTATTTGCTGCCTTCTTTGGGCTCTTTCTGGGTCACTGATCCGATGTAATAAACAAATGCTCTGTAGTTACACATTTATTGTTATTGCTACTTTCTATTCAGACCCTCTCCTATTCATATTCCAGTCTCTTATTCAAATCAGGGCATGGTTGCTAGGGTAAATTAGATGCTAGCAACCAGATTGCCTAAATTGCTAACTAGAGAACTGCTGAATAAAAAGCTAAATAACTTAAAAACCAACATGCTCTGCAGATTCTGACACCTGAAAAAATGTAGCAGAAACCAGAGAGCTGTGCGGCAGCAAGGGAGCCTCACGCTGAGCAGGACAGGTTAGAAGTGACAGATGCAGCAATAACTGCGACAGTGGCGCAGGTTCAAATCCTCCTTGTTTCCGTCCTTGCTCGTAAACGTGTGTTCTGCCTGCGGGTGTCCGAACACTTAGTAATTAGAGAAGAATGCTTATCTATTGATCCTAAACTGAAATAGAGAGATTTATCGCCTTTATGATCTATCGCAACACTTGTTTCTCCAGGGTTCAAGGTGATGACAGGTGTCAAGGGCTGAGTGAATTCCCCTCCCCCAGCTCAGAGCTCTCAAGCACTACTAGCTAAGCTGCTGCTGACCCTCTCACCATTGATGCTCTGTTTCACCTCCTTGTAGTTAGAATTCAAGTAACCCCGCATGTCGCCCGGCTCCGGTCCATTTGAAAGCGCAGCCAAAGTACGAACACATTGACGCCAGACGCCTTTGCAGGAAGCCGGCTCTGCGATATGAGTCAGCTTCTTCCCAGCAGTGAGGGTCGCCCTACACCACCTGCTTAACAAGGGTACAGCCGAAGTCATGGCGTAATATGCTCGCTAGCAACGCGGTTGGGACTTTATATAGGCTGCCTGCCTGTACAGTCCCTTCCTAGTGACATCAACGTAGGGAGGCGGGGCCTGCCTAGGGTATCCCTGTCAGTATTAAGGCTGAGGGGCGTGGCGTAGCACGCGGGCCAGTGACGTATGGGCCGCGCTTTCAGTGTCTGGAGCAGATTAGGTGTCAGGAGCAGGCGGGTTTGTTTACGAAGGGGAGTTTCAGCAGCGATTCCAGGGATGTCATTGCAGTGACCAAACCAAATTGAAGCAGTTACAACAATGTGCCCAATGTAATGTCGTCTAAAAACGTTAGTCATTTGTTTTACTCACGGGTTGTTATTATGCAGCTGTTAATAGCAGTTTTGCGCGCCTCGATTGGCCAGTTGAGACAGAATAGCTGCTGCTACACATACTGAACGTAATAAACACATATACAGAGACAAAGTGAGGCGCATAGAAATACCATGTGCTTAAAGGAACAGTTCAGTGTGAAAATAAAAACGGTGTAAATAGATAGGCTGTGCAAAATAAAAAATGTTTCTAATATAGTTAGTTAGCCAAAAATGTGATGTATAAAGGCTGGAGTGACTGGATGTTTAACATCACAGCCAGAACACTACTTCGTGCGAGTTAGTCAGCGACTTGAAGGGGGGCCACATGGGACATAACTGTTCAGTGAGTTTGTAATTGATCCTCAGCATTCAGCTCAGATTCAAAGCAACAGCTATGACCCATGTGGCCCCCTCCCTCAAGTCTCTGATTGGTCTCTGCCTGGTAACCAGGGTAACCAGTCAGTGTAAACCAAGAGAGTTGCCTTTATACATTACATTTTTGGCTAACTAACTATTAGATACATTTTTTATTTTGCACAGCCTATCTATTTACCCAGTTTTTATTTTTACACTGAACAATTCCTTTAAATGCAAGCTGCAGGTTTCTGCTCACACCACTTCAAATCTTCATGGTTTTTTTACACTTCTTGTCTGGCACATGTCTTGTGTATATTATTGCTTAATGGAAACTATACCCTGCTGTTTGAACTAGGGATGCACCAAATACACTATTTTGGATTTGGCCGAACCCCCGAATCCTTCGCGAAAGATTCAGCCGAATACTGAACCGAATCCGAACCTTAATTTGCATATGCAAATTAGGGGTAGGAAGGGGAAAACATTTTTTACTACCTTGTTTTGTAACAAAAAGGTCACGCGATTTCCCTCCCTGTCCCTAATTTGCATATGCATATTAGGATTCGGTTCGGCAAGGCAGAAGGATACGGCTGAATCCTGCTGAAAAAGGCCGAATCCCAAACCGAATCCTGGTTTCGGTGCATCCCTAGTTTGAACTATGTAAAAAGTGCACAAACACTATTTAAATGTCCCTCAGATTCTGCAGGTTATAAGGGAGCCATTATACCAAACACACACTATTTCCATGCAACCTACCAGTAATGGATTGTGGGAGTTTAAATCTTTCTGCTTTCCACAGTTAGGGAGTGCACAGATTCTCTGGAAAGCTGAGGCACTTCATGTAGTACAGTTAGGGTTGCCACCTGGCTGATAGCTGATCCCAATGTTATTAATAGGAAAAAAAAGATAAATATATAGGAAGTATTTTTTTCCAAGAAAAAGTGGCAACCCTAAATACAGTCTATCATTATCCCATAGACAGGACTGTCAGTGGGTTTTTGGAGAGATGCAGTACAGCAACAGCTGGAGGGTTGCAGGCTGGATGCTTCTCTACTACATTTCTCCCCTCACTTTGAAATCCCATCCTTTCCAGGCTCCCTTGATCTCTAAAGACAGCCCTGACTGTTGTAAGAGTTTGCTTTAGTGTGTGTCAGCAAGAGGCAACACTTCCTGCTAAAGCTACTCTGTGTCTGTGTTTGATGCTGACGTGCTTTATTCCAGTCCCTCCACTATTGCCTGGTTGCAGCTTTCGTGTTCTGTGACTGACAGATCTGTATAAATACCACACCTCCACTACAAAAGCACACAGTTATTTATTGTAAACCATCTGTAATAAACAGTGAATTGTCAGCCTATCCATTGAAAAACCATTATACATATAAAAAAAAAAAAATTACAGATAAATGAGTATTTCCTAACAGCTCTCTTCAGTTCTTTGCATGTTGTGAAGCTCGTGGGTTAATATCAGTAACAGTGGCAGATTTATCAAAGGTCCAGTTTCCAAATTATGTGAATTTTTTTTACTCTAATAAATTTGAATATACTCACAACTCGAATGGGAGGTTTTTTAAGAAAAAACTCGAACGTCTAAAACTCGAATGAATATTACCGACTGAAAACTCTAATCGAATTCTGAGAAGAAAACTCGAATGTCAGGAAGGCTATTAACAATGGGTCACTGTATTTCTGCCATAGACTTCTACATGAACTCGGCATGTTTTAGGTGGCGAAGAGTCGAATTCAATCTGTTCCCAGGGTCAAGGTATGATAAATCTCAAATTCGAGTTTGGATTATAGTAGAACCCCATTTTTACATTTTTCAGGGGACCAAAAAAAAACATTTAAAATCAGGGCAATGTATAATGCATAATATATAGGTGGGACCACAAAGCAACAATGTAAAACATAAAATCAGGGGATGTAAAATTGAGGTTTCACTGTATTCCCAACTCGAATTTGTGAGTTTTGACCAAAAATCCAACTCGAGATTTCCAATTCATATTTACAACTCAAACGTTAATAAATCTGCCCCAGAATGTACTTAGTCGCAAGGGCATAACTACAGAGGAAGCATGTGGGGGAGGGGGGGGGGCAGGAGGTATAGGGGCCCCATAAGGCTCTAATTCACATACCATTTCAATAAAGATTGCTAAAACTGGTCAACCTGTCTAGACATTTTGGGCTCCAGAAAAATAATTTGCTGTGGGGCCCAGTAATATTTATTTACACCACTGCTTTGTCCGTAGCTTTCTTAGTGACAGCTCAATAGTAATGGAGGTGGATTAGTGTAAGACAACAGCATGTGTTCAAAAGTACCAAACTTGCTATGGGGTCTCCCTCCTTATTACTGCAAATACCCATAGCCACAATCAGCACTATTTTATTAATCTTTCCTTCAACCTTTCAGTCCATATTTCTCAACCTTGTAATGTGCAAGGACACCTTCATGCAGGAGGGAGTGCATTGCTCTTTTGTGACAAAAAATGAAATTCTTTGCACCTATGGATCACTTCTGAGCCCTGCACCCCCCTTATTATTAAAAATCCTGAGCCACACATAGCAAAGCAACATGTACTTCAGCTGGCTTATGTCTAATGCCAGATGGGAAAGTGCGTGGGTGAATTTGGCATAAAGAATCGGCTTTGAAGAAGACATTTCATAAAAATAATTCCATTGAGGATTCTAACACTGCATAAAAATAGTTGCCAGGCAACCAGAGGCAACTGAGGCTGCATTTTTCAAATAATATATAAGCCACTCAATTTAGTGATTATTATATAACACAAGTTATAACACTCTATATATCCTTATATATATATATTCATCTTTTATTTTAACCCCTGCATAGAGTTGGCCTACCAAGTGTTAACATAAAATAGCAAGCTAATAATTTGACTTGCCTTTCTTCGAAAATCGAACTAAAGTTTAGAAATCTGTATTCTATACACAAAACTACCAGCTGAGTTTCAGCGGCAGGGTTGCTTATCCACCTTATAAATAATGCTTGTGGAGAACAAGTCGCTTATGCCATCGTCCTAAATCTTGGATTTTATTGCTGTGTACTGTGTTGAGCCACATTTTGTGTGTTATTTATCCCACTCAGTCTTTTGTGTTCAATAAAACTTCAGATAATGCATATCTGTGAACTACCACAAAAGTTCTACCAGAAAAATGATGGGTATTTTCAAATAATCATGTTATCCAGAAATGCTACAAAGATTGCCTACAAAGTGAAAATGAAGTGTTTGTAGGGCTTTGTCATTCACTGGTGTTGCTGGTCCTGTAACTATTTACATGTCAGATAACTGTTGTGCTGACTTGGAATTACTAACTGTGGATTCTGTCTCCCTCATTTCTGTTGAGGATTATGTGTAGTCAGCCAACATTCAATCCTATACATGAAATATCCCCTGACATGGAAAGCGTTAATAGTTAGATTAGGCAGGATTGTGCATTTTTTCTACACATACTGTAAAATATATACAAATGCCTTAAATCTTACTGTATATACTGTATACGGTATATACTGTGTATATATATATATATATATATATATATATATATATATATATATATACACTGTATATATATATATATATATATATACACTGTATATATATATATATATATATATATATATATATATATATATATATATATATATATATATATTCTCATTACTTATATACCATACGTTATTCATAGTTTCTAACCTGCCAAACCTTAACGAGCTAATAATTAACCCATGAGTTTCCCAACTACAGTGAGCTGGTAAAGTTCAGCCAGTTGCATCTTGTGTTCTACCTGAGAACAGTCACGCCCGCAGAGACAAAG
The DNA here is from genome assembly GCF_017654675.1 of Xenopus laevis. Taxonomy (NCBI): domain Eukaryota; kingdom Metazoa; phylum Chordata; class Amphibia; order Anura; family Pipidae; genus Xenopus; species Xenopus laevis. Next base: position 56,658,635 of record NC_054375.1, on the reverse strand, counting down.
CCAGATGTGAGATTACACAAGTGACGTTTCACTGCCTGACCTGCTTTTTAAAGGGATTCTGTCATAATTTTTATGATGAAGTTTTTATTTCTAAATTATACTGTTTACACTGCAAATAATTCACTCTATAATATCAAATTTCATTCCTGAACCGGCAAGTGTTTTTTTAGTTGTAATATTGGTGTATAGGCAGCCATCTCAGGTCATTTTGCCTCGTTATGTGTTTTCAGAAAGAGGCAGCACTTTAGGATGGAACTGCTTTCTGGCAGGCTGTTGATTCTCCTTCTCAATGTAACTAAATGTGTTGCAGTGGGACCTGGATTTTATATTGTGTGCTGTTCTTAGATCTACCAGGCACCTGTTATCTTGTGTTAGGGAGCTGCTATTTGGTTACCTTCCCATTGTTCTGTTGTTAGGCTGCTGGTGGGGAAAGGGAGGGGGTGATATCACTCCAACTTGCATTACAGCAGTAAAGAGGGACTGAAGTATATCAGAGCACAAGTCACATGACTAGAGGCAGCTGGGAAACTGACAATATGTCTAGCCCCATGTCAGATTTCAAAATGAAATACAAAAAAAATGGTTAGCTCTTTTGAGAAACGGATTTCAGAGCAGAATTCTGCTGAAGCAGTACTATTAACTGATGTATTTTGGAAAAAAAATTTTTCATGACAGTATCCCTTTAAGGTCAAAATTGAAGACATTTGAAAAATAACTTCAGTTCAGAAGTAAAGGAATACAAGAGAATATGAGTAGACAAATAGTAGCATAGTACTATAGTAGTCAGTTACTATAGTATATTCTGTATCATTCACATCCTTAACCCTTTAAATGCCAGCTGAGTTTTGCTTTGCACTTTACTTGCATTAAATTACAGCCTGTTTTTGAACAATTTACCGAGTGGTACAAATAAAAAAAATTTGTAATTAGTAGGAAATAATTTTCTTGTTGCCCCTATCTACTGAGTTCATAGGGTTTAGTAGATGGCCTACTAAGCAGTATAGGGCCCATGATTTCTGATGGTCTACCTAAAAAGCTTTGGGAAAGCTTCCAAAATTTTATTGCCTAAGATTGTGGGACAGCAGAAAACAATAACAACAGCAGACACATGGTTTCCACATTTCTATTCATCTGGGGAGATGATTGCTCCCCTGGCACCCTTTGGTCACTCCCTCTGCTTGCTGCCTAAGTCCGGGACAAGGCAGAATCATCATTCGGTACTGCCCTTGGTGCCCCCCTCTCCACAGTGTAATGCCTGAATATCTACTAATGGCTGCCTACAGGTCACACACATGCACATTTTAACAGCTCTGGGGCAGGTGTGCAAGGGTAATTTTAGGGGAACAGCTACCTTAAGTACAAAATATTTACTTTTATTTCCTTGTGACATGCTGGTTGATTTAGTTATGTATATCCAGCGCCGTTTAAGGGGCTGCTTCTGCCCACCTGATGTGGCACTCTCTGCTCCATGCTTAAAATTTTAGAGATGGAGTGGGGGGCTGCATTGCTAATGCAAAGAGCTTTAAAATTAGTCTCAAAGTCTCTATCCAGAAGGATAGGTTGGAATAAAACACTACAGAAGTCTACCTATTTGGTGGTTTAATTGTAGTGAATTCCCACTCATTCCTATCCAGTGCCAATCATTTTTTACTTAGCAAGTTCCTTTAAGACCTTTTAACGCAGTGATGCAAGCTATTTTTGTACGTAAACTTTAAATATTGTAGTGGTCTCTTCTTGACACAGGTCATGAGTCTAATAATACATGAAACTATGTTGCGATCACAAGATATGAATGGAGGCCCTGTGTTTATATGCTCAGCAAGAAGCTATATAAAGTAACTGGTATTTCCCATAGCAAAGTGCACTGGGATGTAATGCGAGTAGGCTGAACCCTGTAATTATATAGTGCCGTCTCATGTATATGTGCAGTGACAGGATTGTGTGATACAAAATCAGGAGGCATCGTAATGACCAAGCTGTTTCTCAAGCAATTATTTATGAGTACTTTTTAAATATGACATATATATATAATCTGCAATACCAATTATGGATGGCATTTTGAGTAACATCTTTTTAGTAAATTGTGTACCAGTGTGAGTAGTTGCCAGTGACTATATATAAATGCAATTTAACTGGGGTAAATTTCAGAAGTAGGTCTGCAGTTCAGTTTGGAGTATGCAGTTCAGTTTTGGACTCCAGTCCTTAAGAGGGATATAAATGAGCTGGAGAGAGTGCAGAGACGTGCAACTAAATTGGTTAGAGGGACGGAAGACTTAAATTATGAGGGTAGACTGTCAAGGTTGGGGTTGTTTTCTCTGGAAAAAAGGCGCTTGCGAGGGGACATGATTACACTTTACAAGTACATTAGAGGACATTATAGACAAATGGCAGGGGACCTTTTTACCCATAAAGTGGATCACCGTACCAGAGGCCACCCCTTTAGACTAGAAGAAAAGAACTTTCATTTGAAGCAACGTAGAGGGTTCTTCACAGTCAGGACAGTGAGGTTGTGGAATGCACTGCCGGGTGATGTTGTGATGGCTGATTCAGTTAATGCCTTTAAGAATGGCTTGGATGATTTTTTGGACAGACATAATATCCAAGGCTATTGTGATACTAAACTCTATAGTTAGTATAGGTATGGGTATATAGAATTTTAATTAAAAGTAGGGAGGGGTGTGTGTATGGATGATGGGTTTTCATTTGGAGGGGTTGAACTTGATGGACTTTGTCTTTTTTCAACCCAATTTAACTATGTAACTATGTAACTATGTAATACATATCACATTTCGGTACATCTAAAATCTTCATTAACCGTGGGAGGGGGCTCTGTAATAAAAGTAATGAAGAGACAGCACTTTTATACCCATGACATTCATTTACATGGATTAAGGAATCAGTTAAGCATTTGAACCAAACACATTGGTTTTTAAACTGTAAAGCAGGCTCCCCCAGGAGTGTTCAGTGCCTTTTTTTGGGGGGGGGGGGTGCCCAGGCATAAGCCCTGTAAGCGACATTTTGGTTAGAATATCTGTTTACTCTCCTACACACTCCTGAAAGCCCAGTTTGAAGGTCACTCAAGGTGAACATTAATTTGATGTCTTAGTTATTTGGAACTATGTCTGAAGAGCTGATACAGCAATAATTTCACATGTTTGTAACCTTGATAAGGCCAGGGCGCAGGATACTAGATTTTACTGTAAGAAAAGGAAATAAATTGGCTGTTTTTACATTGTGCTTATGCACTTGTGGTCATAGATAGAATATATTGATCACTCATATGTTCAACACCACTGAACATATAGTCAGTGCTACCAACTAGGCTAATGCCAATCTGCCTTAAATCCTACCCACTTTCTAGAAAACCCCCGCAACTCCGGAGGTTCATTAATTAAGTAATTCTGTCTTATACAATGATAATTGGGAGGAATATATTACAACAAATCAGCCTAGGGTAGAATCTTGCCACAATCACAGTGATACTTTTTGGCAAATAACACCATTTTAGTATCCTGGGGCTTATTTATAAACCCTGGGCAAATTTGCACCTGGGCAGTAACCCATAGCAACCAGTCAATGACTGGCTATTGTCTGCCACCTGCAGGTTGAACAATGAAAGCAAACCTTTGATTGGTTGATATGAGTTACTGCCCAGGTAAAAATGTGCCCAGTGTTTATAAATGAGCCCCATGGTGTTGGCAGGTTCCACTGCTTGTATGGTCTTCACAGCTTACCAATAATATACTCTTCAATAAAATATGTTAAAGCTTCACTGGATCATTCATAGACATAGATATCTAATTTATGCAGTAACTCAGATGCATTAGGAGCAATATCAATACGGACTAAATCACATAAAATCACACTACTATGTCCATATTCCTTTTTGTGCTGTTTTAGAACTGACTGGGACCAATATAACAGCTTTGAGTTTCCCACCAGACTTCCAGCAAGATTCACTTCACAGTTAACTGCAACCAGGAAAGGCTGAATGTATTCACGTGATAGGAATTTTATTAGTTTGTACTAAAATTAATATATACAGAGTAAATTGAACAAACAAAGTAGCAAACACGATATCTGGGTTACTTATTAAACTAGTCTGGGAGCAGTCAAAATAATGATGCATAGTACCTGTTTTTTGTTTAAAAGTAGTTTATATTCAAAACAATATCTTTTGGTCTGGACTAGACTGCAGTTTTTTTTGTTGTTGAATATAAATATTCAGAGAAGGCCCAATAAATTGTTTGCAGCCTGGTACAATAGTGTAAGCTTAGGTATTATATGATATTGTCAGGGCTTAGTGATAAGTGCCACCATGACCAATAAAGTACCAGTTATTACAATAAATTTAGCTGAGGCAGCAGCTGTGATGTCCCAGGGGTTATCTGCTAGCATTGCTACCTGTTATTAGTCTAGACAGCTTAGTATTTTTGCAGATACAGTCCATTTGTCTATCTACAGGCCACAAAACATCCATTTATTATCAATTAGGGGCATATTTATTAAGGTTCGACTTGTATTTTCTACAAAAATCCAAGTTTTCAAGTAAATTTTTTTGGTCAAAATTCATATTTTTGGGCTAATTTTTTTTTTTTTGAGATTCATTAATCCCCCAAATCTGGAAATAAAATGGATCCAAAAATACAGCATCTAAAACCTGTTGAGGCCATGTAGGATTCAATGTCAGAGGTCCCTTGAACCTTCATGATGTTCAATTTTTTTTCGGAGGGTTTTTGCTGAAAACTCAATCAATTCTTGTTCCAACTGAAAACGCGGTCAGTTTGAGTTTTCGGGTTGTTAACACCTGAACTTGCATTCAAGTTTTTAACATTTGAGTTATTTTTTTATAAATAATAGTTGTGAGTTCATTCGAAGTATATAACACTCTAAAGTTCAACCTTTGATAAATAAGTCCCATAATTTGTAATTCCACAACAATGTCTTCTGTTAGCAGACAACCCCCCTGGAAAATGTCAGCTGATGTCCTTTATTTAATTAGAATAGGTGGTATTAGAACTATTGCTGAAATACTCTGGTAGAAAAACTACTCATGTATCATTGGCCTCATGAAAAAACTTCCTGGTAGCTGAATCTGGTGCAAATAGTGCTGCTGCAACAATCCTTAATACTTATAAGCCAGCTCACATTTTCCCACATGCATTTACACCAGAATACTGTTGCAAGTATTGATGCCAGAAAACTACTGCAGGATGACACAAGATGCTTGTGTACTGATTCAAGTGTATCACCAAACAAGCATTGATGCAGTGCACATGAAAAATGGGGTTTTTAAGTCATCTCCATTGTTTACCAACTTAGTGTGAGCCAACCGGACTGACTGCATTAGGTCCCTGGATTCAATGCTTGAAAAACTTGTCTTTACCCCTATTGCAGGGAGACAATTCAACAGCTTCATTACCTTTTTTACCCCAAGTGCAGAATGGCTTTCCTTCACCTTAAAAGAAACTGACATTTTACAACCTTAATAAAATATAAAATAAGACTTCTCTTTGTTTTCAATAGTTTTACTGATAATTTAACATACATGTACTTATCTAACAACAGCATGTTGTATTTTTTACTTTTTAACAAAGTTGCTGATCTCATTGAAAATAAAGGAGAATAATTTACCCATATTTTAGAATTTAAAAGTTTTGCCTTGAATTTTCCCACCCTGCTTGGACATCTTTGCGAATTTGGTTTCTTTTAGGTGGAAAGGGAGTATAAATTGTTGGATATCTCCCAGGAATGTGATACCAAGCAGATTTGTGATTTAAAGAACATTGTTTAGATTTTGGCACTGATCTCATCAAAGGAAGTAAATATGAAAGTGAACTTGTTGGGCCTGTCATTGACTGTAGACATGAACTAGTGGGGCGAGCAAGGTTGCTGGCTAAGGAGCAGCTTGAAGGCTTCTTTCCAGTGGATGTTAATATTGAAGATGTTGAGGCACTTTGAACGCACCTGTGATTTTCTAAATTGCACAATACTGATATACTTTGTTGTTTTTCTTTTTGTAACAGAAGATGTTTTGCAGTTTCTTTAATACCACTCTTGCTTGTTAGGATGTCTTCATTATCAAACATAGAAATTGATGATTCTGGAGAATTGGTTTTCTGGCTGTTTGTAAAATGAGGGTATGTTAGCAGAGGGGAATTCCAAGCTCTTCCAGAGTCCATTTGGCTTTTTTCATAGTCACCATGCCCCAAATACACCTTGGTGCTCTGACATCTATTTTTCAGTTGTTTTAGAAAGCTTTTTTTAAAGAAAAAAACATCATGTCAGCAGTATAAGTAAACAAAAAGTCCTTAATTATTCACTCTTAAAAGGATTCTGTCATTATTTTTATGGTGTAGTTTTTATTTCTAAATTACACTGTTTACACTGGAAATAATTCACTCTACCATATAAAATGTCATTCCTAACCCAACAAGAGTATTTTTTAGTTGTAATATTAGTGTGTAGGCAGCCGTCTCAGGTCATTTTGCCTGGTCATGTGCTTTCAGAAAGAGCCAGCGCTTCAGGATGTTACTTCCTTGTTTTGTGACAAAAAGTCACGCGATTTCCCTCCCCACCACTAATTTGCATATGTTAATTAGGATTAGGTTCGGCCAGGCAGAAGGATTCGGCCGAATCCTGCTGAAAAAGGCTGAATCCTGGCCCAATCCTAGATTCGGTGCATCCCTACTTTTGCTGGTCACAATCTAATATGGCCCATTCCACATCAGATATGTGATCCAGATATTGGTCAGAGGAGATTGAAGCATATTTTGCCAGTTATTTTGTTGAATTAAATTGGTGAAAATAAGCTCCTTTAGTAACCTGGTCAAATAAGCAAATATTTACATGTAATGTCATTTTAAAAGTGAACAAAGGTCTAAAGGGAAAAAATATAATTAATAAATGTTAATTTATTCACTAGATCACATTTTCATTTGGGGTTATGAATCTAAAAGAACAACATTCTTGAACAGAAGACTCATATAAAGCCACTAAAGAGCAATGCCATGCAATCACTGAAGCTAAAACTAAACGTGTTGTACAGAGCTGATGGAAACCCTTCACTGGTTCACCAGTTCTATGCACAAAGAACTGGAATCTTCCGAATTCTACTAATTCTACTCTTGATGTACAGGATGCCGTTTAAGGAGAGGCTGCCAAGAGTGCACATACCAGAGATGTCAACCAACCCCACGTCATGAGGGAAATACTGATCCAGTCCTGGACTTTTTGTAAGCTTATTTCTTGTTTGAGACCTTATTTTATGTTTGAGACCTTACTTTATTTAGTGTAAAGATCCGGGCCTTACAAATAACAAGACTGGATGATTATCTCCCTCACAAAATAGGGCTGGTTGATATCGCTGACACACAAGTGGTCGATATACTGATTTAGGCTTCTGCAAAGATTGCGAAGGCAACTCTGGAGGGCCCCACTTAACATGTGACCATGCAGAACATGGACATATATTTAAATGCATCTCAATTGTGTTGTGTTTGCAGCGGGTGAAGTTTGGTATGTTCCAGTTGTAACATACAGTATGACCTGAAAAGGGTATATAAGCTTAATTGTGGCATGAAGTACCTCATATCAGCTATAATATTAAGGGGGAGTGCACAGAGTAATATACAAGGTAAAAATAGCAAATAAGAGCAACAAAAATCACTATTATAGCACACCAGACTTTGCTATAAAAATAGGGATAAACTTTGTGCATACTACCTGTCTCCATTACAACAGCATTCCCAGGTTACAGGAAAACAGCTCTCTAGCAGCTATTGTCGTATTGTCTCAGTTGCTGCATAGAGCTTTACCAAGGTTTTCTTTTATTGTGGACAATACAATTTAAACTAAATATCTTCAGGCCAACACCTTCATATAGAGGTATACAGTAAACGAGGACAGACTGGTAGAATTAACAACATCATCACAGACATGGGTCATATACTGGGTGAGACAATATTCTATACAGCCCAGGTTGCCAGGCCTGTAGTCAAATAACATTGTATTTTTACCTTGCTTCCTCACATTTTCCTCCAGCTATAGGCTTTCCATCTCTCACTCTCATGTTCACATACTTAGAAGCCTACTGGACAAACCTTACCTTTGGACCTCACAGCTCAAAGGATGATCGGGACCTTTAATGTTTGTTCTGATAGCTGCCGATTGTTGTATAAATGCAATACCTTCTTTGTCTATTCCAAATTCAGAACAACACAAGAGTTTACCTGTTGATGCAATGAAAAACAAAGAATAGCCATCATCCTTAAATGAAGTTTAGCTGCAACTTTCAGAAATGATTAACCCAAAGCTTTCCTGCTGCTTTTATAGAGGGTGGATTACACTTTCATCCACATGTAACCTTTGCCTTTATGTCTGAAAATGTGTAATTATAACAATAATAGTCACTTTAGACGGGAACAAATCTATATTTAAATGTTTTATGAGCAACACATGCTCTAAACACACTATAAACAACAGGATTTAACATAAAAAGAACAGCCAATTTTAGTGTAAAGTTGTGATGGCTTAATAAATTTAGGAAATGGTTTGGTAGCTCTTATGTGTAATACAAATATATAGAGGCGCAAGTTTTAATAAGTAATAAGCTATACCCTCAAACCTTATTATATGTAAAGTAAATCAAATTCATGATCAATACTGCTATATGCTGTGGAAGAACATGATAAAAGCATTACCTCTCTTAAATAAAGTACTGCTCAGGCTTAGCTCCAGATTCTGCCTTCTTTCCACTGACTGCAGAAATGCTACATTGGCTTCTTTTATTTCTATTACCTCCTTGTAATTTTCAAGTGCATGTAGCCTGTGGGAACTAAGAACATTAACCAATTAGGTTTTATAGAGTCATAAATTATGTATTCAGAGTCGTAGCATTTAGTCATCAGGGAGAGAGACAGAAATCACAAATGTGGAGTCTTAGTCCACTTCATGAATATGGAGTCTTTGAAGTTGGTGTTTGTTTTTGCTGCTTTTTTATTCATAATGTCCAATTGTTGGTGTACATATTGTCAGATTCAGAAAGATAGTATTAAACAGTGTTACGCCAACAATGAAAAAAAAGTGCAGTTCGCTATAGTGAATTTGTCATTTAGAGGGTTATTTATCAAGGTCGAATGTCGATATGTCCAATTTTAGAGCTACGTGAAAGTTTTTAAACCTCAAATGAACTCGAATGATCTCACAACTTAAATGGTTTCTAATGTAAGAAAAAACTTGAATGGAAAAGACTCGAATAGTTAGAGTAGCAAAACCCAAACAATCTAATTCTAATTGATCGAGTTTTCTGTGAAAAAAAAAAAACTGAGCGAAACTAACCGGAAAAAAACGTGAACATCATTAAGGCTACATAGTTCAAGGTACCTCTGACATTGACTCCTACATAACCTTGACAGGTTTTAGATGGTGTATTTTCAGATTCAAGCTATTTCCAGGGTTGGGGTATAATTAACTGGAAAAATCTAAAAAAAATTTGACTTAAAGATAGCCTTGAAAAAAACAACTCGAACCTTAAAGGACCAGTAACGTCACATTTTTTTGTAAAAAAATTGTTTGTATATAACGAAAAAAAACACCACAAAATATTTAACTTTAAAATCGCAAAGTCTTTATTAAGAAATAACTTACCGAAACTCTGCTTGCGACACTTGATTTCTCCTCCCTGCCTTCTATAGGAGATAGTATTAAATTCACAGATCCGCACACACACTATTATTTGCAGTCGGGGAAGTGGCCCCTCTTTCTATTATACCACTGATGAAGGGAGGTTGAACCCCCAGAAATGTTGATCTTACTGGTGGTATAATAAAAATAGGGGCCACGTCCCCGATACAGATAATAGTGTGTGTGTGTGTGTGTGTGGATCCGTGAATTCACTACTGTTGATAAGGGACCTTGCCAGGTCGACTGAGGACAGCACCACCATTGCAGTGAAAGAGGAGTTGCGGGAGAACGGTAGATATAACACATTACCTTGAATTTCTATAGGAGATTGCCAGGGAGGAGAAATCGAGTGCCGCACGATGGATCGTCGCCCTGTCGCCTTTTCTGAAGAGGAGCTCAAGCAGAGTTTTGGTAAGTTATTTCTTAATAAAGACTTTGCGATTTCAAAGTTAAATATCTCTGGGGTTTTTTAATTTGGCATTTAATTTGTAGTTTGACTGTCAGTATAAGTTTTGCTTATTTGATCACTAGCTACAGTATTTTGTATTATGTGTTGTATAAACACAGTATATTATATAAACAAAAAGGAATAACTTTACACATAAACTGTCAATATGATAGCAGGCAGGCACCAATTTGAACGCGAATGTATAATCCAGGAGCCAAAGTTTGTAGTTACAAGAACATTTTTATTTTACATTATGATTAAAAGGTATCAGCCTCATGCGTTTTGTGTCAAGCAGGGAAACTCAATCATAATACAGTATATTATATAAACAAAAAGGAATGTCCAGTAACTTTACAAACAACAGTGGGGATAAAAGTCTGCATAAACTTTACATAGAAGATTTGATTCTGTATGCAAACCTATGATCATGAAAAATACTACTGCCTTTAAGAATTAGACTATAAGCTCCAATGGAGCAGTGTCTGATGTATCATTTCTATAAAAGCGCTGCGGAATATGCCAGCATTATATAAATAAAGAAGGATTAAAATAATGATTTGCAACACACAAAAAGTAAAACACAACTCCCCACATGCAGGGAGTGACAGAGAAACATACTATAGCAGCACAGTAGTTACACACAGCCTATGGCAAACTTAGCTATCCTGGGTTATAGGTTGCCACCATTTAAAATACATATATATACTTTTAGTCTTTTCTGCAGACTGCTAAGTTTTCTGTGTAGCCATACAACACATGTTTCAACTAACTGCTAGTGATTTATGATGTACTGTAGGTTTTAAATGTGTCCATGGGTTAAAGGAACAGTCAAAAAATGAAAGTGTTTTAAAGTAATAAAAATATAATGCAGTGTTGCTCTGCACTGGTAAAACTGGTGTGTTGCTGTGTAGTAATGGGGGCAGTCATTCAAAGGAGAAAAAACTCAGGTTATACAGCAGATAAGCTCTGTAGAACATAAGGGCAGAGACACACGCAAAGATACGGGGAGATTAATCTCCCGGCGACAAATCGCCTCTTCTTCGGGCAACTAATCTCCCCAAACTGCCTTCCCGCCAGCTAGAATCTAAATCGCCGACGGGATGGCACTATAGATAGATTTTCGAAGTTGCCAAAAGTTTCCTTGTAAATGGCAACGTCGGGCGACTTCGGAAAACGAAGCGATCCACTGTGCCATCCCGCTGGCGAGGGTATATCAAAAAGGTTGAACTTGATGGACGAGTGTCTTTTTTCAACCTTTGAACATTGAACTTACTACATATTTTCACCAAGAAGAGTCTGTAAATCTGCAAAGTACTCTCGAGCCTCTCCAGTAAGGAGGCTTTTCTTTCCGTACAGTTTGCTTCGTATTTCTAAACATTCACAGAGATGTTTTTCAGACTCATAAATGTCCCCAGAATACAATCTAAAAAACATAATAAATAATGTAACAGTGCGAGTATCAAGGAACATTCAAAAAAGGTAAATTTTAGTGCATGGTTGGTTGGTTTTGAGTGAGTTAGACTCACTGAAATGCAAAAATCCTTTTAGTAAATGCAAAATCCTTTTTATGGAGAGTGCAATATAAACTCAGTTTGGTCACTGCAGGAGTAGGGCATTATTAATATTCAACACAAACTAAACATTAGAATGTTATTCATAGGTGATAAAACACAGGAAAAAGTATGAGGATCAGAAAAGAATATTCCTAAATGTCCATGTTCAGGCTATATCTGGATGGACAGAAATGTGGTGAAATTTAAGAAGCTACTCATTAGGTATAATACACATTAAAGGGGACATATGGGGTACATAATAATTTCATGTAAAACTGCTAAGATCGGTGTATGCACTTTTGCAATTTACATAATTACATTTTTTTTTCTGATTTCAAGATATAAGCAGCTTCTGTTACTAGCTGTGAGTTAGTCAGGCTAGCTAGAAAGATCAGCATTGTGCTAGACAGGCCAGCTAGTAACAGCCATAAAATGCTGCTCCGAGGAGGGTTATTCCCCAGGCAGTTTATGGTGTAATATTGCACCAAAAATAGTCAGGAAGTACCTTTGCTACTTTTCAATAAATTTGATTGAGAATAACTGGTGTCCACTCATTTTATAGTGTACTTAAGTGTACTTTGTGTTAAGAGTTTAAGTTTGGCAAAATATAACTTTTCCTCAACTACTTTAGGAGTGCCCAGCTGAGAAAGAGTCTCAGTGTCATAGTGTATGCATGCTTTGCCCAAAAAGCAGCTGGAGTAAGGTATTGCTACCAAGAAAGGGTTACAAAATGTTATGGAAAGCCAGCCTGAGAACAACAAAAGTTTAAGAAACGCTCACAAAATGAAAGATGAGTCAGAGTAATTCCATCATACAATCTCGGGGAAACAAAGCAAGGGATTAAATATAAATTGAGCTTTAAGTGTTCAGCCAAATCTCTCAGCTTGGCTGAATCAAATCTGAACCCTTAAAATCATGTAAGTTTAGGTCAAACAATTAAAGGGATACTGTCATGGGAAAAAAAATTTCTTTCAAAATGAATCAGTTAATAGTGCTGCTCCAGCAGAATTCTGCACTGAAATCCATTTCTCAAAAGAGCAAACAGATTTTTTTATATTGCATTTTGAAATCTGACATGTGGTTAGACATATTGTCAATTTCCCAGCTGCCCCAAGTCATGTGACTTGTGCTCTGATAAACTTCAATCACTCTTTACTGCTGTACTGCAAGTTGGAGAGATATCACCCCTCCCTTTTCCCCCCCAGCAGCCAAACAAAAGAACAATGGGAAGGTAACCAGATAGCAGCTCCCTAACACAAGATAACAGCTGCCTGGTAGATCTAAGAACAACACTCAATAGTAAAAACCCATGTCTCACTGAGACACATTCAGTTACATTGAGAAGGAAAAACAGCAGCCTGCCAAAAAGCATTTCTCTCCTAAAGTGCAGGCACAAGTCACATGACCAGGGGCAGCTGGGAAATTGACAAAATGTCTAGCCTCATGTCAGATTTCAAAATTGTTCTTTTGAGAAATGGATTTCAGTGCAGAATTCTGCTAGAGCAGCACTATTAACTGATTCATTTTGAAAAAAAAAAATTTTCCCATGACAGTATCCCTTTATGGAAAACACAAATAGTGTGAAAGTTGTTATTCCCCTTCGTTACACTAATATTCATAGCCAACTTAGGGTTCACATTCAGTTCAAAGGTTCAGGCAAATCCTTTATGACAGATATGTGATTCAGCCAAAAACCAAAAATCTAGATTTGGTGCATCCCACTATAGACCAAATTCATGCAATGAGATAAGGGCACAATACACTACAATTGTTTCTTTAAATCACTTACCTGTGAATACCTTGACATAGTTCTAATTCTGCTTGCTCATAGGGTTTAGGTGGGATTAACTGAAAGTGTCTTGAAGCTTCTTCCAGATACTGGTTGTGTTGGCCTTTGAACTCAATGGAATTAAAAAGGGCTAAATTGCATATTAATCTGCCTTTTCAAAACAGAGGATAAAAAGGTTAAAACATATTTATGCCAAATTCTGCTTCAGATATTTTTATTCTACTATTATGCATGCTAGTGCAGTAAAGCATAACACCTAATCAGCAATTACCTTTAATTGGTCTAGTGCACTTAGAAAATTGAAAACTTAATTGTTATAGGTTACTGCACTGGGACAAATTTATTGTAGGCAAAGGCATCAATAATAAAAATAATTATCAAATGTAAAGGATTTTTCATAGGATCAATTGCAATTCCTTTACCACATTAATACATTAACAGCCACAATCATGCGCAAAGTAAGCTATAACAACTTTAAAGAAACCCCAAAAAAAAAACCATCAAAATCATATAAAATCAATAATACCCTTGAGTTCAAGTAATTGGACATTATCTTCCACATTTTCTGCAGGTATCCGATCAAAATTGTAAAAAGCTTTCTGATAATAACAAATCGCTTCCTTGCATGATCCGATTTCACGATACAGATCTCCCAAGTGCTTTTGTGCCCACAAAAGTATTTCTGTAACTCTTGTTACTGCTTTTCCTGATTCCATCTAAAAAAATGTGTTTACAGTAAGTATATGAGTACAGTAATGGCTATGGCTAGATGCCGCAGATTCACTTGCAAGCAACAAGATCCATTATTAATGTCATCTTTATAATCACTCAGTCTTTAAATTCTTATGCATAAAGAGCCCAAATAAACACTCAAAACTATCACAAACCTGCAACCTTGGTGCAAGTTAGGAACTGCCATACAACTAAATTAGTCAAAACTACTGGAAAACTCTCAGAGCATTCCAAGGTTACAGACGTGAGAAAATCTTGATATTACCAAAGAAAAAGATATTGCAAGGAGGCAGTGGTGGTAGCAAAAGCCATTCAGTACACTGCGACCTTGTCCCTTTATATGTAATGAATTAAAGGGGTGGTTCACCTTTTTGTTAACTTTTGGTATAGTATAGAATGGTCAATTCTAAACAACTTTCCAACTGATCTTCATATTTATTTTTATTCGTTTTTTAATCATTTGCCTTCTTCTTCTGACTCTTTCCAGCTTTCAAATGGGGGTCACTGACCCCATCTAAAAAAACAAATGCTCTGTAAGGCTACAAATGTATTGTTAATGCTACTTTTTCTTACTCATTTTTTTATTCAAGGCCTCTCCTATTCATGTTCCAGTCTCTTATTCAAATCAGTGCATGGATGCTAGGATAACTTGGACCCTAGCAACCACATTGCTGGAACTGCAAACGGAAGAGCTGCTGAATAAAAAGCTAAATAACTCAAAAACCTCAAATAATTAACTCAAAGGTGAACAAACCCTTTAAGTAACTTCTGATATGCGTATATTCTTGATTTGAAGTGGTAAGAAGGCAACCGTGCTGAATGCAACTATATAGAAGAGCAAGAGGTGGCTTCCTTAAATGAAATTTGAGCAAAAACTGGGCCAAAAATATTGGGCACAACTGTGTTTATCTTATATGACTGCATTTGTGTATGAGACTTCTCTAGACCTTAGAGCATGGCCCATCCAGCATTCCAGTATGTTGCTGTAGCCTGCACATCATTCTACATATTCTACCCTGCAAGTTGAGAATGAGTGTGGTAGCACAAAATAGAAGTCTGAGTGGGGTTTTTTTCAGGTAGACCTGCACTCAGACCTAAAACCTGCATTTTAATTCAATTTGACCTTTTACCTGATCTAATTGCAATATCTTAATTCACAACATGACAAATAGGACTTGATATCATCATAACATCAATTGAGCATGGGGGATGGTTGGGCATTGGTCTATTGTGAAATGTAACCCCTAGCTGCATTTCTCACCAACAACAAGACCTTGTTAAGCCTTGTTATATGTGTTTAATAAAAAAATAGACATTCCTTTTAAAATGCCTGATATTAATATTTTGATCATTACATGATTTCAATGCTATGCTAGGAATCTTTTGCGTCTCCATAATCTGATATTTGAATTCACAGGCTCCTTTGGTGCATAAATAAAATACACACCTTGATGCTTTACTCACCAACTGCAACTGATTTTCAACAGATAAGAATACATTTTTTGCTTCAACGGTCTTGCCAATATGCTTCAGACACTGAGCAGCAGAGCATAATGCTTGATAGTGGTCCACTAGCTCACCAAATTCTTCTTTCGCACCCTCTGCAAATGAAAAGACAACGACATACTTGTATATAGTTTATAATAATATTCAATATGAATAATTACATAGGTTTGATGAAGTGTCTGTTCATGTTCCATCAGTACATTATAATAGTGGAGAAGTAGTTTGGCAATTTAACAAATCTTACAAATCGTTACAAAAAAACGAAATAATACTAAGCATTAAACTGGTAGTATTTTGCCACCTGCTGGATTTCCTTTGAACTTGCAATTTTATATATATATATATATATATATATATATATATATAGTGAACACTGGGAGCCTTTAAAAGTTAAAAACTTGTTTTATTTATTAATACATTTATAAAAGAACAGGCCTGGGGTTTTCCGGATAAGGGGTCTTTCCATAATTTGCATCTCCGCACCGTAAGTCTGCTATAAATAATTTAAACAGTACATAAACCCACAAATAAGGATTATTTGTATCTTAGTTTGTTTCAAGTAGAATATACTATTTTGTTAATTATCACAGGTTTAAGCAGGTTTAACTTGCTCACTGTTTACCAATTAGGGTGCCACAGAGGCCAAATTTTCAAGGTTGAGAAACAAGATTCATCACAATCACTGGTAAGTCTAATGGGTATTATAGTTAAGCATGGACAATGGTAAAGAGGTTGATCAGTAAACAGAACTTGAGCTTGTTTAGGAATACTGGGCACATTTACATTTGGGAAGTAACAAATAGCTACCAGTGATTGGTTGCCATGGGTTGCTGACAAGGTGGCAATTTGTGTGTGACTTCACTTGAACACAAATGCAGGAGGAATAAAGAAGTTTCAAAACTTGCACAAGATTTTTCCAAAACAAACACCAGTATTCTGAAAAACACATTGCATTGTGGGTAAATGAACATTGTAGTCCTCATAAGAATTCAAGCCTTAGGTTCTGAATTTCTCTCCTGCACCTGCAATGTGGTCCATCATTCTTTGACACTCCACAGCTGGATCCTTTCCAGACAGAGACAGAAACTGCCAATAATAAACTAAGTCCATTTTCATCTGATGTCCAAACTTTGTGTTTCTGAAGACCGCACCAAGATATCTATGATCAAAAAACACACTCATAACCTGGATAAGTAGAATAATTAAAAAAAACTGAAAATATGTCAAAAGTTTATGACAGATTTAACTTTTAAAATATGTAGCTATCATAGATAATATAATAGAGCAGGGCTGTCCAACTGGCATGCAGCCCGCGATCCCCCTTATGTGGCCCTCCACATAAAAGTCTGCCTGCTGTGTCTGCTTACCATATGTAAAATTTAAAAGGTATCACTACAGAGATTAACTAGCCCTTGCATAGTTTAAACCTCAAATTCAGACTAATCCCCTGTAATGTTCACCGGTACTGCACACATTGTTCACCTGTTCACACTTTATACAAAATGCTAATGGGGCACCAGAACTGTGTCACTGTATGTAGTTCCTCTTAGGTCCTGATTCCTGTCTCCTGCTCTGTTCTGCCTTCCCTATGCTCCCTGTGTGTGTGTGTCATACTTGTGTCATGCCTGCTCTTTGCACCCTTTGTTTGCCATACTATGCCTAACCTACAGTCAGGCCAGTTAATCTCTGTAGTGATCCCTATGGAACATAAGCCTGGTATTTGTTCTGGGGAGTTGTTGGCATTTGAAAATTATTGTTAGGTGACCTTAAGGTGTTTAATCATATGCTGGGGTACTGTATTATACACAGGGGAGGAGGAGGCATATAGATTTAAGGGTATGTCTAAATATGACTTAACTTTTTTCACATATGAGAGGCATCCCTGCCAGTGCCGGGCCAAGGTAGTTCGGCACCCTAGGCAAGAGCTTCAATCAGTGCCCCCCTGTCCTGCATTACCATTTCTCTCCTTACCATGATGGTTTTTAAATAAAGAAAGCTAGAAAATGTACAACACTTTTTCATTTATATTACTGCCCCCTGTACCTGTACCAACATCCATCCGTAATACAGCCCCCCTGTACCTGTGCCAGCAGCCATCCATCATACTGCGCCTCTGTACCTGTACCAGCAAGCCCAGCAGCCATCCATCATACTGCCCCCCCCATACCTGTGCCAGTAGCCATCCATTATACTGCCCCCCCATACCTTTACCAGCAAGCTCAGCAGCCATCCATCATACAGCCCTCCAGCTGCCTTCATATTGACGGAATCGTTACCTGCGCCAGCAGCAGCCAAAAATAAATCTGATCACATCTTATTGCCCCCAAGTATTTATGTACCTGTGCCACGCCTAACCCAGCAGCAACAGCAAACATATGGCCCCCGGCCCAAATCTGTACCTGGCTGTGCCAGCAGGAAGCTTCACACCTAACCAACTATGTAGAGCTGCTTAACTTCCATGCTACACACTCTGGCATGCATCAATATCATACTTTCTGTTCCAGTTTTCCTGCTTTTAAAATCTGCAGTTTACTGCATGTCCATCTACAGTTTACAGGCAATGTACAAAAATATTCACACAGAGAAGAGCACACACAAGTAGATTAGACTGCTTTTGGTACTTTATTCAGCTGTCATGTTTCAGACCACAGCTTGCAGCCTGACACACATCAGCTAATTAAAGTACCGGTAGAAATATAATCTACATATGTATGCTCTTCTCTGTGTGGCTATCATATTGTGAATCAGGCAATGGTAAAATGGAGTTGCGCACCAGCAGCATGTCATTTTCCTACAGCTCAGGATTTATTAAGTGTATAATCGATATACAGACAAAACACAACACCATTTCATACCTTTTGTTTAAAAGAAATGTGGCTAAACCAAGTTTATCACCAATCATCTTAAGATGCCATGGCACTTCCTCGTAAGATTGTCTTGAAACATGTAAATGCTGAAAATACTTAATGAGAACTTCATGAAATCTCTTTCTTTCAGGATTCATGATGAGGCTTTCATTGATTGGGATAAAAACACCTGAAATAAATATGCTATTATGGTTAAAATCTCTCCTAGGAAAATTGTCCCTACTATTACTTACCATTGTTTTTGCACACATGCAAATATATTCTAGACTGACTAAGCAATCAAAAAGGGCAGTGTCATAGCCTGACACATAATGAATTACATTCCTTCTACTCTGAATTTTAATATGGATGGTAAGCACTGGCATTGTGGGCAATCTTTATCTGAATGCTCATCTCAAACAATAAAACAATATACAGTAAAGGGACAGATATATTTAAACAGTTAATTGCTATTACTCACATGCAAAACTCATTTCATGTTACTACTTTTATCAGTACCAGAGGAAATCTACTCAAATATGCACACTTGCTCACGGTGTAGGGCTCAACAACGAGTTTCATTTGGGACACGTTGTTTATGTCGCTCACTCTTCTGTGAAAGGAACCAAAAATGTGGTCTTGCCTTTGCAAGTGACACCCACGCATTACTTCTATGGCATTTCCCTTACATATTGTTAGGATATATACAAAGCACTAAAAAAAACTGCAAGAAATAGCAAAAATTTACACTGGAAAAAAGTAATTATTAGGTCAAAATTTCTACCCTGAAAAATTTGAAGCATAATGTATTGTTTACATAAAGTATGTGTTTGTAATTGGTACAATATACACTTTAATTTCATACTATCGGTACCATGGTCACGTCTTTGATCTCTGTTGTAAACAAGCGAGTACCGTTTAGAAATTAGGGCTGACTAGAAACTTCAGGATAGAATGAACAGGATCAATAATATGGTCTTTTTATGTGAACACTGTAGATTCCACACCTGATGGCACTTACAAAGTTAATCATACATATTTTGACACAAACATTCGACAGGGAAAATAGTAAATAACTGCACTTACCAAGCAGCAAATGTTCAACAACATCCTGAAATGTTCTATGACGAAAGTGCAAAAGACCATCAGGTTTCTCTTTAATCCACTTAGATGTCATGGAACGAAAGGCAGCCCAATGTAAAGAGGTAACTTCATATTTATATTGGTATCCCAAGACTTTCAGAAGATGTAGAATATCACGATCGTTCAAGCCGCAACGAGAAGTACTAAGTAAACACAAGACATCTACTACCCAGCCTTTCATACCTGGCGGTTAAAAGTTACAAATCATGAGTGTATTAACTTCTGATGAATTCAGTCCTTTTGTAAGGACATTTGTAAATTGCAAATTTTAAAAGCAACAGGTGCTTAACTGACAACAATAGTAGTAATTCCCATTTGTAATCAATTGTCAATTTCTCAGGTTATACCATGACAAGTGGAAAATAATGCATGATAAATTCCTTGACTGTCCAGTCATGCGTTCTTTTTTTCATTTACATAAGCTGTGTACATATTTCATAAGTCTCATGATCAAAACAGGAAAATGTAAAGAAGTGTGATACATTTCATTGGCCAAATAACTAGAGTATAAAATGCAAGCTTTCAGTTAGCCCTAAGGGTCACCTACAAGGTACTGTTTTATTATTAAAGGGGAACTCCGGCTTCCAAACCAAAATCTGAAGAGGCCCACACAACACAGAAAACCCTAATATACCCATCACAGTTACCTATTTCTTCAAAAAGTATAAATAAATGCCACTTTTTATGCTGAAATCCAGCTGTTCTTTTCCTGTAATCTATTGGAGTTGGCCTTCCTGTAATTCACAGCTTTCTGGATAACAAGTTCCAGAAAAAAGAATGCCCTGCAGATAGTAAGTTTAATTGAAGATAGCCATAGCATATACAGTCTAATTTGCGGGGATATGTTGCATTTACCTGTAATAGATTTTTCCACAGGAAATGGCTTGTTTTTCCCTTTACATTGCTTTTTGCATGTCCAGCTGTAGTCATTAACCCAGCGTTCTATGATCAGTGAAAATAGCTCTTTAGCGGACCGAGCTCTCAGAAGTCCTTTTAGGTACTGGGGCTCATCCTTGGACATTTTGCATGTGTTCAGTTCATTTGCCAGCAAGGCAACATGGAGGAGGGTCATTTTTCTTTCCCTGTTTACAATGCTTTTCAGCAAATCCTGCGAAATATGCCTCATGGGCATTGCTAAATGTTTGTGAAAGATGCACAGCCGAATGTTTTCATCCCATACATTTTCATATTCAGCCAGTAGAACATCTGAACGGCTTTTTAAACATTTGTAAGAGTGGTGTGTTGGAGAGGTTGTCAGAATTATTTTGCAGGAATCAGGCAAGTTGGCTGGCAACCATAGAAAGCCCTTTGCCTAGTTTTAAAAACAAATGTTTTGAGTCAGCTTTAGAAAAGCAAAAGTAACTCACCTAACAAATGATGCTTAGTTCTGAATATTATACTTGCTCTGCAGGTAATCCGTTAATTCCAGACAGTCCATCAACACCATCGAGTAGCAGGACACAGGGTTTTAATGTGATACACGACAAAAAAACCTCCACAAGTAATGGGAAAACCCACATATCCGTATCATTTTCACTGGTGAACAAATCTTCAGCTTGGATACCTGAATCATAAATAGATGTTACAAAGCACAATCACAATGGAAAGAAGAATTTATTAGAAATATAAATGTGCTAAGGACTTGTTTCCAACAGACACATTTGTAAGAGTCAAATGTATCAATTTTACAAAGATGAAAGGGGTCATTTATTTATGCCCCAGTCTCATAGTTAAATCTGGTTGAAAAAAGACAAAGTCCATCAAGTTCAACTCCTCCAAATGAAAACTCCAATTCCATACACACAACCCTCCCTACTTTTACATAAATTAAATATGCCCATATCTATAGAGAAAACTATAGAGTTTTGTATCACAATAGCCTTTGATATTATGTCTGTCCAAGAAATCATCCAAGCCATTCTTAAAAACATTAACAGAATCAGCCATCACAACATCAGCCGGCAGTGCATTCCACAACCTCACTGTCCTCACTGAGAAGAACCACCTACGGTATGTTGCTTCAAATGAAAGTTCTTTTCTTCTAGTCTGAAGAGGTGGCCTCATGATCCTCTTTATGGGTAAAAAGGTTCCCTGCTATTTGTCTATTATGTCCTCTAATGTGTTTGTAAAGTCTAATCATGTCCCCTCGCAAGCACCTTTTTTCCAGAGAAAACAACCCCAACCTTGACAGTCTACCCTTATAACTTAAGTCTTCCGTCCCTCTAACCAGTTTAGTTGCATGTCTCTGCACTCTCTCCAGCTCATTTATATACCTCTTAAAGGAGAAG
This sequence comes from Xenopus laevis, assembly GCF_017654675.1. Taxonomy (NCBI): domain Eukaryota; kingdom Metazoa; phylum Chordata; class Amphibia; order Anura; family Pipidae; genus Xenopus; species Xenopus laevis. The sequence continues at coordinate 56,636,646 of NC_054375.1, read as the reverse complement.
GAAAGGTTAAAACTAAGTAAGCCTTATCAGAAAGGTCCATCTAAATATACCAGTAAACCCCCAAAGTAATGTTGCTCTGAGTCCCCTGTCAAAAGAAACACTGCATTTCTTTCCTTCTATTGTGTACACATGGGCTTCTGTATCAGACTTCCTGCCTTCAGCTTAAACCTCATTGCCCTGGGCAAGAGCATGCTCCATTTGCTCCTCTCCCCCCACCCCTCCCTTCTCTACTGTAATCTGAGCCCAGAGCAGGGAGAGACTCAGGCAGGAAGTGATGTCACACCACATTAATACTGCAGCTCCTATTCTAAACAAACAGAGAGTTTCTAGAGCTTTTTACTCAGGTATGGTAAAACATTCTACAGAATAAATATAGCATTCTAGCTTGCACTATTGCAGCAAATCTATTGGCAATAAAATGCCTCCGTAGCTTTCCTTCTCCTTTAAGGACTGGAGTCCAAAACTGCACTGGATACTCCAGATGAGGCCTTACCAGGCATAATATTGTTTTCATCCCTTGAGTTCATGCCCTTTTTTATGCAAGACATAACTTTATTTGCTTTAGTAGCCACAGAATGACACTGCCCAGAATTAGACAACTTGTTATCTACAAAACCCCAAGATCCTTCTCAGGAAGCTCCCAACAAACTGCCATTTAGTATATAACTTGCATTTATATTATTTTTGCCAAAGTGTATTTGTATAATGTGTATAATGTTGTATTTATCAACATTGAACCTCATTTTCCAGTTTGCTGCCCAGTTTCCCAACTTAGACTTATCACACTTAGACAAATCATTTCATAAGGTACATATCTGCAGTGTCCAATGCGAGTACAGAGCACAGTGCCTATGGACACAAGACAGCCCTGTCCATAGTTCCTGCCATAGGCCAGGCCGTAAGTACAGAGCTTCCTAGCAGCCTATGCCCACTGGCACTTCAAACTTGCACATCTGAATGATGACTTCCCCCAGCCATCATAAACATAGCACTGTTAAACACAGGCAGCACTGTATTCTTGATTTTGAATCCTTACAGATTAGAGGATCTGAATCAGAACCCTTGAAGACAGTTCCTGCTATCTGTAAGGATTCCAAATCAAGAGGAAGGGACTGCATTTCTTAAATGAATACAGTGCTGCCTGTGTTTAACAGTGCCCTATTCATGATGGCTGGGGAAAGAAATCATTCAGATGAGGTGACATTTTTGATTCCCAGATAAAGACATTTTTAATTTTCCCCAAAATGTAATATGCAACTCAGGGTTCAGCTTTGTTTTGATATTTGGCAACATTTTTGGTGGCAGATTCAGCTGACTTCAAAAATTATGGATATTGGTGCATTCCTAGTTAAGACCTAAAATGATTGTTAGCTGCTTAGATCAGACAGAGGATTCATATTTACCAAAGTATTGACACTGGAGCACTGTAATGCAATATCGCATGAAAGACATGATGTTGCTGCTTCTTCCACTACTGCCAACAAAATATGAGATTACTGTGACATCTGGGTTATTTTTCCTAACTGAGTGAAGCCATTTGGCTGCAATAGTTGACTTTCCACAGCCCTGATCTCCATACAGAACAAGGACAGAAGTGGATCCAGATCTGGAAACAGACACAATAAATGTTTTTATTGGGTAAAAAAAGTAGCATGACAAGATATGGAAAACATTGACCGGACTATTGTTAGGTTCAGGTACTCGGTGCAATTTTGGTACTTTCGATTTTTCTCTATGTTATTTATAAATAATGGAGATGACCAGGGGATGGGACATGTTTCTGTTGCTTTAGGGATGTTTTGTTAAAAAAAAAATTTAAAAAATATTCTGTCTTTTGCTTACTCACTAATATGAGAGTTAAAAACACTTCAAGTGAACTTCAAGTTTCAACTTCAAGTGAACCAACTAGTCAGTTTACTTCAGGCTGCATTTTGCATTGATCAGTTTTGTTCACTTCCATTATACTTGTTGAAGGCTATTCAAAATGTGAGTCTCCCAAAATGTAAGTCCTGTAAGTGTGGACCTGTTTTTGATATATATCTTTATGTATACGGTAGAAAGCATTTTCTATCAGTGGGACCTGTTCTCCAGAATGCTTGGGACCTGGGGTTTTCCGGATAATGGATCTTTCTGTAATTTGGGTCTTTATACCTTAAGTCTACTAGAAAATCATGTAAACAGTAAATAAACCCAATAGGCTGATTCTGCTTCCAATAAGGATTAATTATATCTTGTTAGGGATCAAGTACAAGCTACGGTTTTATTATTATAGAGAAAATGGAAATCATTTTTAAAAATTTGGATTATTTGGATAAAATGGAGTCTATGGCAGATGGCCATTCTGTAATTCAGAGCTTACTGGATAACGGGTTTCCAGATAACAGATCCCATACATGTACCTTAATGAGTTATGATAATGACATACTGTACCTGGCAGCTATATTATGAAAAATATTGCAATCTATGCGTCCAGATTCGAGGGAATGAGTACATTGTTTTTCTGTCAGCACACCAAACACAAAGGCACCCAAGACTGTAAGTAGTTTGTTTGATTGTTCTGTTGGCACAAAATCCTTGCAAAGGCACTCTGCAAAAGCTTCATTGTAAGCATGCTGAAGGCTGTGCTCATGACCTTCAGAACAAATGATCGGAAATCATGCATGTGCTTAGTTGCAGACATTAGAAAATGTGCAATATATATCTTAACCCATCATAAATATCACAAAGAGATCAATTCCCACACATTTCCCACTAGTGTGAATGTAGCAGTAGAGGAAGGCTCCTGCATATTCAGCTGCTTGCCAAAATAAAATTGTGTCCTGTGAAGCACTATACTATGCACTTTGTATTATTTGTCAGAAAACTCCTGCCTGCCCATTTTTAGAAGCTCTGGAGCATTAAAGTGATGCCTATGTTGTAAAATGAAAAAGGAGTGACTCTTTTCTCTGTACCAGAAGTTAGACATGACATTTCATTTCAGCTACTAAAAAAAATAATAAAGAGAATTATGCTACTGACCAATATTTTTAGGAGTGGCTGAGAGAGGATACAATCTCTTAATTATATCACGCCAGTCTTTCAGCACCAACTCTCCAAGTTCCTCTTTAGTTTTAAAGAACCTCACCGGAAACCCTTTATCCACTATTCTGATTTTCAGTTCCCAGATTTTTGATCTCTCATATTCATTTTCACTTTCAAAAGTGGAAATAATGGTCTTCTTCTCTTCTCCATTTGCCGTTTGCAATTGTTCTTCAATGTATGTATGATCTCTAAAGTAGAAATACTGAAATCCAGCATCTCTTGAAAATGCAGCATGGTGGATTTCCAGTTCCGTGATGCTGCACTCTCTGTTCCCTTCTTCCAGTACCCATGGATAGCCACTATTAGCTGCCACCACAAGCTTCTGCTCCACATTTGGTAAAGTAGATAATTCTGAAATATTGGAAGAATTAAAAGGGCGACATCGAGCCTCGGGAACAAACTCTCCATAAGTGTGACCTAATATACATATGAAAAAAGGTGATGAACGTTCAATGTATTTGAGGGACAGCATCAGCTGGTCAGAGACATTGAAAGGTTTTACGTGAAAAAGCTGGTCCTCTACTGTCCACTTCAGATCAACAGCTTTGAAGGAAGTTCCGCGAGCATAGCAGAAGTGATTGAGTTGCTCAAATATATTTTTGTTCAGATAATTTCTCTCTTCTTGGAAATCTTTTATTGTTGAACATACATAAGGGCAGATTGGTGGTCTGTGCATAAAGTAATATCTGGGATCCTTTTGCATTGTAGAATTTGAGTATTTGGATTCTTCCGAGTACCTTTCAAGAAAGCAGCAAGTCTGCAGCGTCTTTCCAAGATAGATTCAGCAATTTTAGATTGTTCGGTAGAATTCCAGCTGTTATCATTTGGATTGTAAAAGTAGCACTTGCTGAAACAAATATAAATTAAACAGAAAGAGTGGTTGATTGCATGTAAACATTTCATCCTATCTATATTTTAAGTATATTAAGAGTACAGATTCTTATACTAAAAGGAGTTATTGACATTCTTTAGTGTGTTTCATTATTCTGCATAACGTGCAAATTAGTGCAACACAAATGTTGTTGCTGGCATTAAAAAAGCGAGTATTGAGATGGCCATACATGGTAAGATCTGATCTGATCATTCATTACCCAATTTGGCCACCAACACAGTAGGCAAAACCAGTATGGTCCAATCCTTGGACCAATTGGTTCATAATGGGGCCTAAGGAGACCTTTGCAGAGATGACCACATCAACACACCAAAAAACAATTCATATATTCCAAGTCCTCACCGACAGGGTTTTATAAACTTGTTCAATCAATATCTGTATATTGCTCAGACAGGATCGCTGGAGAGGTTTATAAGCAGTGTCTGGAGGGGTCAAATCGCCAACTTTTATGGCTCGTGTATAGCCAGCTTAGCCTTGCTCAGCGAAGTGCAAATGTAGCACTACTATGTGTGCCAAATGCAGCTTCAAGTGGAAGCAAGTAGTCAGCATGACAATTAGTTCACATTTCTTGGCAGTGCACATTCCCACAATGGACACTTTAAAATGTATTTATTGCACTCTTGGATCATTACAGCAAGGTTTCAGGCCATGTGTCCATTTTTCAAGTTGATCTGCATGACCTGAAACATTGCCCTAAGTATGCAATAAGTGGTGCTGTTCCAGTTTGCTCCTAAATACAGTTGCAAGTACAGTACTGTTTTACCTGAAATCATTTAAAATTTTTGCTAGTCTGGCATTAGCTATAAATTAAAACTACTGCCAATGTATTTTTGGTACAGTAAGGGGAATATTTAACGAAATTCTCCAAAAATAACCCCAACACAAACATTGTGAGCAAATGTATTATTACCCGCTGATAAATATGGCCCTAATATCTAAACAGCAAGCAACACACTGTATTATGTATTATATTTCACATGCTAACTATTTCACTGACTGGTTCTTGCATTTCGGAAGATGATAATATGATAAATGGTGTTTTATGATATTTATATGATTAAACTTTTAATGCATCCTTATTCATTGATATTTATGGTGAAACTTTTTGTGGAAGGTACTTGTAAAAATATGAAATATAAACCTTTACTGTAACAAAAAATCAAAGAGTACATGTAAAGCTTGTGTAAAATTTAGCGAAGTGCTAAAAAAAAGTGCTAAAAAATTATTTAATCTCAGATCTCTCCCTAATAATCTTCTCAGTGCCCCACCCCAACTCCACTGCTTTGGTGGCAGCTACAGTTTAATAACGAGTGACAGCACTCTTGAGTCTTCCTATTTGGGAATAGTGCCCCGTATTTCCAGCTAACACCCAGATTCAGGTAGCATGAGAACCAAGATATGAGGGAGAGTGTGAACCAAAATCCAATATAGGCAGGAAACTGGCAGATAAAGCTCAATTTTAATTACTTATTATGTCAGTGTTCCTATTTCAGACATCCCTGCACATTATTATCTTCAACTTTCCACAAAACGAAGACTGGTCTCTGCTTTTTCTGCCACTTTTTGTGGCCAGTTGCATGACAGAGCTTTACAATTGCAATACCAAAGCTTTGAGCATTCCATTCTGTTTGTTCTCTTGGCCACTGGAATCAGAGTGGGAAACCTGATATTTGATCACCCACTCCAGTGACAACAAGTGGATGCAGCAGAGAGCAGAGTGGAGAACAGCAGAGTCAGCAGAAGACATAAGATGAGTGGCATGCATCTCATAAATTGCTTGAAATACTTTTTCATAAAAAGACGGGACCTTTATGCAATAAACTGCTGGGGCCAAAGCATCATGAAATTGATGTTGTACATCTGCACTGGCAAGTGCAGCAAGGTCCATGACGCAAGTTCTTACTGAACGAGCACTAAGGACCACATTTTTGCACCTCTTAGCTCTCTAGCTCTCGTCTGGCCTTTTATATTTGGTGTATGTTCCATAGGCAAGGGTTGGTATCTCCTCTAGTGGTCAACAGCAGCGTAAACTATAGATGCAACCTAGCAAACCACAAGTAATCTTACTAGTGCTGAAATCTCAAAAAAAGTCAACACTGTCTTAACAAATCCAGACACATCAAATAAGTACACACTGGTCATTGCATAAAAGTTTAAAGCACACTCAGACAATAGAATATTTACACAGTTCATTGATTAGCTTCATTTTGCATGTATTTGTTATCCAAATAGTAGGTAAGCAAAGTAAAGGGGATTTAAAGTCTCAAAGTCTGAGGCCAAAAGATATGAGCATGTACGTATATCTTGTTTCAAGGTATTCTAAATGAATCTGGTAATGGACACCACTAAAAAGTGTAAGGATATTAGAAATCATCTCACTGTCGCTTTTAATATCATAACCGAATATGTATAATACAAAAAATATCTGTCACAGTGTTTTATTTTATAAGTTGGTTTCATTAGGGCCATTTACCTTAAAGCCATGCAGAGGACCCCCCATAGATTGTTGTTTTCTAATATTGGGTCAGGACTCCACCTGAAAAAACGTTTTTTTTAAAAATCTGAAAAAATGATTGGATATGGCAATAGTGTTTGATATCCTGTGCTGCCCTAAACAATTAAAAGTTTTTCATGAAAATATTCAAAACTACTTTTCAGCCAGTGTCCCACTGCCCCCTTATTGCTTCATTTATAGTTAAGCCCCTGCTATTACAGCATATGAGCATTCATCACAAATCTTACCCTAATAAGAGTTTAAACTGGGCTTCCATTTCTTGCTTTTAATTACCAGGGTGGGCTAGCCAACTGTTTGGGAACTTCTAAGTTTAAGGGTAAAATTTCTCCTGTGCATGTAGTGGTTAGGCTTCCATAAAACCAACCCACAGGCAAACACAAAAGCAAGATTTTCCATTGAGAATCCAGACTGCTGTCTTAACTCCTTGTTCTTCATTTTTATTGCATGATGCAATAAATGCAAGGATTAACTACATTACTTCTAAACACCAACAGCACCAAGGCAGTCCACTAGCTGTTTGTGTGCTATACTACCAAGCCAAATAGGAGGACTAATCTAACTGGATGGAAATAACATGGATTACTGCAGTTTTTGGTTTGAAGGAGAAGGAAAGGTTAAAACTAAGTAAGCCTTATCAGAAAGGTCCATCTAAATATACCAGTAAACCCCCAAAGTAATGTTGCTCTGAGTCCCCTGTCAAAAGAAACACTGCATTTCTTTCCTTCTATTGTGTACACATGGGCTTCTGTATCAGACTTCCTGCCTTCAGCTTAAACCTCATTGCCCTGGGCAAGAGCATGCTCAGTTTGCTCCTCTTCCCCCCCCTCCCTTCTCTACTGTAATCTGAGCCCAGAGCAGGGAGAGACTCAGGCAGGAAGTGATGTCACACCACATTAATACTGCAGATCCTATTCTAAACAAACAGAGAGTTTCTAGAGCTTTTTACTCAGGTATGGTAAAACATTCTACAGAATAAATATAGCATTCTAGCTTGCACTATTGCAGCTAATCTATTGGCAATAAAATACCTCCGTAGCTTTCCTTCTCCTTTAATGGTATCAGGTCTGGACTGGCAATATGTGGGTTCTGGCAAATGCCAGAGGGGCTGCTATAAGATGACATAGACAGTTACTATTTAGGGGCTGTTTGTGTACAAGAATGCCAGGACCTATTTTGAATCCCAGTGCAGACCTGACTGATATTACATTGTCATCAAGCAGCAGGTGTGCTATCATAGTGCTGCTAAGGCACTAAAATGAAATATTTTCATCTCTGCTGTATCGAAAAACATAGACTACATTTAATGGGAAAAATTGCAAGCAGACAGGGTCCTAATTTAGGGCCAGAATTAAAGAAGAGGGGTTCCCTGGCAATACATTAAATCTGACATTCCCCATCTAGGGGGATAAAATAAACAAAGCTGCCCATGTCATAAGTAGTGAGACCTGTGGCTTCAGCCCTACTGCATAGCAGGGTAGGTGGAGAGGGTCATATTTGTGTTATAGGCCCATGCCTAGCAAAAGTAGCATTCTGGGAAATGGGTCTCTGGAAAATACAGTCCATTTCTATACTGGGAAGTAGTTCTATCCTGACCTAAAACATATATTTTCTAAATATATTTGGCAGCTATGTAAACTAATGTCCCTGTGGTGAAAAAATTAATTTCTGAGACCTTATTGAGTATTACAATTGAGTGGGCAAAACAATGATCATTATTACCACCCTAAAGACAAGGTATTTATTAGATTCCACAGCCAGTTTTACAGCCGCATACACGACTTCTTGAGAAATATGTCCTAACATGCGTTCCGTATACATATACCCAGTCCCACTCACCTCACAAAACAATAACGAGCAGAAAATATCCCCAAATGCCTGTGCTCTAGACTAGTGAAATCTGTCCCTGACCCATTACGCATTCCAGTTTTGAGTATCTAGGAGTACACTATGTTACTATAGCGACAACGCTATCTCTGGGAGACATGGGTAAACTTCCCATACACCTCCCCCGGAAGCACTTGTACAAACATCAGCGTGCTCTGCAGCTCTCTCCGCCTGCTACTTATTAGCCTATAAAGTGCATGACACCAACTTCTCCAAGCGAGCATAGTCTCCCATCAACGGTGACCGAGAAGTTTACCATCCAATCAGCACCAGACACGCTCCAACCTCTGAAACTCGTACATGGAAGCATACTATTGGCCAGAGGTGACAGAAACGGCGAAGTCGAGGAAAGCTTTGATTGGATAGCCGACTTGCGTGGTTGACGGTCATTGGTTGCCTTCGTGTTGCCGCCTACCGGCTTGGCGAAGCTGATATTAAAACGCTTGAAGGTGCTGCTGATACTTGCAGTTGTCTTAGAGCTGTGTGTCCAGAGAGCAGGGCAAGAGGGCTGTCCGGCGGCCTGCCGTTGGTCAACATGAGGAAGTCTTGGGCAATCGGTCTTTGTTGCATCTTATTGGCATTCGGTAAGTGTCATCGCGTGGATTCTAGCAGCTTCCTGTTCGGCGCCTTCAAACATAAGAGGGAGGGGGTGAGGCCGAAAGATCTAGAACTTGAACTCAGCCAGGACATCCAGAACAAATCACTCATTCACATGCTCTGTACCCAGATATCCTGTTCTTGCTGATCTTGTCTTTTGTCCATATTGGGAGGCGTTGCAGGCTTGCACACACCAACTAGAACTTTCATTGTCCCCTATAAGATGGGGGAAGTTGTAGCTGGACAGCCCCCCCACATGTGAAACCCCAAGTGCATCTCAGCCGTTGTCTTTCATTTCGTTCAGCTAATCTAGGTCATTATACCTTTCCGAATTCTGTATGAGTGTGTGTATAATATCATTTATTTTTCCTAAGAAAGAGACTGCTTGTCTCAGGCTGATTATGTCCAATATAATAAGCTCCCATTCCATTGAATTGTGTGTATGACTGAACATACTGCTTAATATGTTGGGATCTAGAAAGGATCATAGATCATAAAAGGGGGCAGTAGCTTTTTTTTTTCCTTGTGAATAAACCCACCCTATACTTACCTAATACTTATTATAGCCAGAGGTTGTATGTAAAGCTGGCCTTAGACGCAAAGATCCTATCGTACGAATCGAGGAGAGTCCCGACATTTTTGTCCGCTGGAGATAGGCCGATTGGACAGGTTTGATTTTGTCCCGACCAATCCCGCTGGAGCCCATTGCGCTCTCATCGTAATCGCCATGGGGCCGAACGTTCAGATTACCCCCGAAATAGCCATGCCCGTTTAGCGGCATATTGGGGAAAGATCGGCTTGTTTGGCGATGTTGCCAAACGAGTGGATCTTTTCGTCTATGGCCACCTTAAGAAATGTAGTAGGACAACGGTTGAAGGCTTATGGATCAGATACAGTTAATGCAATGCTTTGTTACTGGTGTAAATAATTTTCTGGCAGGGAACGTAGCTGTAACTTACTCTTTTTGTGCTGTCTAGTTTTTTTTTTAGACACTTCAGTATTCAGCTATGCCAGTGTTTTCTGCATGAGAGATTGATGGATGAAGGTTTAATTTATTTATTATTTCAATTGAAAAAACAACAATGTAGTTATGCTAGGTGTGTGCTTCTCTGCCTCTCACTGCTTCCCACACAAAACCTGTGGGGAATTGCTGTCCTGAGACCTCTCCTCTCGGCAACATGTGGTAAGACGGTGACTTTCTTGCCAGTAGTAAGCAGTCTATACATGTAGAAAGATTGCAACAATGTGTTATCCTTAATAGTCATAGTAAGATACCCTTATAAGTAATGTGCTATAATAAATACAGCAGCCATAGGCGTAACCAAAATCACTATTCAGGCCCAATATTTTTCACATGAGAAGTTATTACTTCTTTCTTAAAGGGGTTGTTCATCTTCCAACACTTTTTTTTTTTTTTATTATTATTTATTTATCTTTTGTTCAGTTGGTCTCAGATTGTTGTTCACCAGAAATCAAGACTTTTTCCAATTACTTTCAATTTTTAATTTTTTACTGGTTTTTCAAAATCTAAGTTTAATGTCCCTGTCTGGTGTTTGAGTCTGGCCGGTCAGTAATTCAGGTGCACTCTAAACTGTTACAATTTTGCAACATTTAGTTGAGTTTGTTTTTTTAGCAGCATTTCTGGAGTATTCGCAACTATTGTATGCATTCTAACAGCTGCCTGTAATGAAACCCAGGGAGTCTGCACAGCAGGGACACGGATAAGAAAATTATTAACTAAATGTATCAATTTAACACAGTTTAAAGGGTCAGGAACCCCCCCCCTTCCCAGAGCTGCTTTAGAGGGTGACAAATGACACTTTACACTTCTATATTAGAAAAAACAGTCACACATATAAAATAGAAAGTAATTGGAAAAATACTTTATTTCTAGTAAACTAACTGAAACCAACTGAACTGAAAAAAAGTGTTTGAAGGTAAACAACCCCTTTAAGGCACTCTTGTTTAATGCATATGATTTTACTGACTTATAGACTGTGTGCTGCCAAACTGCCAGTAGTGTGGGGTTTAATCACTGTACTTTTATTAACCGTTCTAATAAGACTTTAATCTTTAAATGTGCATTTGGTTAAAAATGATCTGACTATAATCTGGAAAGGGAGAGGAAGCTTAGACCAGAGGCAATTGATTTTCAATATGGAAACTAACTTCCTGTGCTCTGATATTCAACTTTAATTTTTGACTTGTTAGCATCTGTTCAAGCGGAAGATGAAGTTGAAGTGGATGCAACTGTAGAAGATGATATTGGAAAAAGTAGAGATGGATCTCGAACAGATGACGAAGTTGTAAGCAGGTGAGCATTTTTAATTCAATATATGACTTTTAAATGTATATTTACTTTTTTTGCATATATTTTGGCCCCAGCATAGAAAATGTAACTTTCTGAGATGTGACCATAATCTTGAGTTTTGTATCTCACAGGGAAGAGGAAGCTATCCAGTTAGATGGACTCAATGCTGCTCAAATTAAGGAAATCCGGGAGAAATCAGAGAAATTTGCATTTCAGGCTGAAGTGAACAGGATGATGAAACTAATCATCAACTCTCTTTACAAAAACAAAGAGGTGAGCTGGAAGAAAACTATATGCACTTTTAGTCCTGTCTATAAAGTTGCATTTGGTTTAATTATATTGTATATGATTTGTTTATTCCATCTTTCAGATCTTCCTTAGAGAACTAATTTCCAATGCATCTGATGCTCTTGACAAGATCAGATTGATGTCTTTGACAGATGATCAAGCACTTGCTGCCAATGAAGAATTGACAATAAAAATTAAGGTAAGATGCTCTTAAATAGGCCCCTAACGTGGATAGGCACTTTTTTATTTTTTTAAAATGGGTACAATTATAACACTTGACTCCGAAATGCTTCTGAGGATTATTGCAGTCATGCAATCCATTCTTGGCAGGGAAGTGTACATTTTTATACAGCTGGCCCATGAACTGAATGTTCAACAGAGAGCATGTCCCTTCAAAACAAAATTGTGCTCTGCTGTTATTGTGCTTTTAACTTTTGAGTACAAGAACCTTTGGGTGACTGATGGCTAGAACTAGCGCTACAGGGTAATATCCTTTGATTAATTTTAAAGAGAAAATATACTTTTATATTAATTACAGTTCTCCAAAATAAAATGAATTTCCAGATAATAAAAACATAATTAATTCTTCTTTTTAAAGTGTTCTAAGCACAGCTGTCTTATTTCTACCTTCACCTAAAGCAAAAGTAATTAGACCTTTTAGTTCTGGTCTCTCATAGTTCATAACTTGATTACAATATAGAAAATGGTCGCCCTATTCCAGGGTATGGGATATACAAACAGTAGATATGCTTTTAAGCCTTAAATTTGACCCTGAAGTCTTGACACTGATTGTAAGCATATTTTGTCACTGATTATAAGCATATTTCACCAACTGATTGATATAATATAATATTTGCTTGATATGTTTGACATAATAACTGTTCTTGCAGCACTTCATAGTATCTGTCATTTACTTTTTTTTTTTTTTTTTTTTTAACAGTGTGACAAAGAGAAGAATATGCTACATATAACTGATACTGGCATTGGTATGACAAAAGAGGAACTAGTAAAGAATTTGGGAACTATTGCCAAGTCTGGAACTAGTGAATTTCTGAGCAAGCTCACTGAAGCCCAAGAAGATGGCCAGTCTACCTCTGAGCTAATTGGACAGTTTGGAGTTGGTTTCTATTCTGCCTTCCTTGTTGCTGACAGGGTAATTGTAACTTCAAAGCACAATAATGATACACAGCACATCTGGGAATCCGATTCAAATGAGTTCTTTGTTACTGATGACCCTCGTGGTGACACCTTGGGCCGTGGATCAACCATTACGTAAGTAGTTATAGGAATATGCCATTGGCTATAGACAACTGCACTTGTCAATGCAGCTTTTAAAAATAGATAATCGGAAATCTTGCCTTTTAAACTCTGTTCTTTTACACTTTTTTTTTTTTTTTTAATTATTATGGGTTGGGGGTGGAATAACATGCCAATCTATCCTTGAGTATATTCTTTACCAAATATGTCTTAGTTTTGGGGTGGGGTAGTTTGTTACTTTGACATATGTCTTTTAATAGGAACTTTGTATTTATTATGTTTTGTACAGCCTGGTGCTCAAAGAGGAGGCAACTGATTACCTTGAGCTTGAAACTGTTAAAAACCTAGTGAGGAAATATTCTCAGTTCATCAACTTCCCTATTTACGTGTGGAGCAGCAAGGTAATACATTTTATTCTAAAAAAAATTAAGTTTTTAAGTGCAATATGAAAATTGACTATAGACTTTTAAACTTCCAAAGACCCAGGCACCATCTGTTTTTAACAGGCTCCCTCTACAGCTACATATAAAAAAACTAGGTACCTCTGTACTGGCTCTCTAACTGAAGGGTTGCCACCTCTGCTAATCATAGTGTTCTTTAAAATTTTAGACTGAGACAGTAGAGGAGCCCCTTGATGAAGAGGAAGCTAAGGAGAAAGATGAAGACACTGATGAAGAAGCTGCAGTTGAAGAGGAGGATGAGGAAAAAAAGCCTAAAACCAAAAAGGTTGGCAATCTTCAGAGAATAACAAAGTCAAAGTACTGTCTGGCTATGCAGACATTGAGTAGCTAAACTACTGCACGGCTGCTAGTGTTCAACTGGATAACACAACCTTCATAACTGAATAAAAACCGAATAAAACAAGCTGGAGGGTATATTTTTGGGTATTTAAGTAGTGTGAATCTTTTAAACTAGGCTATTTTAGCCTTTTTATATCCAGTTTAAAAGACTAGGTTCTATTTGAAGTGGACACTGCTGTTGTGACTACGTGTCTAAGTCTCCAAACTTTTTTTTTCTTTTGTACACAGGTTGAGAAGACCGTTTGGGATTGGGAGCTGATGAATGATATCAAGCCCATTTGGCAGAGACCTTCTAAAGAAATTGAAGAAGATGAATACAAAGCCTTCTACAAATCCTTTTCTAAGGTAAAAAAAAAAGTGAATGTAATCCAGTCGGAACTATTGGAATCTGGTTCTCATACATTTAGAAATTTAAGGTGGCCATACACGGGCCGATAAAAGCTGCCGACAGACTGTGTCGGCAGCTTATTGGCCCGTGTATGGGGGCCCCCGACGGGCTTCCCCGATCGAGATCTGGCCGAAAGTCGGCCAGATCTCGATCGGATGGGTTTAAAAATCCCATTGGATCGCGGCCGCATCTGTTCGTTGATGTGGTCCCGCGATCCGACCGCCCGTTTGAGAATGCTAGGATCCGATCGTTGGGCCCTAGGGCCCACGATCGGATCTGCCGATATTGCCCACCTCAAGGTGGGCATATCGGAGGGAGATCCGCTCGTTTGGCGACATCGCCAAACGAGCGGATCTATCCATGTATGGGGACCTTTAGTCAACAAATTCATGCTAGTTGTTTTGGAAAAGGCTTTCTACTTCTTGGTCTTAGCATTAAAGGATAAATAAACCTTACAAAAAACATGTAAAAAATGCAGTGTACTTTTCAAAGCACTTTTGCAGTCACTTTGCACTTTGGCAGTCATTAAAAACGAATGCATGTAACAAATTATGAACGTGCTTTGAAAACAATCCCGAGTAATTTTACATTACATGTGTTTAAGGTTTTATTAAAACGCCTTTTACATTTGGTGTGTGTTTTGACTTGTGTCAGACCAATGGCCAGTAATAGGTGGGAGTTCCTCTGCTTTGTTTCATGCACATGTCCAGTAAACCACATGCTTTGTAAATGATGCAGCACATCATGCACTAGGTGGTTAAATGAAAAGTATTTGAATTTTTAGATAATGTTTGTTTTGTCCCACAGGAAAGTGATGAGCCTATGGCTTACATCCATTTCACTGCTGAAGGAGAAGTCACATTTAAATCTATCCTGTTCATACCTAGCAGTGCTCCAAGAGGTCTCTTTGATGAATACGGCTCCAAAAAAAGTGACTTTATCAAGGTATGCTGACACTTTTTAAGACTAATCTTGTGCTGCTGAGATTGTGCAAATGTCTGATATTAAACCTCTGTTTATTTTACCAGCTGTTTGTCCGAAGAGTATTTATTACCGATGACTTCCATGATATGATGCCAAAATACCTAAACTTTGTCAAAGGAGTGGTAAGTTGAGTTGTCTCCTTTTTCTGTTAAGAAAAGAAAAATGTCCTGTTAGCTGTCTGACTTACATATATTTTTCAACCTAGGTTGATTCAGATGATCTGCCTTTGAATGTTTCAAGAGAAAATTTGCAACAGCACAAATTACTTAAGGTAAAATTGCAAGCTTCTATATTTTAATAGTAACTTTCAGTGTTTTCAAAGTTTGCAGTAGAAGGAAGAGGGGAACCCCCATAATTGTGGATTTTAAATTATTATCCTTTATATTTTCATACTGAGAGGATATCTTGCCAGGAGCTATCACCATTATGATATTATATATTATATTTTTTCTCCTACTTCTTAAGGTTATCCGAAAGAAACTGGTCCGAAAGACATTGGATATGATTAAGAAAATTGCTGAAGATAAATATACTGATAAATTCTGGAAGGAATTTGGTACTAATATTAAACTTGGTGTAATTGAAGACCATTCAAACAGGACCCGCTTAGCAAAACTTCTTCGCTTCCAGTCTTCCCATCACAAAACTGAGACTACAAGTTTGGAGCAATATGTGGAAAGAATGAAGGATAAACAGGACAAGATCTATTTCATGGCTGGATCTAGCAGGAAAGAGGTAAGCTCTCACCATTTAATTTTTTTTAATATATATAGGGGTCTTTGTTTGCCAGAAAAATGGGAGTTCATCTTGGCTTCAGTCAGCGGAGAGACGACTAACTCGCTTATCAGATGTGGGATTCCCAATGTACATATTCTTTGATTATTTCTGTGTCACAGAATTATACCAGTTTACTCATGTATGCTTTGGTGTTTATTCCAGATGATTAAAGTCCCTTATTTACTATGGGCAATATTTTTTTCCTCTCTTTTTCCTCTCTTCTGTCCAGGTTGAGTCCTCTCCATTTGTTGAACGCCTCCTTAAGAAAGGCTATGAAGTTGTGTTCTTAATTGAACCAGTTGATGAGTATTGCATCCAGGCCCTGCCAGAATTCGATGGGAAGCGATTCCAGAATGTCGCCAAGGAAGGTCTTCAGTTTGATGAAAACGAAAAATCAAAGGAGGCCCGGGAAGCATTGGAGAAGGAATATGAACCACTGCTGACATGGATGAAGGAGAAGGCTTTGAAAGACCAGGTATGTTTCCTTTAGATCTTTTAAAATTAACTCAAGTTGCAAACAATTGACTTTGTTCACAAAACCTTCCGATTTGCTTTTCAGATTGAAAAGGCTGTAGTATCCCAGCGTTTGACTCAATCTCCTTGTGCATTAGTAGCCAGCCAGTATGGCTGGTCTGGCAATATGGAAAGGATAATGAAAGCACAAGCATATCAGACCGGAAAAGATGCTTCCACAAAGTAAGTCACATTATGTATTGACATGACCTTCTGGGTTTTTTTTTCTTTCTAATTTTTACTTTAGTCTGTCCTTATACATGGTTAGACTTAAGTCAGACCTGCACAGACTAAATTACATCTGTGAATTTTCCTTATTGGGATGGGGTAGAAAAAAAAGCACTTTGCCAACTGCAGTGAGAACACCAGGGGGCAGATTCACTAAGGGTCGAATTTCGAAGTTAAAAATACTTCGAAATTCGACCCTCGAATTGAAATCCTTCGACATCGAAGTCGAAGGATTTAGCGCTAATCCTGCGATCGATCGAAGGATTTTTCGTTCGATCGAACGATTAAATCCTTCGAATCGAACGATTCGAACGATTTTAATCCAACGATCGAAGGAAAATCCTTCGATCAAAAAAAGGTTAGCAAACCTATGGGGACCTTCCCCATAGGCTAACATTGACTTCGGTAGGTTTTATCTGCCGAAGTAGGGGGTCGAAGTTTTTTTTAAAGGGAAAGTACTTCCGACTATCGAATGGTCGAATAGTCGAACGATTTTTACTTCGAATCGTTCGAATTCGAACGAATTTAACCAATTCGATGGTCGAAGTACCCAAAAAATACTTCGAAATTCGAATTTTTTTCATTCGAATCCTTCACTCGAAGTTAGTGAATCTGCCCCCAGGTGTCCTATAAGTCTCTGGGACATGAGCGTCTGAAAAGATATGGTGGGGTTGCGTTAGAATGTAACTGTAGTGACTAAAATCACTCACTGTATAATACTTTAATTTTAGTTATTATTCAAGCCAGAAGAAGACATTTGAAATAAATCCAAGACATCCTTTGATCAAGGATATGTTAAGAAGAGTAAAGGTGAATATATATATTTTTTTTGTGTTTTTTTTTTTTTTTTTTTTCCGATAATACACTTCTTCTAAAGTTTGGCAAGTATGTACTAAAATGCTAGACTGCATATTCTTTCTGCAGAGTTGATAAATCATTGTTTCTAATGCAGTGCCAGATTTTGTACAACTGTAACTGGAATTCCATACTGTAAATGTCAATGTCCGCATTTTTCAATTTTGACAATTTTTCAATATCTCACTATTTCTGTATCAGTATTGTGTGAATATCCTATTTAATTACCCTTTGTTTTAGGAAAACGAAGACGATCAGACTGTAGCAGACCTTGCAGTCGTACTCTTAGAAACTGCCACTCTACGTTCAGGATATCAGTTGTCTGATACTAAAGGATATGGAGACAGGATTGAAAGAATGCTGCGCCTAAGCTTAAAGATTGACCTTGATGCTCAGGTAACTGTAATATTATGAATGTTACTATATTACTTTAAGTGGCTTTCAACAAAACTCTTGCATACAATCATTTCTTTACCCATTTCTAATTCACCTGCCTACTGAGTCCACATTAAGGACTGGAGTAGGTTGTGGTACGTTCACACAACCTTTTAGTGTGCTTCACTTGAAAGTCCCTGCACTAATTACCTGCCAAATGTATACCATTCCTATGATCACTGGGTTTGTAGTAGGAAAAGGTAATGCAAACTGATACCTTATCAGCTACAAGCCACTGGGGGCCATTTATACACAATGAGAAAAGTTGCACCTGGGCAGTAGCCCATGGCAAGCAATCAGATGATTGCTTTTAGTGCTCAACCTGCAGCTGGCTGGAAGACTGCTAATCACTGATTGGTTGCTATGGGCTACTGTCCAGGTCCTAATTTGCCCAGTGTTTATTAATGAGCTCCACTGTGTTGTAACACTGTTTGCAAAACTGCTACCAGGTGTAGTGTTAGCAGAACTTCCATAGACCCATAATGGCTATTTCACCATGGGAGTTCCTCCCCACTTTATAGACCCAAATTTAGGTTTTATAGACCCAAAATTAGGTTTTTAGATCACTTGGCATTCCACCCTAAAGGGTGTTCCGATGCAAATACTCAAACAAACATTCTCCATCCCTGATGGATGAAAGTGATGTTTCGTTTTTCAGGAAGCATTTCAAATGTGTTTAAAACATGTAAACTTGTTTTCCTCCCAAATAGGTGGATGAAGAGCCAGAAGAGGAAGAGCCTGCTGCAGATGATGATGATCAGGATGATTCTGAAGATGTGGAAGAGGTTGATGCCGAAGAGGTTGAGGAAAAACCACAAACAGAAGAAACAGACACACAGGTTAGTATTTTTGAAGATGAACTGCACATTGCAATCTGTTTATTCTACAACTGCCTTAAGTTATCCTTTTGTTTTAATATAAACCTTAAATTTATACAGATAAAAGCTTTGTATAGCTATAGATGGTTCTGCACAGAAGGATAAGCCAAATAAATGTATCTTCTAATTAATGCTGACACTTCCAGATATGTATCAGGTGTAAGTCTGTTGTAGTGAAGAACCTACCTGGTGCCCATTTTGTTTACTTTTAAAGGATCTGTCTATTTTCCATAGCTTTTGCATAATGTCTGGGGTGGGGGTTAAGTGCTAAGACCCATTAAAGGAGAACTAAACCCTAGAAATTAATATGGCTAAAAATGCCCTATTTTATGTACTGAACTTGTTGCAAAGTTTCAGCTTGTCAATAGCAGCAATGATCCAGGACTTAAAACTTGTCACAGTGGGGTCACCATCTTGGAAAGTGTCTGTGACACTAACATGCTCAGTGGGCTCTGAGCAGCTGTTGAGAAGCTAAGCTTAGGGGTAGTCGCAAAGTATCAAGCAGAAAATAAGGTTGACCTGTAATATAAGCTGATGCTACAAGGCTGATTATTAAATTCTGATGCTAGTTACACTGGCTTTTGAGCTGCTATGTATTATTAATCAACCTTATCTTGACATTTATATTCTGTGCTTACTGTATATTTTGAGTCGGTCCCTAAGCTCAGTAAGTGACAGCAGCGCAGAGCATTTGCAGTGAATCAGCAGAAAAGAAGATGGTGAGATACTGGGGCTTCTTTGGAGGCACAGATCTTTCCTACTAAATGGTTGTAGTTGCCTTGGGCTGGTACAGAAACCAAAAAACATAATGTACAACATATCTAGCTACTTCTTTAAACTTTAGTACTCTTAAGTCTGTTTATAAACACCCAACATCACTGAGGTGGAGCTAAAGGAAACATTAGTTCTACTAAGGTAACTATAGTGCTGGGTAGGTTTTTCAAGATAAACCAACCATTTTTAACCTGTAAAGTGTAAGCATTTCAGTGCATGTGAAGTACTGGAGTCACCCAATGGGGGGGAAAAAAGAACATTCACCACTTTTAATCTATTAATTTGTAAGCAGGCAATTAGAGGCTGAAGTTTGTCAGTAACATTTGCTTTTTTGTTTTACAGGAATCCACAGATGTAAAAGATGAACTGTAAATTTCATTAAGACTCTCATTTGGCTCTAGGGACTTTTTTGTTCTTGTGGATGGGAGGGTTTTTTAGTTGGATTTTTTTTTTTTTTTAAACATTCCTCATGAATGTAAATTTGTACTATTTATGAGTATATTGATGTAAAACCTTTCATGTGAAAATAAATGTTAAAAAAAACCATACTGGGTTCAGTGTCCAAAGCTGAAAATGGAATGTCCACTAAACTAGGAATAAGAGCCCTTCAGGTTCAAGAAACTTCATCTAGAAAGAGGCATTTATGTTTTAAATCTGTTTATCCTGTGAAACAGTCAGGAAACCTTTTACCAGCGAAAATGCCTTGAGACAAGCTGAGAAATAATAGTTGAAGACGCTACAAAGATCTGGTCTTGATGGATATATGAACTGTAAAGATTCTGTAAATATACTTTTGTGGAAATAGGAAGTTTTAAACATAAAAGTGCAGTGTATATACTTTTTTTTTTTTTGGGTTATGCCTGTGTTGCAGTCAGACTACACAGCAGTTGGCAACAATAAAGTTGTGGTTACTTTGTACCTACAATGAAGGAACAGTACTGCCCCCAGTAGTGGGTTGAAGAGGTTTTAGAAGTCTGTTGGAAATAGCAGCATTCAGTCTTTGGGCTTCTAGTTTGTCTAGCATGGGTTTTTACAGGTATGATAACTGTTCCAGATGCATCTCTCTATAGCAAGTGAAGTGAATGTAAAATTTCCAAGGAAAGTATATAGTCCCTGAATCAGACACTGACTGAGCACCAAAATAACATTTTATAAAGGTGGGTGGTGAGTTTAGGTCAAAATAACTGCAATTGTCGTGTTGTAAAGAGTTTTCTCTGTTACCTATCCACCTCTCGCTCTATTCGTCATATAGCCCTATATTTTGCAGATGTTTGCATAGATTATGCATTATTCAATTCAGTCTTGTGACATAGGAATTTACAATCTAAGGTCCATCTTCCATATGTCCTGCTCTATAACAACATCTTACATTTTCATACACACACTAATGTTAAAATGAACCCACCTGTATGTTGGGGAATGTGGAAGTAAACTAAAGTACCCTTAGAAACCCCATTCAAAGAGGTGTATCCTTACAACCATATTTAATTCATGCTATATACCATATGAACTGGATACATTGAACTTAAATTGGATACAATGCAAGTTAAAAAAAAACAAACAAACCAAAAGGTACCCAATAATATTTATAGGCTTTCTCCCTCTCTATATTTATATAGCCTATTTCCTTGAGGTTTAATACCTGGGTCTGCTTCCTTACTCTCGGACTGTCTTCCATCCTTATGTCCTCCTCTATAATAATAATAATAATCTTTGAAAGCAGAGTGTATGATTTGAGTTTATCTGGTGTAGAATGTCACGTGCACACACAGGCCCTTCAAGGATGATTCCACTTGGTGCTCAAACACTTAAGAGAGACGGCACTCCCAATTTCCATGTAACAAAATGTACAAGCTGGCACACAAAGCAAGTTAAATCAGGGTCATATCCCTGGTATGTTTATTGCATCGCAACGTTTCGGGGGAAATGCCCCCCAAATGTTGTGATGCAATAAACGTACCAGGGGTATGACCCCGGTTTAACTCGCTTTGTGTGCCAGCTTGTACTAATTTGAGTTTATCTGGAACATGGAAGAGCATTAGATTGTTGGCTGACGTGCAGACATATAGTGGAAAATTTTGCCAGCACTGGCTTTGCGTACATCGCAACACTTCGCCAGGCATAAATTCGCCTGGACAACGCTAATTCACAAAGATCCGAAGTTGCGCACAGGGTAACAAACGCTGGCGAAAATACGCTCAGCCATTTAAAGTTACGCTAGCGTTGGCTAATTTGCAAACGGCACGCAGTTAAAGTACAATGGCCGTATATGCTGCAGCAAATACATTACACTACACAAGGCCAGGGAACCTTAATAAAATTATATAGAGGTGTTATATTGCCCTACACATGTGCCCACAGTTAGTTTAGGTGCCATATGTTATCACATGTAGGGGGGAAGGAGGGTACCCCAAAAAAAATTCAATCTTTTTCAGCCTATCACCCTGTAAAAAGGAAAAGACGCCAGCGTTTTTTGGGACTTTGAAAAATGTTCAACTTTTTCTTGAGGAACTCCTATCTACTCTATTGCACTTCGCCTGGTCTGAGGTGGCGAAGGCAAGTCTGGCAATAGAGGTAACGGTCAGTAAAATCAAAAACTTTGCGTATTAACGCTCTTTCACCATAGTGAAAATTTGCTTGGCGCGAAGAGTGCGAAGTTGCGCCAGAGTCTTATCTCCTTGTCGAAATTATGACAGCGACCGTTAGTAAATCGGCGAAGTGCAAAAATGAAGTCTCACTGGCGAATTTTCGCCAGCGTTAGCCATTTCGCCCTTTAGTAAATTTCTGGATCTAAATGTTATAAACTCACCTTTCAAATAAATGATATAACAAATGTATTGCTTCTTATTTAAGAGGCAGTAAAACAGTGAAGTTTCTGCTTTATCAAAATTAATAAATAGAATATGTTTCCAAACCTGGGAGCTGCATAACAGAATAAATAAAAAAAACTGCAGAGCATAATATACTATGCACAAGTCTAAATCTAGGTTAGGGGCCATGTGGCACTGCTAAAAAACATAAGACACCCCCTGGGCCAGTGTATTTCTTTTAGAAAGAAAGTGCTGGCCTGGGGAAAAACAATTTAATTCACTGGAGTCCCTCACATATTGGCAGCCTTCACTGAAAGAGAGATTTTTGTACTCACCGTTAAATCTTTTTCTATTGTCCTATATTGGGGGACACAGGCACCGTGGGGATGAAGATCCTGCAGCTAGAGAATGGACACTAACTTGTTAAACGTGACTCCTCCTCCTGCTCTGGGCTTCATCCCCTGCCTCCTCCTAACACCTTCAGTTTCGACCAAGAAGGAGCATAATAACCCAAAACATAAGAGGAGTTTGAAAACCCCATTAGATAAACAGAACGTCGATACAGGGAGGGAAGGCCTGTGTCCCCCAATATAGAGACAAGAGAAAAGAAGATTTAACGGTGAGTACAAAAATCTCTTTCTCTTGCCTAATTGGGGGACACAGGCACCGTGGGGATGTCCCAGAGCAACCCATGAGGGTGGGACACTGAGACCCCAGTAGGTGTCTAACTGATTACAGCCTGTAACACTTTCCTCCCAAAGCTGGTGTGTGTAGCCTGTAGAATCGTGTGAAAGTGTGAAGGGACGCCCAACTGGCCGCTCTGCAAACATGTTCTGCCGATGCTTGATGCCAGACTGCCCAGGACATGCTGAGAGCGAGTGTAGAGTGAGTTCTCACCTTGAGCGGTGGTGGTTTCCCGTTCACTGCGTAGGCTCTAATGATAGTAGCCCGGATCCACTTGGCTAACGTTGTCTTGGCTTATTTAGAGTCACATTTTGGCCTGTTAGGGATGATAAAAATGCATCCGTCTTCCTGACTTTCTTGGTAGCCTGTAAATATGAAGTGATTGCTCAAATGATATCCAGGTTGTGCAGTTTGCACTCTGTAAGATTCTTGGGCTCCGGACACAAGGAGGGTACAACCAAATCCTGGTTTAGGTGAAAGTCCGAAACTACTTTTGGTAAAAAGTCTGGAGTAGGCCTGAGGACTACCTTGTCCTTGTGTATGATGGTGAAGGGCGATTGGCACGAGAGTGCAGCCAATTCAGATACTCTCCGAGCCGATGTGATGGCCAGAAGGAACACCACCTTTTCAGTCAGCATAGACAGAGGAATCTTGTCTATTGGTTCATATGGGTCGTCTCTCCTCCCGATCCCAAAGGCCTTGAATCGTTGTTTGATCTAGTACACCTCCCCACCCCCGTAGGCTGGCATCCGTTGTGAGAACCATCCAGTGGTGGGGGGGAAGGGTCTTCCTCCGGGTGTATGATGGGGGTTGTAGCCACCAGTCGAGGGAAATTTTTACCCGTTGCGGAAGGACTATTTGGCAATCTAGATCTTTTCAATTCTTGCGTTGTTACAGCAGTATGGCGTGTTGAAGGGGTCTGGTGTGGAATTGTGTATAGGGAATTTCTGGGAAGGATGCTACCATCGTACCAAGGGTTTGCATGGCTATTCGGAGAGGTACACTGGAGGTACTCTTGAGGGTCCGAACCCTGTCCTGTAGGGTGCTGGTCTTGTCTCGTGGGAGAAAGGCTCTCCCGTTCCTGGAGTCCAATATCAGACCTAAGTATTCTATTGTCTGTGTCGGAGATAGGTTGGAGTTGAAGTTGATCATCCACCCTAAGTCTGCCAAGGTCTGTAGGACTTGGGTTGTATGGTGATGAGCTATGGTTGCGGATGAGCCTTTTACGAGCAGATCGTCCACATAGGGGATGACCAGTATTCCCCTGAGTCTTAGATCCTCCAATGCTGCCTCCATCACCTTGGTGAATGTACGAGGGGCTGACGACAGTCCAAATGGGAGTGCAACGAACTGCCAGTGGTGTCCGTTCACAAAGAATCTGAGAAACCGGTGGTGGGCCAGGTGAATGGGTATGTGGAGGTAAGCGTCTTTGATGTCGATGACATGAAACTGTCATGAACTTGCCGTCTTCCATGGAAGCTAAGACTGACTGAATTGATTCCATCTTGAAATGGCATTTTCTGACGAAGGGATTGAGATCTTTGTGGTCTAGAACTGGTCTTAGGGACCCGTCCTTTTGCGGACTATAAAAAGGTTGGAGTAGTACCCTTTTCTTTTGTCTGTTTTTGGTACTGGTTATATTGTACCTGCCGTGACGAGGTCCTGGATGACCATGAGGAATTTGGCTCTGTTGTGTTTGTGTCTGGGCAACCGGGATATGAAGAATCTGTGGGGAGGTCGTTGGGTAAAGTCTATCAAGAGTCCTTGTGAAACCACCCGAAGGACCCACTGGTCCCGTACTTTTCTTTTCCACACCTCCTGAAAGGATTTGAGGCAGCCTCCTTCGGGGGTGGGCACCCCTTCATGCTGAATTGGACTTGTCCTGAGAGGGTTTCGTTGGATCGACCGCGTGGGGTGATGCCCAGAGATCGGTGCACTCTTGAAACGCGTCAAGCATGCTATTGGGATACTGGATCTGCTTAACCTTTTAATGATAATCTAATAAAATATGGATTTTAAGTGCTGCTGGTGCTCCGTGTTCAATATATTTACCTGAAAAGTCTGTACATGTCGGGAGCGTTCATCCACACGTGGAAGCACAGCAGGACACCACAAGGTCAGAGTGCTCCCATACTTTCTTTCTCTTGAGGGAAGGGATATGTTTAAATTAATATTAAGCAGTTAAATATTCATTTAAATCTATTAGAAGGTTTTAATTAACCAAGCAAGTTCTCTTTATTAGCACAAGCACTTTACATCTATTAATTGATTGGTTCATGATATAATTTAGATATTTAATTTAACTTGTTTGAGAGTGTGGGGGCTTTTACTATCTTTTTCTCATTTTTTGAATAGTTGTTAACAGTAATTCACGCCTCCGATTCTCCACGAGGTAATAATTAACCTTAAAGGACTGCCTTTCTTCTTTGTATTTTTATAATGCTCCTTCTACTCCTGAAACTGTCGGAGCAAGGGTAAGTATGTGACACAAATGGTTTTTTTTTTTTGTTTGTTTTTAATTGGAGGCAGGGGTACCCAGCCTAATCGCAGGGTAGAAGGCAGAAGGGGTCTCCTTGGTGTGGAAAGGCCTGTGGAGACAGAGAAGAGGCATGTGAGGGTAAGTGGCCCTGAAACCTCTAGCCTAAGACACTGATATGCAGAGGGAGGGTACCTGCCTGTCCGTGCTAGATGCGGTGTGAAGTTCCCCGTTCCGATCCCTGGACGTAGAGGGCTGAATTTGGTCCCAGGTGGGAGAGATCAGGGAGTGCCACCGGGTGCTGTGCTGGGGGAGCCGGTGGAATGCGGCGTGTGCACTGGGTATGATAGTAGCCCTAGATGTGCAGTCGGAGCGGTCCAGTAGATAGCTGGGCGCTAAGGGAAGATCGGGGGAGATGCGCGCTTACGTAGCTGGGGGGAAGGGATGGGGCCTAACCTGAGTGCGATCTGTGGGGAGAGAGCCTTTGGAATGTGACTTGCCATGAAACCTTGAGCCTCTACCCTAATGGAATATAAAGGGGGTTAAATGGTGATCCATACTCACCAAGGTTGCCAGCTGGTCCATGCCCTTTGGGGAGTTCTCCCTGTAAAAACACAAATAAAAATATATATGAAAATCTCCACATATATTTGTATCTGCATAAGATTATACACACTGGGTGGGTGTATGGCGCTGCTGCAGGCCCCCGGGAAGCAGCGCAGGGAGATAGGAGCAAGCCTGCAGACCTTCGGAGAGTGGGAAGGCTGTAGGGCATAGTAGGCAATAGCTGGAGAGGCTCTTGAAAGTATCAGTGGCCCCTTAGTGTGGCGTGATCATAACCCAGAGTCTTGATCAGTTGCTTAAAGATGCGTCTTCTCCTTCTGAGGATACTAAACGAAACTGGCAGGGGATGAAGCCCAGAGCAGGAGGAGGAGGAGTCACGTTTAACAAGTTAGTGTCCATTCTCCAGCTGCAGGATCTTCATCCCCACGGTGCCTGTGTCCCCCAATTAGGCAAGAGAAATAGGATTTCATGGGCCTTTAAGATGAAGCCTCCTCAATTCTAATTGATCTCTAATTGAGAGACATTTTCTCAATGGGAAATATTGACTGGTGAATTTGGCAGAAATTTTATTGTTTTGCCCATGTATATAGTTATCATATCCCGACAAACAATACCTTCTCCGGTGATCTTTATAACAGAGGACTTTATATACTTAATTAGTTCTGTTACTCTTCTTTGGACTTTATACTCTGTATATTTGTATATGCCATACATTTTAATTGCACTGAATCTGACCTACCACACCATTTGAGTGGGAGTCTCACCATGCTGTACTATATATAGCTAGTATAGTATAATGATCCAAATAAGTGTGATTTGGATTACTACTTATTGCTAAAAACGGGAGTATCAATTTCACACTTAAATGAATGCACTCAGGCATGCAGTGTAGAATATATACAATTTAGGAACTCAAGAAACATCCAAAAAATTTATGAAAATAAATGCAGCTTCAGTTTTTCTTGGGTACAAGCATAAAATACTGCTACACTTATTTATCCTATATTCTTCCAACTAACTTTGGTAATTGGTGCAGAGAAGAAAGAACAATGCACGAATCAAGAATGGAAAGGTTAGGTCTAAACTTTCATGGAAGGATCAACAGTACATCCAAAATTTTTGTGTTTTTTATTTTATATAAAGATTTTGAAATAGTACATTTTTATATAAAAATAATGTTTTCATTCATTTTAACAAATTAAATAATGCATCTAAAACAGACACTTGCAATAAGTTTCAGGAACTGTAGCAGTTAGATATTTTTCTGCTGTTCTTGTGATTTCAGTCCCAGGAGCTCTGTTTTCAATTCGCCTGGACGAGGCGGAATATCAGGCACACTCTGAAAAAAACAATATTTGCAGTGTTTAAGCATAGAACTGTGTTAGTAGCGGCACAAACATGTTCCTGTTTAAAAGTAACCCCCAGCCCCCTATCATTTACTTTGATTGTGTCAGTAACCCTGGGCTTGGAGGCAGCACAATCCTTTAGTTTAGTAGGTAGTGTTTTCATTTGTAATGAGCCAATGGAAGATCACACCATTCCCAGCCCAGTGTTAACAGAGGAAGCAATGGTCTCTACAGCTATCTTTCACCTTCACGAACAGCAGGTACTGCTGGATTACAGGTGGCATGGGGCATTTATTTTTGGGACAAAAGAATACAGACAGTAATGCACTTGCAATGAGCACAAAAAGGTAAGCATGGGACTATACTAAACCCCTGACTATAGGCTCTCTCCCTAGAGGCTGTTTAATACCCTGCAATCACACTTACAAGATCTGGTCTGTAATATCTGTGAACAACTTCTGCTCCAGCAAACATGGACAGAACACTTGCTCCTAGCATCTTCAGGTAGCGAGGCCAAGAAACTCCAGCTGGCATTGCAATAAACAAACAAACAAAATACCCTAAAAGAGAAAGAAAAAAATCCATGGAGGATATCATGTATGTAGATACTGGTGATGTTTTTAATTTAAAAGCACTGAAATTCATAATTAACATTTTGTTTTATGCTACTACATAAGTATCAACTTTGCCACAGCTATTTTATATTTAACGTAACAAAAGGTGCAGAGTTTCTACTGGTCTGGTAACACATAGCAACCAATACACAGGTAACGGCTGAATACACTGGTCAGCTGAAAAAAGCATGTTGGTGTTTTGGTGTATTTACCAGCTCTGCATAGTATTTGAGCGTTATTATGAGAATATAATATATTCTGAGCGTTATTAGGCAATATCAGGGTGATCCGATTGTAGGCCCTAGGGCCCAACGATCGGACCACAATCAGAAGAATAAGGGCGGTTAGATTCGAGGACTGCATCAATGAAATTATGCAGTCCTCAATCCAACGGGATTTTTAAACCCGCCCGATTGACATCTGGCTTTATCTATCAGGGAAGCCCATCGGAAGGGCCCCATACACTGCCCAATAAGCTGCCTAGTTAATTTGTCAGCAGTTTATATCGGCTCGTGTATGGGGAAAACCTGGCAGCCTAGTTCAAAAGACATGTGCCCATTCTAAAAAGAGCAGCACCAGACTAGTATAAGAGATCTGAGTTACAGGGGAGGTCCCTTAGATATTGGCACCTAACAATAACTCAAGCTTTCCTTGTCCTTTAAAACTACAGTATGCAATAACATATTTGACAATTTCATGCTTTCTACATTGTGGCAACAGATTGAGGGAGGACCTCAACAGATGCAGCCAGGCCCGGACTGGCAATCTGTGGGTTCTGGCAAATGCCAGAGGGGCTGCTACAGTGGTGTGAAAAACTATTTGCCCCCTTCCTGATTTCTTATTCTTTTGCATGTTTGTCACACATAAATGTTTCTGCTCATCAAAAACCATTAACTATTAGTCAAAGATAACATAATTGAACACAAAATGCAGTTTTTAAATGAAGGTTTACGTTATTAAGGGAGAAAAAAAACTCCAAATCTACATGGGCCTGTGTGAAAAAGTGATTGCCCCCCTTGTTAAAAAATAACTTAACTGTGGTTTATCACACCTGAGTTCAATTTCAAAGGTTATAAAGCCATTTCTAAAGCTTTGGGACTCCAGCGAACCACAGTGAGATCCATTATCCACAAATGGCAAAAACATGGAACAGTGGTGAACCTTCCCAGGAGTGGCCGGCCGACCAAAATTACCCCAAGAGCGCAGAGACAACACATCCGAGAGGCCACAAAAGACCCCAGGACAACATCTAAAGAACTGCAGGCCTCACTTGCCTCAATTAAGGTCAATGTTCACGACTCCACCATAAGAAAGAGACTGGGCAAAAACGGCCTGCATGGCCGTTACATCTGGCGTAAAAGTAACACAGCATTTCAGAAAAAGAACATCATACCAACAGTAAAATATGGTGGTGGTAGTGTGATGGTCTGGGGTTGTTTTGCTGCTTCAGGACCTGGAAGACTTGCTGTGATAGATGGAACCATGAATTCTACTGTCTACCAAAAAATCCTGAAGGAGAATGTCCGGCCATCTGTTTGTCAACTCAAGCTGAAGCGATCTTGGGTGCTGCAGCAGGACAATGACCCAAAACACACCAGCAAATCCACCTCTGAATGGCTGAAGAAAAACAAAATGAAGACTTTGGAGTGGCCTAGTCAAAGTCCTGACCTGAATCCTATTGAGATGCTGTGGCATGACCTTAAAAAGGCGGTTCATGCTAGAAAACCCTCAAATAAAGCTGAATTATAGCAATTCTGCAAAGATGAGTGGGCCAAAATTCCTCCAGAGTGCTTTAAAAGACTCGTTGCAAGTTATCGCAAACGCTTGATTGCAGTTATTGCTGGCCCAACCAGTTATTAGGTTCAGGGGGCAATTACTTTTTCACACAGGTTTGGATTTCTTTTCTCCCTAAATAATAAAAACCCTCATTTAAAAACTGCATTTTGTGTTTACTTGTGTTATCTTTGACTAATAGTTAAATGTGTTTGATGATCAGAAACATTTTGTGTGACAAACATGCAAAAGAATAAGAAATCAGGAAGGGGGCAAATAGTTTTTCACACCACTGTATAAGGTCCCATAGAAAGTCAGTATTTAGTGGGCTGGTGGGGGCTGTTTGGGCCTCTGTGTGAACTGATTGGGCCTCTGTTTACCCGAAATGCCAGGGCCTATTTTAATTCTCAGTCCGGACCTGGATGCAGCACTAGCCTAAACACAGTCCATTCCTTAACCAAACGGAATACCTGGAGATTAAACAAGAAAGCCAACAGTCTCTAATGCAGTTTGCGAACCTCTTGAATGTACAGTGCTCGCAAATTTAGATGCAGTAAACATACAATGCAGAACCTGCATGCAAGATGGTGCAGCTGCCAACCATTCAGAACCAAAGACTGATGCAAACAATTGCCACCAGAAATCAAACACAGAAGCAAGAACGTGTTTGTAACTAAATAGCTTACCCTTGCCTTAGATATGGTACAGTTCTAAAAACGGACTACCCTACTATATCTAGCGCAGTTACTTCATCTTCTTGCTGCCTCTTCAAATCCCTTGATAAATAAAACATTGAAATAAATGTCATTGCATCAGATTGTACAGCTGCTGTGCAATAATTAAGAGCTCACCAATGCAACAGTATAACCCCTTCCCTACCTTGGACATTCACCAAAATGTGGTGTTTTAAGGGAATATTAATGGAAAACTATACCCCCAAAATGAATACTTGAGCAACAGATAGTGTATATCAAATTAAGTGTCATATTAAAGAATCTTATCGAACTGGAATATATATTTAAGTAAATCTTGCCCTTTTACATCTCTTGCCTTGAACCACCATTTCGTGATGGTCTCTGTGCTGCCTCAGAGATCACCTGACCAGAAATACTACAACTCTAACTATAACAGGAAGAAGTGTGGAAGTAAAGGACACAACTCTGTCTGTTAATTGGCTCAAGTAACCTAACAAGTATAGTTTGTTTGCGTGCACCGTGAATCATACGATCCCAGGGGGCGGCCCTAATTTTTTAAAATGACAATTTTCTATTTAGGATTACCCAATGGCACATACAGTGGCGTAATTACCGGGGGAGGAGGGGGTGCGATTGGGCCAGGTCCTGCACCCCCTCAGGCCCCCCCTGGCAGCTCACGCGCAACAAATTCCAGCCGGTTCCGGGCATACGGAGGGGGGCAGGGGGGCTCAGCTGTGCGTCCCGCGCCAGGGCCCGCCCCCCTCTAGTTATGTTGCTGGGCACATACTACTAAAAAAGTATATTATTATCAAAATGGTTTATTTACATATGAGCTGTTTTATGCAATATCTTTTTATAGGCACCTACATTGTTTGAGGGGTATAGTTTTCCTTTTAGAAATAATTTTTATTGAAAAAATATTCACATCGTCAAGGAAATCCTTAATAATTTCTATAATTTGCTGTGTTTTTTTGCTGAGCATTAGGCATACATAGTTCAATTTAGGTTCAATACTGGGGTTTCATTTAGAATTCTAGGCACCAGGGTTTTTTCTTTTTTTATTGGTTAAAGAACAAGGACACTGAGATTCACAATATATTTGTCTACCCCCACCCCCCAACTGCAAAAATAAAACACCCCACCCACTTATGAAACCTATAGGAAGGTTAAAGAGGACATACTGCGTTGTCCCCATCTTCTAGCATTATATATGCCCCTCACCTTCCTTTCATTATATAGAATCCCGGAAAAAATGTTGACATAGCGTTTTACCTCCTATTAATATGTTAATGTCAGAACTGTAGCACAATTCTCTCAGCTCCGTGTCCGTGCAGTGTCTCCCCTAACACAGGAAGTGATCATAGTTGTGAGTGACATTCACACTCTGCAATAGCATACGGAAACACAGTCCAAGCCCCGCCCTCCGTCTATCTGCTTCCCTCAGCACATTGTCACACATTGTTTCTGAGCATAGTGTTTAGAGAAGCTGTCCCTTTTCCCCAAACTGTAAAGTTATACTGTGTCACATTATCTATGAGAACTCCAGCACTTCTTTTTGCACAAATACTGTGTATAATAGTCTCCCATGGAAAATGCCATCTCTCAGTTACAGCAGTAGCTTCTTTTTTAACCACAGCTGGTAACTAGGGGACCTTTACCTGTCACAACACAATAACTGACTTGGACCCTGAATGGAAGCAGATGTAATTCTGTATCTACCAACGGAGCGACTGTTAGGGTTGCCACCTTTTCTGGGAAAAAATACATTCCTTCCTATATACTGTATTTATCCCTATTAATAACATTGGGATCAACCATCATTTTTATCTGCCAGGCAGTAAAATACCGGTCAGGTGGCAACCCTAGCGCCTGTTCACATGGTTACAGGCAGTTCTTATTCTGTAATAGTTGGATGGGAACTACAACAGCTTCTTTCCAAGGTTGAAGGGAGTTGTAGCTAGAGGGTGACTTCCTGATACATTCTGCTGAATAATGACAAGAAAGCATGTTCTTTCACATTTTCCTCCAGCTGTCACAGAACAATTGACTTCAGATTGCAATAGAAGCAGCTATACCTCAGTGGTAGCTGGAGGACCCTCCTGCTCTCAGATAGCCGCAACTCCCATCAACCTGAACAAAATGTGATTTAATCACACCTGGAGAGAGGACCACTTCTGTATGCACTATGGTAACTAATTGGCATTCCAGCTATCACAAACACAATTCCTTCAGTCTTGAATGGAAGCAGTTGTGATTCAGTGACAGCTGGAGCGCCTCCTGCTTACCTGGAGCAACATGCATTCTTGTCATTATCCAGTAGCACAAATCAAGTGCCTGCACCCTTGGTGGGAATCAGTTGTTGCTCAGGAACAGCTGAAGGGCCACAAAAAGAAAGCATGTTCCTCCATGTGAGCAGGTGGCCCTACAGTTATCACAGAATCACAACTGCTTCCATCCAACACTGAAGGTAATGTTTTGTGATAGCTGGAGTGCCAATTAGTTACAAAAGTGCGTACAGAAGTGATCCTCCAGGTGTGTTTAAATCACAATTTGTTCAGTCGTCGGTGGGAGTTGTGGCTATCTGAGCGCAGGAGGGCCACCACATACTGTAAGGACCTACTGCTTTAATGGAGAGAGGGCATGTCCCATGGGAGGATACAAAAGTTATATCTCCACTAAGCACCATAAAGAGGATTCAAATGGCCCCAACCTTTCACATTATATTCTGCTCTCTGCACAGGACACCTCCTTTCTAATAATACTATTTTCACCCCAAACCTCCTCAATTGTAAAGTAGTTATGCAGCACCATAGCTGTTTGAGAGACATATAGAGAGAGAGAATGTGTACGTGTGTAGACATAAATTTTGGGGACTATAAATACACCTCTCGTACTGAGAAGTAACTGAACAAATCCAAACAAATGATATATTACAAATACACCAACCATCTCCTTCAGATTCTGAGAGAAACCTGGATGTTCACCAAGAAAGCTGAAACTTAGAAACCCTATCCAGTTCCTGCATCAGCTTTATTTTATTTTCCATGCCACTATCAACCTTTATCTCAGGCTCCCATGTTTTAGCAGCTAATAGATCAGGGACAAGGTGAAACTAGAAACAAATGGGAACAATTTGTTTCTTTCATCAAATAGTGTAATTATATGTATCACTTGTATATTATGCAAGGCTAACATAAGTTTAAAGGGGTTGTTCACCTTTAAGATAACTTTCAGCATGATGTAGAGTGATATTGTGAGACAATTTGCAAATTATTTTGTTTTCATTTTTATTATTTGTAGGTTTTCAGTTATTAAGCTTTTTTATTCAGCAGCTCTCCTGCTCTGCAATTTCAGCAATCTGATTGCTGGGGTCTTAATTACCCTAGCAACCATGCATTGATTTGAATGGGAGACTTGAATATGAATAGGAGAGGCCTGAATAGAAAGACCAGTAATACAAAATTAGCAATACCAATAAATTTGTAGCCGTACAGAGTATTTGTTTCTTAGATGGGGCCAGCTAAAGGATGGGCCTGTTTTATAGTGGGTGTCAGGGTTCCCTAGTTTTTAAAAAGGGAAGCCAACATGTGCTCTGTTTCGTTTGGTCCCCACTTACTAGAGGAGGTGGTGTTCTGAAGGGCCTTGGACTGAGGTATGTTCCAGTAGGAGTAGTACGTGCAAGGATTTGTATTTGTTCACACTAGAACTAAGAGGCAGGATTGGGGTAGTTTGTGGAGCAGTCAGAGGCTTTGACAACGAGGCCAGTTGGGTTAGTACAGGGGTGCCCAAACTTTTTGCAACGATGGCCAGATTTGATGAGGTGAAAATGTGTGGGGGGCAAGTCCGACCATTCAGCCCAACATTCTTTGAACCATTAACATTAAATTACAGGAATCGAGTAATTGTAACAGTAATATTTGGGCACATTAGTGAAATGATCTGCCACTTGGTCTATACTGCTGCCTGTGTGATGAAGGTGTTGGCAATAGATACGTACTGGAACGTAGTGACGCCATACTTCTTTAGTATACTGTACTGGCACGTCAGTATGTCTATTGATACCTTCAGCCCTAAAGAAGTATGCGAAAACAGCACGTCTCTACGTGCCAGTACATGTCTATTGCTAACACCTTCAGCACACAGGCAGCAGTATACACCAAGTGACAGATCATTTCACTAATGTGCCTTAATATTACTGCTATGGGATACCTGATCGCACTGTGCTGGGGGGCCTCATTATTATTTATTTTGTGATGGAGACTGAGGGCCAGTGTAAATGTGAAAACGGGCCGCAATTGGCACCCGGGCCGCATTTTTGACATGCCTGGGTTAGTACTCTGCAGTGTCAATGGCACCATTAAAGGGACTCAAGTGGTAAGGCTCAAGAATTGATTCCTGGATTAATATACCACTGCAAGCTTTTACCAGCAATGAGGATTGTTTCACGAAGTTAGTGAGTACCTCTGGGATGTTGTAAACACCACAGCTGAGATAAATATGAGGTGAATGACAATTAATGCATATTTGAAGCATCTACTGATTAGTGATATTGTACCATCTGAATCAGCACCCACCAATAAACTGTGTAACATCTGTCCAATAAAGAGTTATCATTTGCTTTTAAAGGGCCACTGATACCCAAGTTATTGAAATATGTGTTTTGTGGCAGGATTCAGTGTGGTTAACCCTTTCTCCAACAGTTAAACTGAGATAATGATCTCTGTCCGGCAACCTTAAAAGGCCAAGTATCCACTGTATCTGTGTTGTATGAAACACCTTTATTCAAGCTTAGATTAGATTTACATAGTAAAATAGTAAGTTAGGTTTAAAAAGGACATACATCCATCAAGTTCAACCTTTTAAAGTCTGTTTATAATCTGCCTACCTGCTAGCTTTCAAGCTTTGAATCAAACTCAAATTAAATGTAAAGAACCACTATGGCATCTTATTATAGTTCTTCAGGCTTTGACTGCACAGCCGTTTGAGCCATTGGAGGCAATAGATCTCAAATGGGCCACCTGTCAAATTGTTTTTATTGGCAATAACCTCAGAAAGAAGAGTAGGAGAAATACAAGCTCTCTTAGCCTCCAACTCATACCTGCTCTTCACAGAAGATAGTTTAATTTTTTGAATACCTGGCTAATTCATGTCTTTTCTTTATTCAACAACAGAAGATGAGATCAGATAGCACATATTTATTGGTCACATTTTGTTGGTCCAGCATATCTAAAGCTTACAAAAGCAGAGCAGTGTCACGTTCAAAGTCACTTAATGACGATGATTAGTGGTCTTCACACACATGTCAAATTTTCAGCCAAACAAGCCATGCTTCATCATTCTGTTCTGTAATTGGTTTGTTTTTCATCTAATCAGGGGTGATCCTGGTCCTGGTGTTGCTGCTGCCCCCCCACCCCTGGTGCACTCACCTTTTTGGTCCAGGGCGGTCCAAGAGGACGGCAGAGAGGGGCAGGACGCTAGCGCAGAGAGCATTATTTTGCTCTCTGCGCTAGAAGAGCCGAATTTCTGGGTTGAAAATGTAAATTTGGCTCTTAAAGTACCAGGAGCGGCATTTTTGCCACCCCTGGTACCTAGTGGGGCTTTGCCGTCTGAGGCGAGTTACTCAACTTGCCTCATTGGCGTAGCGCCCCTGCATCTAATTGGTTAGATATCATTGGTGCCCACTGCCATGTAAAGGATAAGGAAAACAAAAAATCCTATATTAACAGTGATTTCCATTGCTTGGACTATAGAATGGCAGTCGGCAGTCATTTTAAAGCATGGTAAATAAGAGATGGGGATGATTTTCAACTCTGGATGTTATTTTCTCTATATAATTAATGTATATTGGATGGTTGCTTAGAACAGCATTTTCTTTCATTATTCAAAAAGATACTTTTTAGCTGAAGGAACCCTTAAAAAGTATAGCTGCAAACTACTGCAGGTATAATCCCAGCCAGACATAGTTCCCTACTTAAAATCTGAAATAACTTAATAGAAGAAATACTTTTTCTTAGGCTAAAGGGTAGCTTCTCTCTATTCATTGTTTGGAATCTTGCTACAGCCATTGACAAAGTCAGTATTCCTCATAAACATGCTGCACTCTATAGACCTACATTGTCCTTTCCTTTTAAGGGCATTTCTTTCTAACCACTATTTATTTTGCAAAGTTCTGTCTTTGTATCCCTTTTCTTCTTACTGTATACCATAGTGGAGAGCAACTTCTGGCCTTTATTATTAATTTAAAGTGATACCCATATCCATTATGTTACATTGTACTTGTAAAATATCTATTATCCCATTGTTTGGGACCTGGAATTCTCTGAAAATGTTGTTTTTCTGTTATTTGGATCACCATACAACCAGTCTACTAAAAACATTAAATAAAGCCAACAGGATTGTCATTGTCAGTGTTGTAATGAAATGTAGCCAAAGTAGTAAAATGTTACTGAAACCCATAAAAAATAATCAATGGGCAGTTACTGTCAACTACTTATTAACTACCTATGGCACAGTACTTTATAGGAATGGTAAAGGATGCTGTGTTGGAATCATATGAAAATGTCACATGTCTACCAAAGAAATAGTTTTGTGAAATACTGTACTTTCAACCAATTTGATGATTTCAGCACCATAAATAGGGACTTTTGTTATGTAGTAAACATTGTAGGGAATATCTATAATAGTAAGTCAAAACAACTGGGCTTGCTGTATTTTTTCTCTTGAAGATATTAAGTAGTTTAGTAGTAGAATTGAGAAAGCCAGTTGGATGACTAGTGAAACATCTTCAAGAGAAAAAATACAAGCAAGTCCAGTTGTATTGACTTAATACTATAGACCTGGATGAATGAAACCTTCACAGACATATTGCAACTCATTTTGGGGAGAAAACCCTCAAACTTGTATGAAAATATGAGAAAACAGCAAGAAAACTGGCACACTATAGAAACCACCTACACTTCAACCTCAGATGCTGTCAGCATGGGCTCATACCATGCAGCATGTGTCTGGATTCCACTGAAGAGAATGTTTGTAGAAAATGAAAACACTCAGTAGTCCCTTAAATAACACTAGGTGGCACTGTAAGTTTAAGAATATAACCTTGTTATATTGCTATGTTTTTGAAGATTCAAACATGGTATATCTGTAGAAATAAGTCAAATCAACTGGACTGGAAGTTTTTCTTGAATACTTTTCACCAGTCATCTGACTGGCTTTCTTAATTCAGAATGACTTGTAAAAATATCTTTCTGGAGTGGAATGTTGCTCCAATCAACATAATCTGTTTATCATAATCAGCAAGGATCTCACGAAGTTAGGCGATGCTTATACTAGCATGATTGGAGCTTTGAGGTGTTATTAAAGCTTAAAAGGGCCTTCACCTGTACTGTCCTCATAAATGTATTTAAACTTTTAACCACTTTTTGGTTTATTGTTTTTGAAAAACTCAGATCTTTTGCTGTTGTACTGTATACATGCACCCACAGAATGGGGTGAACTGTGAGTATTTTTTCGTTTCTTTGTTATACCCATTTCTGCTTTACTATTGCTTTTGTATTTATTATATTGCAGTAGTGCCAAAAATTGGTATTTTGCACCTTTTTCTTTATTTGTGTTATAAAACCTTCCATAGAGAGGTGCCAAAACAGCATTGTTATATAGCCACTACATTAGCACTTTATGATTAGGTACAGTTTAAATTACAGAAAACATCCAATTTCTGCCTCCTATATCCCTTTCAAGTTAATCAATGCACTTTGATCTAAAACAGTGGCCCAATTTGAGGGGCTTAAAGCAGTGACAGGTGGTCTCAGCTTGATAACCATTAAAGGATGAGAATTAGAGAGAATGATCATTTACTCTCCTAGATACACTTGAAAACTCAGCTTGAGGGTCAGTTAGGGTGAGCTTCTGTGTAAATATGTATTTGCTGCCCTGGATATGCTTAGAACTGTGTCTGATACACCAATATTCTCCTATGCTTGTACTAATTTCATGAACTTGGTACTCTTACCAAAGGTTGAACCTTAAAGGAGAAGGAAAGGCTTGCAGGACTTGGTGGTGCCAAATGTAAGGCACCCCCAAGTGATTATATTGACTTACATGAAACCCTGGTGCTCCTATCAGCAGGAAACTGCACCGGCCCCGGTTTATACCAGTGAGCACCACAGAGTGATCCACTTCTGTCTTCTTCTTTCTTCAAATTTCCCAGGGCAAACGCGTGCTTAGTTGAGAGCAGACAACTTTTTAGTTAGAGTTCGGCTTTTCGTTCTACTGCGCATGCACAGCTTCGCAAAGACGAAAAGGTAGATGGAAGAGGATCGCTCCGTGGTGTTCACTGGTATACTGTAACTCCGGGCCAGTGCAGTTTTCTGCTGATAGGAGGGGGTTTCAGGTAAGTCAATACAATCATTTGGGGGGTGCCTAACATTTGGCACCCCCAAGTGCTGCAAGCCTTTCCTTCTCCTTTAAAGGGGTCACTGGTCAAAGGTTAGACTTTCAAGTAGGGATTGAACAGTGCTACGCAATATGTTGGCGCTATATTAATACATGTTAATAATAATAATAATAATAATAACTGAAGTTTGATAATCACTATTATAAAACGAAGTAATTTCCTATCCATTTTTCCATTAAACCATAAACTGAACCAATGTCAGACTGGGGTGTCCGGGGCCCACCGCAGCTGCAACCTCAGGGCCCCCCAACCCCAATTGCGGGCCACCCCACCATCCTCGTGCCCCCCTGCCCCAGTGATAAGCACCTCCACCCGAACCCCCTGCATACTTTAAAATTTTTGCGGCTACAATAAAAGAAGCGAGGGAACACCCACAGCTCCCTGTGGGAAGATTGCCTGGGTTGACCGGGACCCACCAGGTTTTTCCCGGTGTCCAGTAAGGCACAGAAAGAGTTTGTTTCCTGCACCTAAGAAAAGGACAAATGCGAATACAGTATAGATATAGCAATTTCCAAGTTTAATCAGCATGTGTTTTTCCCACAATGTATCATTTTTTTCCCCATAATTCTAGTGTCGTTGCTCCGCCAGGGGTCTTTGTTATGGCACAATTGTGTCCAATGTGTTAAAACACACACAACTGCGACTGCATTTGCAATTGTACTGAAAATGTTCTAAGTACGGTTGCCGTCATTTCCATTGGTACAATTTACCATTTTATTTAATCATCTCCTAGGTCTTTTACAAAACACCTTATGGAGGAATGTGTAAATAAAGTCAGTCCATGTGCACCTGTTGCAGTTGTTCCTAATGCATCCAAAAGAACACCACTGCCTTTTAATAAGGGAGAGAAGGGGTTTGGCCGCTTCAGACTCACCCCCTGTATGTTCAATTCAGTGCAGCTCCATTTTGATGTACCGGGTGCTCAACCACCAGCGTTGCCGCAGTAGTCAGATATGCAAAAGCAGGCTCAGACTGGCAATCTGTGGGTTCTGGCAAATGCCAGAGGGGCTGCTATAAAGTGCCATAGAAAGTCAGTATTTAGTGGGCTGGTGGGGGCTGGGTGGGCCTCTGTGTGGGCTGATTGGGCCTCTGTGTACCTGAAATGCCAGGGCCTATTTTAATTCTCAGTCCGGACCTGTGCAAAAGGATAGAAAGGTGGCACTCCGGTTAAAAAGAAGGTGGTTTATTGCAACAGGTCACAAACCAAGATCACCTGACGCGTTTCGGGAGCAACTCCCTTAATCATAGGCTCTATGACCTGTTGCAATAAACCACCTTCTTTTTAAACGGAGTGCCGCCTTTTTATCCTTTTGCATGTCTTGTGATAAAGTAGTGGGTTCCACTGGAGGCATTAAATGAACTCTGTGGGCATTACTCAATTTACTCATTACATTATATTTTTTTTGACTGAACTCTATTCTTTATGATCAATGTTATAATAATGCAAGGGCTGTGTAAAGATTTCTTCTAATAGCTATAGTTTACAGAATGAGAGTAAATAGTGAGATTAAAGGTTAAAAGACCTTTGAAATACTTTTGTTGAGTTCAGAGTTGCAGTTCCTAGTATGTGGATAACCTTTGAGCGGGGAAGAGGATAAAGCAGTGAATGGGGGCCTGAGCTTAAAGGCCAATTTAGGTGAATGCTAGATATTAAAAAAAATATCGCAAATAATGCAAACCTATTATGATGTGATAAACTGGGAAAAAAGGGGCTTAAAGCCAACGGCACCTTTTGGGTTAAGAGGCCTGAACCCCAAAAGTTAGATAATTACATAACAACTTTGTTAGAGTCTTGTATTCTATAATTACACATAGCAAAATCAAACTCTAATAGTCACCCAGAACAGAAAGAACTCATTAAATCTAAGCAGCTTCGGGTGATCTAACACAAATAAACCTTCCCTTCTGGGATAAAGGGATTTTAACGTGCTAGGAAGATCAAAAATGTTGTTTATATCCTTCCAGATATTTCGAGGATTTAAAGCATTGTGTGTGACTAAAGCCTAATTTGGCCGTGCTGATTGTTTGGTGCATGTGTTTCACATATGTTTCCCATGAATAAGACAAAGAATGATCTTTTTACGCACTGCTGCCAATCCAGCTGCAGGACCACCATATGAGATTAGACACCTGCTACTCTGGAGCTTCTTGTTGCATATGGAAGCCACTTAAAAGCGAAAGACTTGCCATTCATTTGCATCTTCTACATTGGCTTTAACTGGATCTGACAGATGAAAATAAATATTGATATTAAAGTCTTATAGTTTATATATATATATATATATATATTTATTTATTTAAAATGTATACATGTTTTGCAGATAAACCGGTTACCTTATCATTAGAGGGAAAAGGAAGCAACCCTAGTAATTTTACCCCAATAATAACAACAATTTCCATAAATTTGTAATTAAAGGGATAATGTGCCAGCAATTTCGGAGGATACATGCTGAAATAGGCGAGGTCTGCTGAATTAACCGCTGACTAGCCATTCAGCATTTGGTTTTAATATGAATCTAGTTTGAAACGGATCATCTGGCAGCCTTACTGTATGGCAGTATTCCCCTATATTAAAATGTATTGTGCAGGGTTATGCTGAAACCACACACAAATCTTATTTCAAATGTGTCCCTTATTCTGAACTGGTATAACCATCTAGCATGCACCAAATCCAGAATGGATTCTGCTATGGATATTCCCTGACCTTTTTGCATCTTATTAATATGGAAATACAGTGCTTTGTGTTTCATTTGCTTCATTATGCCCCAAACAGCCCATGTTATGCCTCCTGCAATTCCACCAATGGCACACCCTACTTTGCCCAATGCTGCTGGTTATCAGAGGTAATTTAAATGAGTTTTAGGCATTTTACTTTGGGTGCAAATTACTGATAGCTGGGTGACTGGGCTGTTACTGTGGATGACTGGGCCAAGGTGACTCCTGAAGAAAACATGTCAGTTGATTTTTCTTGACACTGATGACATTTTAACAACATTTTCTGATATATATATACATCATAAAAATATATCATAAATCCTAAGATTACAAGGTGAAAGGTGTTAACTAGCCGGCTATTTTTCCCACACACGTTTACATTTACTTTTCTTGCATTGTAAAAAGTGATTAAGGCAGCCTGTCGTTCACAGCCAATCGTAGAGAAAATATATATTCCTTCTTGTTTCAAAGCAGCTGCAGTTAGCACGGCCATTAAATTAAACACCCTGGGGGCTGATGTCATCCTGAAATAGAGAACTGTGAACATGAGTAAGATTGTGGCTTGTTATTCCATGAAACTGTTCTTACAGGACATATTGGGACATCTTTCAACAAATCTAGTTGCACATAATTGCTGTATGTTCACTCATTGTGCAGCACTGTACACTATATGTACCGTGTGTAGGGTGGCTGTTTGTTAGAGAACTGAGGGTAATGTAATGTCTGTAGCAAATTTGTATAGTAATTTATAGCAACCACATATTAACAGACCAAAGAGCAAGCAGGCCAAAGGGAGCTTAAACGACCAACTCTATACATTTGTAGCACAGACACAGCCTTGGCATTCATAATGACTAGAGAAGGAATGGCAAGAGTCAGGTATAACATATTAGCCCCAGCAGTGTGCTGAATCAATTAATGTAATCAATAGTAATAGAAAGAGGATGGTAAAAACAGGTTTATGAAACAGGTTACCATACCTTTTAAAAAAGTGAATTAAATCATTGCAGACTTTCTAAATGATCTTGTAAACTTAAAGGGGATTTAAACACCAAAAAATGAATTGATGGAAACGACTGGTCCTCTGAGCATGTGTTTTTTATTTTCAGTTCTTTCGGAACTATTAGCATTTTAATGTATTTTTAAACTGACAATCCCAGGAGTTCAGCTCAACAACTCCCCTTGGATTATAAAGAAATAGTGGAGCCTGATAGCGATGTGAGAACGAATGCTTCAATCCTCATGAACAGATGTACCGACATCCAAGGTATTTCAAGAAGAAGGAGGAGAGAACTGAAACGCAGCGTAACTGTTCATGATTAATATTTATTGGACTGTTAGACACAACATGTTAAATGCCCGAAACATGTTGTGTCTAACAGTCCAATAAATATTAATCACTAGCAGTTAAGCTGCGTTTGAGTGCTCTCCTCCTTCTTCTTCTTGAGCTCCCCTTGGATGTCATAGTGTCAGTGACCCTAAATGTCTAATGCAGTTTCTAACCACTTCATGTACAGTCATTTAATCCTAGGGTTACAGACTCTCTGACTTTCAGAGTGAAGTAGTGAGCAAAAAGCCTAGTACTAGCAGTGTAAAACCACTAAAAATAGAAAATAAATGTACATTTCAAAAGTCCTCAAAAGAACACAGTGGGTGTTTACATAAATTGATTTTTAGTTTTTAGAAACCCTTTAAAGTGAATGATAATTTTAGTTTTTGTTTAGTTTTACTTCTGGTGACATGATTTTTTCATGCAGAGGGAGACAGCTAAAGCTGTAAAGTTTTATATATTAGGGATGTATTCAATCCATTTTTGGATATCTAAATGAGGGAATGAAATGTAGGAATGAATCTCACATTAAAAATGAGTTTAAATACTAAATCAAATATGTTCCCTAATATGTAGTTCAGATTTGCAGTTTGAAATAAAAAAAATCAATTGTGCTAACAATGGTTACATTAATTAGCTGTAAAATCATATGGCCTTAAGAGTTTGGTTTTAGTTTGACTGAACATTTAGGATTCAGCCAATTACAAATCCTGCAAAAAGCAAACCAAATAAGGTGGCTTATTTCTGCTCTACTTATCATACGATATGTACTGTTACTTAAATTCCACTAGATGTCAGTGTGGAACTTACAAATGTAACAAAGTCACTTTACATGTATGTATGTTTGTATAACTTTATCTGTAAAGCGCTGTTAAGGAGCTGCAGTGCTGTACAGTGCATAAAAGTACAATATATCTATATATATATATATATATATATATATATATATATATATATATATACACACACACACACACACACACACACACACACACACACGAAGGACAAATCACACAATAAATATACACAGATCAGGTGTTATCATACCTCCCAACTGTCCCTCATTTGTAATGGAAAGTCCAGTTTTTCGCTGCACTGAACAGCCAGAAAAAGAACAAAGTTTCTAACTTAATTGGCTTTTGGCAGAGAGAACAGCCACAGCAGCAGATAAGATACTTTTGTAACAATTTCGAGATAAACAAATAAGTAATTGTAACAGATAACAGGTCCCTTGGGAGAAGTTAGACTTACATCTTAAAGGGCAATTCACCTTCATTAGCAATAACTGAAGAAAAACATAGAAATATGTTCAAACTTTCATAACCTGCCAAATTTTTTAAAATGAACATGGCAATTAGGGGGTGTGGCCACAAAAATTGGCGTGGTCCAAAAAAGTTTGCCGCACGTTAGTTTTTTTGTCCCTCTTTTTATTTCCAAAATGTTGGGAGGTATGCTTAAGTGCTATGTGGTAAGAGACACAGTGGGAAGGAGGTCCCTGCCCCGTAGAGCTTACAGTCTAAGTAAAATGTAAATAAATATTAATGAGTATATTTTTCAGAATCTAATTTCTGTTTCATCGGACTGGTGTCTTTGCTGTAGAAAGATACGGGGAAAGGTTCTTAATTGCCCCAATAAGTAAACTAGGGAACTCTTGTCTATCAAGCCTTTTTGCCAGGATTATAGCAATTATAAGGGCACCTGAACAAATCATTCCCATCTGACAGGTATCTGGAATCGGGAAGTATTTTGTTTGGTCTGGAAGCTATTTCTTGCTGCATGCAGCGTTGCATCTGCAATTGCAAAAAAGGATTTTTTTAA
The DNA here is from genome assembly GCF_017654675.1 of Xenopus laevis. NCBI lineage: Eukaryota > Metazoa > Chordata > Amphibia > Anura > Pipidae > Xenopus > Xenopus laevis. Next base: position 56,591,909 of record NC_054375.1, on the reverse strand, counting down.
ACTAACATTTCATATCTTCAACTGTAGAGAATGAAGTTGCATTATCTAACAATCCCTGGAGTTTGGTTGGGGTGGCACCTCATAAAGCTGCCTCATTTATGACCACAGGTGTAAGTGTGCCAAAATGGAAGCAAATTATAGCATGCAGTAACACTATTCATTACTTGTTCTTGCACCCAAACATGCTCCTTGGACTTCCACATAGCAATTCACCGTTGCCCCTTTAAAGCCCCAGAACTTTCTGCTGCAGGCAGGAACCTGAACGCTACACAGAAGGGTCAGACAGAATCATGGTTGAGGTCCAGTTAGAGGTGAGAGCAGGTGGCAAGAAGCAGTGGTGCAACTCTATGGACTGTGCCCCCAGCAAAATAATTTTTTCTGGGCCCTTGTGGCCCTCAACCTGCGAAATGAGCCTACCCTTCCCAGGCCTCTGTGTAGATGAAGTATACACAAGCCACTTTGTAGGGTTTGCTTCCTCTATAGTTATACCACTGGCAAGTGGTCACAAACAGGCACTGAATTAGAAAGATGCGCCAGCCATCAGGTGCATCTAACATAGCTGCTATAGATTTGGACCAAATAAATCGCTGTTGCCATTTTTTATGCCACACATATTGACATGCTGGAAGTGCACAATTCCCACTCTGATAAATGTTAACTGCAAATTGCACCCAATTTATAAAAAAATTCATTGTGTGATAGCATTTGTTTTGCCACATTGCATGCAATAGAGGTGTATTTCCACAGGTGCATTGCCTGCAAAAGCACTGGCATTGTGGGAAAAAACACTGCATTGTAGGAAACAAAATTAACATCACACCAATACGACTCTTTTTCATACCATCCAACTGTCCAGTTTTTCGCAGGACAGGCCTGATTTTGACAGGTCAACCCACAGTTCCAGATTGTTACTGACATGTCCAGACTTTCTTTTTGATCTCCTGCACTGAACAGCCAGAAAAAGATACAAAGTTTCTAACTTAATTGGTTTTTGGCAGAGAGACCAGAATACATGGCAGGTGCACTTTGATACTTTTGTAACAATTTAAGAAGCAAAGCAAAGAAGCAAATGTAACAGTTCAAGATAAGAATGTTTCTTGGGGAAACTGTGACTTTCAGCTTAAAGGGCAATTCACCTTCTTTAGCAAAACTGTAATAACACATAAAAAACACAGAAATGTGTTAAAACTTTCATAACTTGCCAAATTTTGTAAAATTGACACGGTAATTAGGGGGCGTGGTCACAAAAATGGGTGTGACCAAACATGTTTTCTATTTCCAAAATGTTGGGAGGTATGTCTTTTCAGCTCTAAAAATAAATAGTAAAATCCTAAGGTGTAGGTAATGTTTAAAAAATGATGGATATTTTAAAAATCATCCCCAGTGTGGAAAGAGAAGTGGGTGTGTCCCAATAAGTACAAAATTATGTGTTTTTGTATCACTGGTTCTGCATCAAGTTAACTTCTATGGTAATCGTCTTTTTGCTGGACAAACTCATAGAAATCTCTGTGTGACACACGCCATCATGGCTGATTATTAATGGTTTAAACACCCTTCTATTGCACACATTTTTCTGCTACTGACAGCAAGCATCAGATTGATTTAGTTACTAAGGGGCAGATTTATCAAGGGTCGAAGTGAATTTTGAGGGAATTTTCGAAGTAAAAAAATTCGAAATTCGAAGTAATTTTTTTTGAAACTTCGACCATCCAATAGGATACTACCACTTCGACTTCAACTTCGAATTCGATTCGAAGTAAAATACTTCGAATATTCGACCATTCGATAATCGAAGTACTGTCTCTTTAAAAAAACTTCGATTTCAATACAGTTTTCTAAGTTTTTTGAAGTCAAAGTAAAATTGTTCGATCAATGGCTAAAATTCTTCGAATCGTTCGATTCAAAGGATTTAATCGTTTGATTGTTCGATTTTACTTTGGCCGCAGAATAGCCAAATTTGATGAAAAAAAGTTCGAATTCAATATTCGAATTCGAAGTATTTTAATCCGATGGTCGAATTTCAAAGTATTTTTAACTTCGAAATTCGACCCTTGATAAATCTGCCCCTAAGGGTCCGATACATGATGAATATAACTGTGCTAGGTTTTTCTTTAGTTAGGTCGGCTTCACTTTTGCACATTGTTCCTTTACATGAAAAATGAGTCTTGACATCTTTCTAGCGCATAAAAAAAGAAAGCCAGACAGATTAATATGCCGTGTTTGAATTGGAAGAATACTTGAAATATAAGTAACATTTCACATGAGTAATATACTATTTGAACTGCTGATTTAGGCATTAAATCATAGCATTTTGCTGAAATTATTTTATTGCTTTGTTTGTTGGACTCGGTGTGCTTTGTTTGATGCCAGTCTGAAATAATGGATACGTAAGAGTTTGTGTAAAGTACAAATTTGGACGCAAGTCGCCATTTTCTTACCCACAATGTAGAGTTTTCTCTACAATTCCAACTTAATTGTGGCTGCAAGGTGGCGATGTTTCTGGGTGATAATAGTTTGGAGCCAGGAATACCGGAATGTCAATCAATTTGACATTTGATGAGAAAATCCACAAATATCATGCAATATTAAATCTGCCATGCACTTCTACATGACTGATAATATGTTTGATGTACACTGTATGATGCATACAGGCTTGTTAAACCACTTTTGTTCTTTTTTAGCTATTCTATTTTTAACTTATGAAAAGTTTTTGGGGCACACTGTGGGAAACATTAAAAAATTATTCTATGGTTATAGATAGGTCTAGAGCAGTGATCCCCATCCAGTAGCTCGTGAGCAACATGTAGCCCTCCAATCCCTTGGATGTTGCTCTCAGTGTCCTCAAAGCAGGTGCTTATTTTTTAATTCCAGGCTTGGAAGCAAGTTTTAATTGCATAAAAACTAAGTATAGTGCCAAGTAGTCTTGACAGCGCAATATAAATAAATGATGATGAAGTAGAGCCTCTTGTAGGCTGCCAGTCCACAAAGGGGCTGCCATATAGCAAATCACAGCCCTTATTTGGCACCCCAAGGAACTTTTGCATGCTTGTGTTGCTCCCCAACTCTTTTTACATTTATATGTGGCTCACGGGTAAAAAAAAGTTGGGGACCCCTGGTCTAGAGGATCTGAGTAGGGGTTCTTAATTCTTATGGAGCACAGTTATTCACTTTAATTCCCCCACCCCACTACACACATTAGGGTTGTGATGACCTTATGTAGAGCTTTTAAAAGCATACTCTTTGCAGGGTAATAAATAGGTGGGGTATAGGCAGGTATATAGAGCCAGCCTTATGTATGTATCCACTTCACTAGCAAATGGATTACTTTCAGGAGTCAGCAACAAGTCCTGACTTTATTTATTCCCTTTATTATGTACTTGTAGAAAAGATCCTCCTTATTAAAAAACTAAGTTGTTTCTTCTTCTAGTGTAGCACTTCTGCTTAAAGCTTAAAAGGCAATTAAATCCCTGATAAAGACAAGGGATCCCTGCAGTCTGTTTCTGTTTATTGTTCAGCTTTATGTAATTGAAATGTTTTTCTGATAAGCTGGTACTGGTTATGGAGGGTCGACCTTCCTAGCGCAACAAAAAAAAAAAAACCAGCACAACAGTTGCCAACGGGGTAAATGCCTGTGTATTTTTATTATTTTTTTAAAGGTTTTATTTTCCATTTTATAACAAACAAATAATAAAACATTTATGGTTCCATGCGTAGTATAAAAGTCACAGTACAATAAACACATTCTGGGATTCCCATATATTAGTAAGTTCTGTTGATATGCAGTAAATTCCCTAATTCTAGGTATCTCTCCCTCATGTGATGGGTTTATTTATGATGTTATACCTATTACCCAGAGGCAGCGAGAGCAATAGGTGTCTCTCTAGCTTTACCTCTATGAGCTTAGAGTTCCTCAGTGGCATCCAAACATTCTCGCCACAGTCCCTTGCGGTATAGGTAAGTTGTATCAAGGGGAGTGTTGCTTTTAATAAGTTCAGCCAGCCCTTTAGTGTGGGGGGTTGGGAGGATGCATTTCCTGGCATAAAACAGTAGGGAACGGAATAGTATTCTCATGGCCGCCTTTGATGTCTCCTCGTCCACTACACCAAGTAGACACATTTTGGGGTTTCATAGTTTAGGCAGTGCTGTTTTTTCCTAAATGTAGTTGAGGACTTGGGACCAGAATGCTTGTATTCTGGGACATGACCACATAAGGTGGAGGTATGGTGCCTCCGGGGCTCTACACTTGGGGCACTGGGGTGAGTCAGATTTGTTCAAACAAAACAGTCTATTTGGAGTTGGGTGGAGTCTGTGTAGGATTTTGAATTGAATTAGTCTGTCTCTAGTTGAGACCTGGTAGTCATAGGCTCTATCAGTTGCATCTTCCCAGTCGTCGTTCTATTTTAGTGAGGGTAAAATTCCTGGTGTTCCCCTGAAATTGGGTATTAGTGGCCTCTCTCAGCTGGAAATAGGAGAACCAGGAGATATGTGTTTGGTCATATTTCATTCCTGGGGCGTAATTGTAATAATATCTGGTTTTATCTACCTACACACAGTGGCCTTAATTTTATTTGTCATTCTTTTTCATTCTTAAAAAATGTGTTTAAAATATATTTACTTTCCTATGTGCTTATGGGGTAAATGCAATAGGCCAATCATAGATGTGGGTAAATTGCCCATAGATCTAATCATAGGGATAAGGTCTTATGAGGTGAAATTATCATTGATCTACTCAAGTTTCTACCATAGTAAATACTCTGTAACTAATCTTTACCACCTATAAAAACTGGAGCACTAGCAAAAGAGCTAAAATGATAAATCAAATAATATACCACATTAAAATGAGAACTTGAGGTCCTGTCAGGTCACACAGATACTTTCTGTATATTGACTGTGTTTACCAGGAAGGACTATTTTTATCTCCCACTGATAAAACTTAATTATTGAACAAGAAGCACTATGCTGTGGAAGTAATATACTGTGAATTTCCTCTAAATGTCATTCTGCAAAGAATATAATATATGCTGCATCGCTAAATGTCAAGTTAGTAAGAGAAACAAAGCAAACTATAATTTATAAATGCTACATTACATCAGTCGCAGTGCATTCGAACTATCAGTGTAGGGGTTAGAAGTCAGAACATACAATACAGTTGCAGGCTTTTTGGAAATGGCTACTGTTTCCCTGTCCATTCTGACATATACAGGTTTTAATTTCTACAATGCAGTAGATGTATGGGACTTGTTATTCAGAATGCTCAGGACCTGGGGTTTTCTGAATAAGGGGTTTTTCCTTAATATGGATTTCCATAGTTTAAGTCTACAGAAAAATTATTTAAACGTTAATAAAGTACAAGGTACTGTTTTAGCATTACAGAGAGAAATTAAATAATTGTTTTCAAAATTTGAATTATTTGATTTTGCATTCTCAACCATTGCTAAATCTGGCCTTATTTGTAATTGTAAGCATTTAACTTTAACCCTACCCTTATTATGTTATATAGTTAGGATAGCATTTTTATTTATTCATCCTTTAATCCATCACTATATTACGACCCTCAGAGGGAGAAGCATTTATATTCATTTTAATTATTAAAAGTTTATTGCACATTTTACACACTTATCTCAATACTGAGGTGGCCTATGAAATGTTTGTCTATGTCATGACAATAAAAAAAGCAGAAAATGGGTAGAATGAGAAAACCTCCTGAAAGACAGCAGACATCAAGGGTTCCAGCTCTGCTTCTTCTAGGAATATTTTGGAAATGTCTAAATCGTGTATCTACAGTGCTAAGTCTGGTTTAGAAATAAATAGCTTGTCGAATGATAGGACATTAATTGTTCAGCTCAGCCAGACACTTGGAAAACAAAATGAATAATGGGAATCATTTAGTACAGGAAATTCTACTGTTTGCATGACCCTTTAGCCAACACTGCAAACTAATTACAAAAGGCCACTAATTCAGCATATACTGTTACATAACAATATCACATTCTCCTTGGCTTCTTCTCTTTCGGCAATAAAAAAAATATGAAAAGCTAAGTGTAACAAATAAAATAAAAAATTCTGTTTTCTTAAACATAGTAGGGTGAGATGTTGTCTGTAGTAGTGGCAATAATAGCCTCTGGGAAGGGACTGTATTAATATAACTCCCATCATGATTGTTGCCACAATTTCTGGAAAAAATACTGGCCTTAAGCTTTCTCCTGCCCATCTCCACTAATTTCTCTAATTATTTATATATATTATACAAAATATTAAACTCTGTGATGTCAAAAACAAAGGCCCTATAGAATCATGTTAGATAGTATGAATATCAGTTGAAATGTTATTTAGATCACTTATCAATGATCCCACTAGATGCCATGCAACTTTTGCCAGTTACTCTATTAAGGGTGATGGCACACGCTGCTATTCGGGGAGATTAGTCACCCAGCAACAAATCTCCTCTTGTTTGGGCGACTAATCTACCCAAAATGCCTTCCCGCCGGCTAGAATGTAAATCGCCTTTTTAGTTGGGCAGGAACAGTATACATTTTTCATAGTATAAAGTTCAGTCAACTCCAGCTATGTCATTGCCACTAGGGATGTAGCGAACGACAAAAAAAATGTTCGCGAACTTGCGTCCAAAAATGCGAACGGTTCGCGAACGTCGCGAACCCCATAGACTTCAATGGGAAGGCGAATTTTAAAAGCTAGAAAAGACATTTCTGGCCAGAAAAATGATTTTAAAGTTGTTTAAAGGGTGCAACGACCTGGACAGTGGCATGCCAGAGGGGGATCAAGGGCAAAAATGTATCTGAAAAATACATTGTTGACACAGCGCTGCGTTTTGTGCTGTAAAGGGCAGAAATCACACTACGTCACTCAGGTGATGTTTCTGGACACGGAATGTGAAAAAGCTCACACAGCTAGGTGGCACTTGGTTAAAGACTGGGCAAACAATGCCTGCAAGGGCAACGTATACAGTAGTGGATACGGAATATATTATTGCTGCTGTAAAAACATCACTCAGGTGATGTTTACGGACACGGAATTATTATTGTTATTTAGACAGAATGTGAAAAAGCTCACACAGCTAGGTGGCACTTGCATACCTCCCAACTGTCCCTCTTTTGACCACTCAACCCCCTGTCCCTCTTTTGTACTGGAAAGTCCCTCTTTTCTCTGCACTGAACAGCCAGAAAAAAACCAGTTTCTAACTTAATTGGCTTTTGGCAGAGAGCTCAGAACAGCTAACAGGTGCAAATAAGATACTTTGTAACAATTTTGACTCTGGTTGGTGCTGGTGGTGGTGAACTACTAGGAGGAGCAGCACACCAGTCCCTCTTTTCTCTGCACTGAACAGCCAGAAAAAAAACAGTTTCTAACTTAATTAGCTTTTGGCAGAGAGCTCAGAACAGCTAACAGGTGCAAATAAGATACTTTGTAACAATTTTGACTCTGGTTGGTGCTGGTAGTTGTGAACTACTAGGAGGAGCAGCACAACAGTCCCACTCCCCAACACAGCTAGACTAATAGCACTGGGCTCTTATAGTAGCAAAGTAAAAAAACAAAAAAGAAAATAAAAGCAGTCCTTACAAGGACTATTGGGTTATTACAGCAGTCAGCAGATGAGATCAGAAGCAGTGCCCACAGCAGCTACATACAGAGCACTGCAGTAGAAGGTAGATTACTAGTCAGCAAAGCTAACTAACCTAAACTCACTGTCCCTCAAATCCCTGCAGAGTTCTGTCCCTACAATACAGAGCTGTATCAAGTAGATTACTAGCCAGCAAAGTTACTATCAACTGTCCCTCAAATCACTAAACAGCTCTCTCCCTACACTAGCTCTTCCAAGCACACACAGGCAGAATGAAAAAACGCTGCAGGGCTTCAGTTTATATATGGAAGGGGAGTGGTCCAGGGGGTGTGGGGGTGGTCCAGGAGGGAGGGCTTCCTGATTGGCTGCCATGTATCTGCTGGTCTGGGGTGAGAGGGCAAAAATAAGCGCCAGCTAAGGCGAACCCAAATTGGCGAACGTCGCGCGACGTTCGCAAACATTCGGCGGACGTGAACGGCCGATGTTCGCGCGAATTAGTTCGCGGGCGAACAGTCCGCGACATCCCTAATTGCCACACAGACATTAAGAAAGAGAGACGACCATGTTTAGAAACCCCAATTTTGATCCCATATTGACATTATAAAGAAGATGTTCCAGAATTAAACTTAGATTGTATTATACATTGCTGAGATTTTTGGACAGTGTGCAGTAAACCTTGATTTGTGGACCCCTTTTAGGGTGTAGTTGTGTGCACTGTAAATACTATGCACACTTAGATCGATTATGTTATTTAAATGTCAGTCTTGTGAATTTAAGCAGCTTTTTGCCTTTTAGCACATCCAGTCTATGGGTCTTACTTTCAGATCTCTGCTGTATACATGTGTATATAAGTGACAGTAAGAGCCCTTTTTTATAGATTTTGTATATTGGATCGGTCAAAATTGGAAAAATTCCAGTTTTTTTTAACAAGTGACTCTGTCAACTATTTTTCTCATGCCCTCATAGTTATAAATACATTTTACATATGTTTCAACTAAATATTCCAGGAACATCTCACATTCAGAACATCAGTTGTTTTTTTTACATAATAAGACGTAAGTGTTCATTTGCCAACTCCAGGCAAAAATAATATGCACCCTAATGGGCACAAAACACCATGCCCTACAGTTAGCTCTTGTACCTGGCACAAGAATTATGTGCAAGCAGGGTTGCCACCTGGCCTGTATGGCCAATGTAATTAATAGGAATAAACGGCAAGAATATGGGAAGGCCGTTATTTTTTTCCAGAAAAGGTGGCAACACAATGTGCAAGGAAGGGGCATAGGATATTGAGGAAAAAAAGCCAGTCAAGACTCACCACCATCCTCCACCTGAACTACAAATATGAAATATGAATATGAATACTGCAGGACTCCTATATGTTTAATTGGTCTGATCATCCTGTTGATTAGATTTCCAGCGTATCAACTCCCCAGACCCCCAAATGGTTGACTGAACTGATGGATACCATATTAGGCTCCATGCAATATTTATATAGATTAAATCCTCTTTCCTTGAAACACAGTTTTACTTTCCTACAAAGATAAATGAATCAATAAAACTCAGAGGTTTGGTAACCAATCAGTCCAACTCCCCTGCATAATGCTTTCAAAGCCTTCTTTATTACATTTTGGGGCCTTGTTTATAAACTGTAAAATTTAAGGTATGTTCTTCTTCAGCTTTTTATGAATAGGGCCCCAAATGACCTGCTTTATGTTATTCTTGATAGTTTTTTTTTATCTCTCTGAACATAATGATCAGTTTGTACCTGCTGATACTTTGCTTTGTCTTTTTTACATTCAACTTATTTTTATTTGGCCAAGGCCCAATGATGACACACTACACTTCTTTGGCTGCTGGCCTAGCTCTCTGCCTGCTTCTAGTAAGAAGATTATCACACTTGTTATGTTTTGGAAGCAACTCTAGAACCACAAGCTGTATAGTAAGTATGCACAGTATAAGTCTTGAGCACAGGGACATCTACAGGCCATTTGTATAAACACGACAACACTAACAGAGAACTTTTGAAGGCAATAAGAAACAGTATTGTTAGAAGCAAAATCACAATGAAGGTCATGTGAATGGCTAATTGTGTAAGTAGTAACTTCCTTAGAAAGCTGTCAAAAACAGCACAACTAAAAATCACCTATAAATTAGCTTCTTAAAATGTCCACTATACAAGTATAAAGGGAAGAAGGCTTAGGGGACCTTATGTAGAAAATTGGTATACTTACCACTGAAATTTTCATTTACATTAGTCCGTAAGGCAGCACACCAAGGGTTAACTCCAGTGTCTCTCCTGATAGGACAGGTAGCATAAAATATTCAATTAGCAGCCTTCAAATCCCCTGACCACCCCTCCCCCTGCATGTTATTTCTATAGCTTTTCCAATAACCACACTACTACACAATGCTGTAATATTTTATTTAATTTTGGGAGGGATATCTGTGCTGCCTTACGGACTAATGGAAATGAAAATTTCAGCGGTAAGTATACCAATTTTCTACTTCCATTACGTCCTACAGGCAGCACACCAAGGGAATTTGCTAGCTTCCCAAATCAGGGTGGGTTAGAATAGCCTCAGGAAGTACCGCTTGAAGAACTTTGCTGCCAAAGGCTGTATCTTTTGCGGACAAGATGTCTAGTTTGTAATGTTTAGTAAACGTATGCAGACTTGACCAAGTGGCTGCTTTACAGATATCTTGAGGAGTTGCGTAACATCTTTCTGCCCATGAGGTAGCAACTCCCCTCGTAGAGTGAGCTCTCACAAATTCAGGTGGCTCCCTATCTTCCAATTTGTAGGTAAGATTAATAATTTCCTTAATCCACCTTGCAATGGAAACTTTCGAAGCCTTTTTTCCTTTGTTCTTTCCTGAAAAAAGAATGAACAGATGCACTGAATCTCTAAAAGATTTTGTTCTTTCCAGGTATATGCTTAAACATCTCTTCAGATCCAGATTTTGAAGAATTTCTTCCTCTTGACACTTTGGTTCTTGAAAAAATGTTGGTAGATTAATTTCTGTATTAACACAATATGAGGATGGTACTTTTGGTACGAAAGAAGGTAAAGTCCTTAGACACACTTTATCATGAAAAAACACAGTATAAGGTTCTGAGGCCCCTAATGCTTGGATTTCTCCAATTCTTCTTGCTGAAGTAATAGCAGTTAAAAAGACAGCCTTTAAAGTAAGCATCTTCAGGGAAACCTCTTCCAGTGGTTCGAAGGGTGTGGAGCACAGTTTATTAAGGACCAAATTAAGATCCCACGTAGGAACAAATGATTTTACTCTAGGTCTTAACCTGGAAATTGCCTTTAGGAATCTTTTTATTAAAACATACGCTGACAATCTCAAATTCAGATGAGCTGATAACGCTGAAACCTGAACTTTTAATGTATTTGGTTGTAGCCCTTTATCAAAACCTTCTTGTAAAAATTGTAAAATTTGTGGAATTTTGACCTCCAGAGGCATAAGACTATTTTGAATACACCATTTGGCAAAGACTTTCCAGACTCTCTCATATGATTTTGATGTAGATTCCTTCCTTGCTGAAAATAATGTTTCTATCACTTCATGAGATAGACCTTGTTTTAACAATGTCGAGCGTTCAGCAGCCATGCCGTCAATCTGAGTCTCTGTATGTCTGGAAAATAAATTTTCCCTTGTGAAATTACATTCTTTTTCAATGGAAGAATCCAAAAATTGTTCTGAGAAAGACGTAACAATTCCGGGTACCAGGACCTCCTGGGCCAATTCGGTATGATTGCAATTATCTTGGCTTTGTCTTGTTTCACTTTCTTGATGACCCTCTGGATCAGTGGTACTGGTGGAAACACGTATGCTAGATGGAAACTCCAACTGACTGAAAAAGCATCCAGGTAAGTTGGGTTGTCTTTCTGGTAAATCGAACAGAATTTCTTGCACTTGGAATTCTTCCTGGTAGCCATCAGATCTATTTGTGGGGTACCCCACATTCTGGTCAATTGTAAAAATATGTTCTCGTCCAGTGACCACTCCCCCGGCACAATCATTTGTCTGCTGAGCTGGTCTGCCCATCTGTTGTCTGTACCTCTTATGTGAATAGCTCCGATCTGTAAGACCCTTGTTTGTATCCAGGCCATTATCTTGGCACAGAGTTTGATCAGTCTCTGGGACCTGGTTCCCCCTTGATGATTTAAATAAGAGACTACACATATGTTGTCCGATTGGATGACAACATTCTTCAGGAATATCTGATTGTGGAAACATTTTAGTGCTTTCCAAACAGCCTTCAATTCTCTGTAATTTGAGTATGACATCCTCTCCTTCCGTGACCACAACCCTTGTGCCATCTGATTGCCCAGGTGAGCTCCCCAGCCTTTCATTGACGCATCTGTTGTTATAGTCACCGGGGCAGGATACAGAAATGTTTTTCCTCTGTTTAGATGCCGTGGCCAAGTCCACCATTTTAGAGCTGCTTTCATCCTGACTGAAACCCTCATATCCTTGTCCAGTCCTGATAACCTCCGATTCCATGTTTTCAGAATCATCAGCTGAAAACTTCTCATTTGAGCTTTGGCCCATGGAACTGCTTCTATCGCCGCGGTCATGTGACCCAGAACTTTCATGGCGTGACGAACAGAAATTATTTTCCTTTTCCATATGGCTCTTATTTCCTGAATCAGAACACACACTTTCTCTTCTGGTAAAAAAATTTTCATGCGATGAGAATCTATTATCAATCCCAAAAATCTTACCGAGGTAGATGGATGCAGATTGGATTTTTGTGTGTTGACAATCCAGCCATGATTTTCCAAAGACTTTAGAGTATGTTGTAAATGATCTTCCATTTCTTCTCTGTTGGAAGCTTTTAATAGCCAGTCGTCCAAATAAGGAATTATAAAAATCCCTTCTTTTCTTAATGATGCCGCCAAAACTACTATTATTTTCGTAAAGACTCTTGGGGCTGAAGTGATCCCGAAGGGTAAAGCTTTGAATTGCAGATATTGTACCTTGTTGTCCAAGAACACCGCTACTCTTAGAAATTTCCTGCTGCTTTGATGGATTAAAACATGTAAATAGGCATCCTTTAGGTCTATAGTGACCATCACATCGCCTTTGTTGAGGATGCATTGAACTGACTTTATAGATTCCATGCGAAATTTCTTGTTGTAGATAAATTTGTTTAGGTATCTCAAGTCTATGATCAACCTCACTTTCCCCCCTGGTTTGGGAACCAGAAATATAGTTGAGTACACTCCTTTCCCTTGCTCTGTTAAAGGAACTTCCTCCAACACATTCTTTTGAATGAAATCGTGTACTGTTTCTTTGAAGAGTTTTTCTCTTTGTTTTGAGATGACAAATCTTTCTAACGGTTGTGCTCTGAATTCTATCAAATATCCGTCTTTTATACAGTCTAGAACCCATTTGTCTGTAGTGGTCCTTTCCCAATGGCGGTAAAATAGAGCCAGCCTGCCACCCACAGCTTTGGGTTTTTGCCTGGCGTCAGAAATCCAATCTCCGATTTCTTGGATCCTTGTTCTTGCCTCCTCTTCCTCTGTCAGATTCAGTTTGTCTAAACTGTCTGTTTCTTCTGAAAAATTCTCTATTTCTGAGTCCATATCTGGACTGCTTAGCCCTAGGTGACTTACTTCTGGATCTCTGACGAAAAAACTGCCTTTTAGGCTCTCTATAAGTATTTTGAGGCAGCGTTTTTCCTTTTCCGGTTTGTAGGCTTTCAATTAACTGATCCAGTTTGGAACCGAACAGTTTTCCTGGTTCAAAGGGCAATGAACAGAGGCTGTTCTTAGACGACAAATCTGCCTTCCATGCTTTCATCCATAATGCCCTTCTACCAACCGAGGAAAGCGCCATCATCCTGGCTGAAAGTTTTACAGCCTCAACAGCGGTGTCGCAAAGAAAATCTGTTGCCAATTTTACATATTTGAGGGATTCCAAGATATCATCCCTAGGAACTCCTGAGTCAATGTCTTCCTCCAAATTATTTACCCAACACTTTAGTGTTCTGGACACGGACACTGCTGCTATGGATGGCTTAGCGATTCCAGTTGCAGCAACATAAGATCTTCTTAGTGCAGTGTCCACCCTCCTGTCCATGGGTTCTTTAAGACCAGATGTATCTTCAACAGGAATTATCGTTCTTTTAGACATCCTTGCTATGGGTATATCCACTGAAGGAGGTTCATCCCACTTAGCAATATCCTGCTTATCCAACAAAAACATCTGTTTAAATCTTTTTGAAAAATCTGGTCTCTTCGCAGGATCTTTCCATTCTGCTTCCATTAATTCTTTAATGACTGGATTAACAGGGAAAGTGTCATCTCTTGTTTGTGAGAAGAAGAGAAGTGTATCCTTTGGCGGATCTTTGCTTTTCTTTTTTCCCTGATCTTCCATAACTTTATTCACTGCTTTCACTAGCTTGTGAGTTTTTTCAGGAGGGAAAAGAAATATATTCTCTTTTTTATCATGGACTATAGAGTAGGCAGAAGACGAGGAAACTTCACCCGAATCTGAATCAGCAGACACTTGATCAATAACAATCAAATCTTCCTTCTCAGAAGTCACTGCTTGTCTCATTTCATCAGATGTTTTTGACATCATAGACTTAAACCAGTCTATAAAACACTCAGATTTCCTTATCTGATCTTCATCCACATTAGCCCTAATACAGGGAGCACAAATCTTCTGTGCATAATCTTCAGGTAATGGCTGCTCACATGCAGCACAAATCCTGTGTTTGGTCTTTTGAGTTCTTTTAGCAGGAGATTTAGACATCTAAGAAATAAACAGACAGCACTTATTAAGCTGCACACATCTAAGGTAATATAACTGACCTGCAGGAAATAACTGTACCTTAGTCCGTTTATATATCTCCCAACAGCCTGGCAGAAGGACAGAAGAACACCCTCCAAACAAAGGCCCCCCTTACTGGCACCCAGGGTCTATATATACCTTAAAGGGAAGTTGAATGTGCAGAAAAACGCTGCTCCAGATCCTCCCACGCCATTGCTGATACTCGCGTGCGAAACCGGAAGTGACATCACGGCAGCGCGACGTCTGAGCGCACCTCAGTGCGGTCTCCTCTCCTCTTGCTCTGATCCCCCTGGGGGGACCCGCTAAGTTTTCTTTGGCTAAAAGTACCTTACCAGGACAATGAGCCCAATGCGAATTCATGGATCTGCGCTGCCAAGGGATCTTCACTCCCCCCAGGGGTTAACCCTCAGGCAAACCCCTAGTCGGCCATCAAACTCCTAAGAGCCTGGATCTTCATAGATCTTCACTACCTTGCCCACAGGTAGGACAGGAAAAAAACAACATGCAGGGGGAGGGGTGGCCAGGGGATTTGAAGGCTGCTAATTGAATATTTTATGCTACCTGTCCTATCAGGAGAGACACTGGAGTTAACCCTTGGTGTGCTGCCTGTAGGACGTAATGGAAATTAAAGAATACAGGCACTTTTCTTAGAAGTCCAGCTGGATCTAGCTATCCATTTGTCACAGGTTGCTAACTCATGTAGTCGTGTCAGCTTTTTCCAAGAACCACTTGTAACAAATAGTATGTGCACTTTCTCAGAATATCCTTCCGAAGAAGTCCGGGATACATCTGTAAATGCCTTAATTTATTTATCAGAGAAGAAAAGCTTTATTGCAATGCTTAATGTGAAAACCATGAATGTAAATATAGTTAGTGTTTTTCTACTGCCTGTTACCATTGGGTGATCACATCCAGTTCTTAAATTCAGATTTCAGCTGTCAGGACTGATCCCATTGGCTTGTAATAGAAATGAGGGGACTTTTTAAAATTTTGGCTCGACGGACAAGATTTTGGTTGCTTGCAAAATCAGTAGTTGTAGCCTAATCTCAGTGTCACTTCTAATTGATGCAAAATCTATTCTATTTTTGCCCATTTTCAACCCCGTTTATACAGAAAGCAGGAAACTGTATGGGATATTATTCACGGTGCTCAAAACTGACCAATTGAATTGTGCATCATTAGCCGATATATTCAGTGATGGGCCAAACCAATTTTGCCTCTGAATTTGTCTATATTAATCCAGCATTTGACCTGACTGCTGAGTGGTCACAACAGACAATGTTTGTCTAATTACTAGTGGACCTACTAAGTGGCCAAAGTTGATAAGGCTGGATCATACTTATCCCGATATAATAATTAACTGTGTATTCCCTTTACTTCAGCAACTCAGTTTGTTTTATGTTACCAGATATTAAGAGGATTAGATAACTCAGGTTTTTTTTGGTTTTTTTCAAAAAGTATTTAGGCAGTTCTGTTAGTTCATATGTACAACATGTTCTGTACAGAGCAGCGCTCTGAGGATTATAGAATCTCTTTCACAAGTCATAAATTCAAAGTAAACCTTTTCTTCTGACAAAATATATGTTAATAACACAGTATAGAGATGTAAAAGAAAAAATACTGGCAAGGAAGGAAACCCTGGCAACTATACAGATGTGCTGAACATATGGAGAAGAACTCGCCTTTCTCATAAAATGTTCCTGACTCATTCTCAAGGGGAATTAGTATGTTGCAGATTTTACACATGTGCAATATCAGTTGCTAATTGATAATTGAAAGACGCTAAAAAGGCCAAGAATATACACTGGATATCTACCGTGGACCAAATTTCAAGATAAATATTTTTCGTGCCAGATTTACTGAATCTATGAAAAAATGAATAAAACAATATAGCTATTCAGTCCACAGGGAATTTCCTGTAGTAATCAATTAGGGAAATTTATCTGTAGCCAATAACAATATTTTTATTGAAATAAACCTCTCTTTGGCGGAACTACCGGGGAAGCAGGGGGTGCGACTGGACAAGGTCCCTCAGGGCCCGCCGGCAGATCACGCACCGATGCAGCAGGTAAGACGATCACTAGCCCGGCGCCGGCTAGTTCCGTTACTAAAACCTCTGTATTAGAAGATTTATTCTCTGTTATTTATGAATGAGCCAACCTTGATATCAGTTAGGATACGTTAAGGCTAGGGCCACACGGGAAGATTCAGGGAGATTGGTCGCCTGGCGACTAATCGTTGCGTCTTTGAGGCTACTAATCTCCCTCAATGGCTTGCTGGTATCTCGCACCCGCTAGCGCTAAAGTCGCCTGCGCCTATTCACACGCGGCGATACGTTTTTCAAAGTCGCTCGAAATTGCCTCACGAGGAGCAAATGAAAATTAGCTGGCAGTTTATGGCATGCCAAGGAACAAAAGAGGGGCTAGTGCCCCAATTGATAAGCAGTTCTTCTTTATATAAAGCTGGCTGTACATTGAAAAAATGGCTAATTTGTTCAGGGTGGCAAATAAGTGGCTCTTTTCTAGTATACTTTTCCACCTAAGTTATAGCTCCACCATTATGGAATCACATGGAGGGCCTTTAATACCTGCAGCCTGTAACAACCAATGGCCTGAGCATTTATTCTCTGATGAGATTTGCATCTTTGCCCAATCAATATCTGACTGATAAATAATCAAATACGGGAGGGCATTGATTTTTCTCAATAGGCTAACATCTAACATCTAAATCAAAAATGGACGCTCAGCAGCCATTTTTGGATCAGCAACAGTATCTATTAGCACTTCCAAAAAGTCTCTACAACCTGATCTGCAGAAATGCAATAAAAAAAAACCCAGTTGACAACTACTGACTCAATTCCTTCCTACCTGAGCAATCTAACTGTAGCTTACAGAAATTGCTTTCAAACTAGTTTGACTCCAGGGAGCAGATTTATTAAAACATGGGAAGCGTTCTGCTTTGTTTCTTGTCTGCTTTGTTTGACCTTGCAATTAAGAAATCTTTAGTACCATTTTCAAGTGTTTTTATAGCTTTTTATAGCTTTTCCTCATGTCACTCAATTTTCTTCATTGCAGACATATTTCCTATCTATATACAGTTTGTATCAGTGTATTCTACAAAGTTAAATATTTGGAGACAATTTTTTTCTTGGGTAACACGTAGGGGCCCATTTACTTAGCTCGAGTGAAGGAATAGAATAAAAAAAAGCTTTGAATTTCGAAGTTTTTTTTGGGCTACTTTGACCATCGAATTGGCTACTTCGACCTTCGACTACGACTTCGACTTCGAATCAAACGATTCAAACTAAAAATCATTTGACTATTAGACCATTCGATAATCGAAGTACTGTCTCTTTAAAAAAAACTTCGAACCCCTACTTCACCACCTAAAACCTACCGAGGTGCAATGTTAGCCTATGGGGAAGGTCCCCATAGGCTTTTTAATGTTTTTTAGTTCGAAGAAAAATCGTTTGATCGATGGATTAAAATCTTTTGAATCAAACGATTCTATCAAACTATTTGCGCTAAATCCTTAGACTTCGATATTTGAAGTTGAAGGATTTAACTTCGATGGTCAAATATCGAAGGTTAATTAACCCTCGATATTCGACTCTATGTAAATCTGCCCCTTGGAGTGTGTTTGTTTCTAATTAAATAGTTTGGATGGAAGTCTCAAATCTAAGAGAGCTTATAAACACTATTTTGTTCTGCTGGTTACGTAACAAGATTTGCTGGTAGATCATGATCTACTTTCCCTTACGTGACATTTAAGCAACTGTTTGTTTTTTAAAGATTTCAACCCATTCATTCATCTAAACTGGATTTGCGAAAACTCAATCAGCCCTGCAACCAGGAAATGTAACAGATGGAGTTTTAACAGGTGTTGAGATGTAGATGCTCTTTGTGTGGTATCTGCTCCAGTATTGCTTTTGCCTATCATAAAGCAGGTTACAATTGTATTTGGACGCCTGAATAAAAATTGCTTGACGGAAAGGCAGCCAATAAATCCCAATTATGGAATAAGAGTTGGATTTCACACATCTGAGCAGATGTTAACTAGCCGAAGCCAAAAATGCATTGTTAAATGATTAAAAACCTGGTTGTCAGCTAAGACTAGTCAGGGCTTTAAACATTTCCAAAGTTGTATTTTTTTTTTATTTTTTACTAACTGGAGTATTTTCACTTGTGAGAAACATATCCAACTGGGTATTCTGAATGTTCTCTCCCATTAGCTTCATGTTGGATTTATCTAAGATCTGAAGACTCATTTTTAAAAAGCAACTGGGAGACATGAAAATAAAGGGCTTATATCTTATGGTACAATTTGGCCACACACATGGCAGGTCAAATGACACTGATCTAAGTGCCAAACTCACTAGGAGGCTCCACAGACAGACCAATGATGGTAATGTGTGACCTTTAATAATATTGTTATTTTGGGGTAGGTCTGGGGTTTATAGTGCAAAACATCTAGCAGGCCACCAGTTTCCCATTCCCACTTTTGGTTGTCGCATCTAACCCATTAAATGCTGGGTTTTACGAAAGCTGTTTCCTTTCCCTCAAATGGCAGAAAGTGGATTCAATAAAGTGGAAAATTAAATTCCCACTGTGAATTTATACCAAATTCAAACATTTTGATTGCCTTGGAAGTTTAGTCTTTCACCACTTTTCTGTTCTCATGACTCTGTGCTCTCTCTCTCATCATAAGTCCTTCCACTATATCTGCCATTTACACTTGCTCCCAGCATCCCTATTCTCTCTTTCTCTAACACTGTGCTTGCTCATCACTGCATACCATTCCTCCTCCTAAGCTTTGTTGCTCAGTTTTCATACAACAGTCACAGGGATACCTCTATGCCCATCAGATCTCATATTTGGTTCTCTATATGAATGTATACTTGCTTTTTACTTTCAGCATACTTTCAGGGAAAATATCAGGTTTCAGCCCAGGAAATAGTATGATTAGATTTTTGCACTATGTTTGCCAAAAGTTATCATAATTACAAAAAGCATTAAACACATGTATGATTTAAAAAAGAACATATTTTATGCAATGTGAAGACTCTGTTTTGAATATCTGCCAAATACAATGACAATGAAAATATATCTAAATTTCAATCACTTTATACTGGTGCCATGTCATTATGCAAATCAAGCCTTTAGTTTAGATAGAGAAAGCACAGGTCTTATACAAGCAAACAAACTGCCACCCTAGGCATGGGCCCTATATTTAAAACTGCATTAGTTGTTAAGTTGTCGAATCATTGCTAAACAATGTTGTGTGGATTCTTAGAATTATAAGAATTCAAATTCTCCTACGCTAGGCACACTGATTTAACTATAGAGGAAGCAGACCCTGGACTGCTTTATAGAAATCCCCCAGGTAGCCAAGTTGCACTGCACACTGGGCCCCAGCAAAGATTTATTTGTGGTGTGGGTGTACATGTAATTACATGGGGATCAATTATAAACACTGGCCACATTTGCACATGGGCAGTAATCCATAGCAACTAGAAATTAGCCATTCTTTTCAAGCATATAGCAGGTAGAACAATGAAAGCAAACACCTAATTGGATGCCATGGATTACTGCCCAGGAGCAAATTTGACACGTTTTTATAAATGACCTAAATTGTGCAGTGTGCTCTGTGGATCTTCAACCCAGTGCTGGTTTTCATGGATTTTGCACCTATTCTCCGTGACCCAAAGTGAAGTGGAGTATGTCAATGATGCATCATTGTTCTATGAATCACCTATGGCATTGAGGGTTGGTTCGCCTACCTGACTTTGGTTGCATTCAGGTGCTGTTGAATGCCAGTGAATTATAGGAAATAAGCAAGGACATACAAAAGCCTGCCATACCTAGGGAGATCTGCTCATTTGTCGACGTTGCCAAGCGAGTGGATCTCTGCCCGATATATCCACCTTGAGGTGGGTGATATCGGACTGATACAATTGTGGGCCCTAGGGCAGAACAAACAGACACACATTTAACCTCCAGAGGAGTGAATAGCAAATAGACATTTGTACCTGAGAACTGTCTATAAAGATCATTTTTTACAGATCAGGGGAACAAAATTGTGAAATAAAGATAAGAAAAATGTAGAAACAGTTGTAAATAAATTACTAATTCTATTCTTTCAACATTACCAGGAAATTAAAAAAAAAATAATTAAAAGGCATTTAAGGTACATTTTTTGTTCCAAAAGGTTGAGGGAAAGTGCAAAATGTTTCATATGTATCTAAAATGGGTAGTTCACCTTTCAATTAATTGTTGTATGTTATAGAATGTCCTATTCTTAGCAACCTTTTAGTTGGTCTTCATGTTTAATATTTTAATTGTTTTTAATCATTGCCTTCCGCTTCTAACTCTTTCCAGCTTCTTACTTTTTAATTCTTATGTTTCCATTTAGGCCCTTTCCTATTTATTTTCTAGTCTGACATTCAAACAACTTCCTGGAGCAACACTCCCGTTGCAATAACTGATCACCTATTACCACCATACTTCTAATCCTAAAACAATCACTCCTCTAATACAAGAGTGGATGAGAGTCAAAAAATGCCTCAAAGGAAGGAAGCAGATGCAACTCCTATTTATTCTATTCTGAAAAGTTAAGAGTTGCTGGTACAAGTGAAGGTACAACTTCTAGGGGGTCAAGTACACTGTGGGTGCAAAAAGATAGATTTTTTTCCCCCTATTTTTTGCACTTTGCAGCTTGCCCCCCCGCAACATTGTGAGTCATTCAACCCTATTGATTTTTCTATAATATTGATTATTTTGTAAGTATATTGGATATTTTTATTTTTACTTGGTAATAAAGTCATGTAAAAGGACAATTTTTTAAAATCATAGGCAAGATTGTTTCTGTGTTTCAACCTATTTCCCTTTTCCTGTCCAGCAAATAACTATGAAATCTTACATTATGTTGGTCTAATTTTTGGTACTTTCTTATATGGACTCCATATTATGAGACTTGTGGGGGGTATGCTGATTATGTGCTTATATCACACAGGAAGGGGCATAAATTGTAACCCCATTTTACACTTACCCTTTATATGTTGCATTTTGTATGTGATTCACTAGGCTTGATAAAGGGCCCAGCGTAGCCCAAAACATTGGCCTTTGTACATGTGTATACAGGCTAAATAAAGCACCTTTTGTATTTCACAACTGATTGGTGTGTTATTTAGGGTTGCCACCTTTGAACTGAACAAGGGGGCGGGATGACGGCATCAGGGCTTGAGCAGTGGCATATGGGGTGGGATTATGAAATATGGGGGCGTATTTGTGCCTCATTTGGGTGGTGTTTTGAAATCAGAGGTGGTCATTGGCCAAATTATTGTTCGGGTTTCACAAGGCTGAAAACAGACTGTTATGACCCGAACAGCCCTAAGAACAACCATACTGTTTGGGTCAAAAACTGAACAGGCGGTAAATCCTGGTGCTACTGGATTTTTCTCTATAGAATCTTACAGGTAGAGGACCACATTATAAACCAATGGGGTGGTAAAGTTCTGTCTATTTTCAGTGCTTTCTCATGCTTTACTTGCAGGAAGTGCACAGTCTGCAAATTATAGTAATCACTAGTTGGTTGCTATGGGTTACTGTTCTGTGCAGTTCAGAAACAAAGTTAATAAATCAGGCACATTAGATTGAAACATGTAAATTGCAATGGTAGGCTGGCACAAAAACTGGACTTCACTCCAAAAATAAATGCAAATAAAAAAGTTTTTATTGTACAAAAAGAATCATCTCAGAGCCTATGATTAAGTGCCCAGAAGGCACAAAATGCGTAAGGCTGCCCTCTGAGATGATTCTTTTTGTACAATAAAAACTTTTTTATTTGTATCTATTTTTGGAGTGTCCAGTCCAATCCAGTCCAGTTTTTGTGCCAGCCTACCATTGCAATTTACATGTTTCAAGTTGCCTCCCCGATGCTGAAGATCTGGAGCTGGAGCACCTGGACCCCCTGTTGATATTGGTAAGTGTACCTTACCTCCTATAAGTCTTTGCAACTACTGGATATTATCCCTTTTTCCTGTATCCCATGTTTTCCTTGTAAATTTCTACATTATATTGAAACATTAGATTCCTGTATTTATTCACTTGGGTTGCAATTATGTTACATCAACATGTTTCATATATTGTAGAGTATGTTCACATTATACTTAAGTTTCTTAGGACCAAAAAGTTTGCCAGATGTGTGGAGACCTGAGTAGCTTTATATATCACTCCCAAACCATAACCATAGCACAAATTGATACTATTATGAGTTAAGCATCCCTTCTATTCTGTTCTGTTAAACATGAAGTCCTGTAGGAGACTGTGTCTGGAAAATCAGTCTTCAATTACTGTGCAATATTAGCACAACCTTAGCATTTATCTATCTAAGATTAAATTTGCAGCTTCAGTTTCAACCCTGAAATGTATTTCCTATTGAAGTTTTGCATTACCGTAGATCAGCAGGAAACAGATGCACACAAACAGCAAGTAATGATTAATCATGTTTAGCCCATTTGCTGCTCAAATTTGCAATTATACTTGCCTGGGTTCCGCCATAAGCATTGCATATTAGATTTCAATAGTTCAAAGTTATGTTCTAGCTCTTTGGGAATGAATTCAGAATGAATGATCCAAGTCAAACAACGCATTTGAGCTTACTCGGGAGGTAAGAAAAATACATGGCCTGCAAATGTTGCTTGAAGTTACACATGAGGGGGCTTTTGTGCTAAGTGTTAAAATAAGAGATTAAGCAGATGGTTTTAAGGAAAAGTACATGTAAAGACAAGATGATAATCTGTCTTCAATATTCACCTATACATTACCATATTTCCCTGTACTATAACTCCAGATGAATCTGTCTTGTCCCCAAAGGATGCTCTAATTTGCTATACATGTCTTTCTGGGCTGTAGTCCATTTGTAACATTCATCATTACAATAAAAGTTACATTCATCATCTACAGTATATTGAAGCTCCATCTATTGTATGCGCTACTGTAATGGCAAGTTGGTAATTGGCAAACCTACAAAAGGTCCAAACTTAAAGGGCTGGTTCACCTTAAAGTTTACTTTTAGTAAGTTATCGAAGGGCTAATTTCAACTTTTCAAATGGCCTCTTTTTTTTTTTTTTTCTTTCAAATGCTCTGTAAGGTTAAACATTTAGGGCAGATTTACTATCGGGCGACTTTTCGCTAGCTTTACTTGGGCACTGTAAGCATTATGATAGTGAAGATGTGCTGGTGTTCATTTCTGCCTAGCAAAACTTCGCTAGGGATCTTGCGCTCAGGTCAATTTGCATAGGGCGGGAAATTTAAAGTTGTATGGACATCCTTATGTTAAATGTTGGTGCATATACTTATGAATCACACTTTTAAAAACACATGTCCAGGGAACCTTAATAAAGACAATAGAGTTATTCTAATTCCCTACACATGAGCCCACTGTAAAATGAATGTTCCATATGTTAGCAAATGTATGGGGAAAACCGGTTACCCCAAAAAAGTTCAAGTTAGGTCTTTTGCAGGCAATCAGGCTGAAAAAAGTAAAAGTAAAAGATGCCAGAGTTTTTTGGACTTTGAGGCATTTTTGGCTCACAGAATATAATGTAAGTGACAGAAGATTGAGGAAGATCTAGCTACTTTGTGCGAATGACCGCTAGTGCCAGTCTCTTTCGCTAGTACCCCCTAAAAAACAAATTCTCTGTAAGGCTACACATTTAGGTGCCTATTTAATTATTTTTTCTGGTCAACTTTTTTAGTGGGAAATTTTTTTTAGATATTTATTATATCCCCCAAAATCCGAATCCAAAAAACGACTCCAGCTAACACCTGTCGAGGTCATGTAGAAGTCAATAGCAGATGACCCTTTTATAATTTGAAGATGTTTCTTGACATCATGATCTGCATTGGTTTTCAGACGACAACTCGAAAAAAGTCATATATTTCAAGGGGCCCATTTACTTAGCTCGAGTGAAGGAATAGAGGAAAAAAAACTTTGAATTTCGAATGTCTTTTTTGGCTACTTCGACCATCGAATGGGCTACTTCGACCTTCGACTACGACTTCGAATTGAACGATTTGAACTAAAAATCATTTGACTATTCGACCATTCGATAGTCGAAGTACTGTCTCTTTAGAAAAAAAATTTCGACCCCCTAGTTCACCACCTAAAAGCTACCGAAGTCAATGTTAGCCTATGGGGAAGGTCCCCAAAGGCTTTGCTATCTTTTTTTGGTCTAAGAAAAATCGTTTGATCGATGAATTAAAATCCTTCGAATCGAAACGATTTTTCGTTTGATCGTTTGATCGAACGAATTGTGCTAAATCCTTTGACTTCGATATTCGAAGTCGAAGGATTTCAATTCACCAGTCGGCAGTTAATTAACCCTCGATATTCGACCTTAAGTAAATTTGCCCCCAAGTGTCAAATTAAAAAAAGTTGTACCATTATAAATGTTGCACAATTTTGTTGAGACTTTTCCCGCACTGATTTTTTTGATAGATTAGTTATATTCGTGGATAGGATTTATGTCAACTTTGCTTTAATTTAAAAAAAAGGATAAATTCGAATAAATTCCTCTTATTTTTACTGCTACTTTTTATCACTCATCTTCCTATTCAGGCCCTTTGCTATTCATATTCCAGCCTTTTATTCAAAGCAATGCATGGTTACTAGTGAAATTTAAACGCTAGCAACCAGAATGCTAAAAATCCAAACTGGAGAGCTGCTGAATAAAAAGCTAAATCACTCAAAAAACACAAATAATAAAAAAAATTAAAACAATTTTTCTCAGTATCACTCTCTAGGTCATATATATAAAGTTCATTGAAAGGTGAGCAGCCCCTTTAAATTGAACCCAGAAAAGTGGAATCTACATTGTTTGTGCTCTGTAACTTTTTTCCCTTGCAATTTACTGTATATTATATTATATAATTTATATTTTGCATCAGTAGCTGACAAAGGGTTAATGCCTGCATAGCTTATTGGTTTTATTCTCTGAATTATTTATCTTGCGATTCTCTCCATATCAAGTCTGGCGTCCAAATCTCATTGCTAAGGTCAATAACCCTAGCAAGCAAATAAAAGTTTAAAAGCCAGGTTGGGGATGGGCACAAAAGAAAAGGTAAATAAGTTAAAAAGTGTTTAAAATAAATAATTTTAAAAAAAAACAGACCCATCACTCCTGTCTCCACCTTTCCTTTTAAACAGACAGAAGCATGGTTCATACACAAGCAATTTAGTTACATCATTGACATCATGACCTGTCAGCATATTGTCTATCAGCAGCAAAAGAAGTAAAACATTTCAGGAGGAGAAAAAAAATTGAATTCAATATCTCAGGCTTTATTATTTTTCAAGGGAAGTTCACATTTTAAATCTTCTGCAGATCTTAAAATGTCTGTGCCATTAAAATAAAAAGCCTTACATTTCACTATATATATATATTGCCTCTCATCACAATTTTCTCTTGTATTTTGATCACAAGTTTCTCTCTTACAGTGGGATATGTAGAACAGATTGAATTAATTATCATCAGAGTATTTACGTCATGCCAGCTCGGTAAAGCAAAGATGTGCCCAGACCAATATGCAGCTGAAAAGGGAAAGCAGCAGGAATTTCAACAGTTTTTTTTTTTAATCTTTTCTTTGACTAACCCTGTCAGTAACGTGCATTCTTTTAAGTAAAAATAAATGTGCTTCTGTGTTTCAGTCTCGCAATGCAAAGGTATGATGTTATTTGTTATCCTGCCCAAAAAAGTCCGTATTCAAAAACTTTGCCAGAAGAGGGAGAGAGAGAGAAGGGAACTATTCTCCCAGCTGTTTCCTGTCTACAGTGTCTGTGTAAATGTAGATAAATGTGAGGCTTTTCTGTAAATCCCTCTTCTGTTTGCAAAATCTGACTGTCACTGCTAAAATCAGAGCAGATAGTCTACGCAATGGAACAAAGTCCTCTATATTGAAATGTGACATTGCTCTCAACATCTCCACTGGATTCCTCTTATTATCACAGCTGACAATTCAATTCCCAGTCTCTGCTCCTCAGAAGCCATGGAAAAAAACAACAGTCTTTCAGCACAATTATTTAAGTGCTACTTTTGTGATTTCTTAAAGGTAACTTGTTTCTTTAATATCTTTTTTATTATTATTTTTTAAGGATTTTAAGGCTCCAATTTTAATGCTGCAAGTGGTTGAATGTTCTTCAGAGCTGTCAGAGCTTTGCCTTTGAAAGACCTTAAATGCTGATTGTGCATTTTTGTTATATTTCTATGTTTGCATGTGTTTAAGAAATATTAATGTGCATGAATATTTTTTTTTCTTTTATTACATTCTGAATACATTCAGGAGGTAACGTCTTATAGGAACATGTGTAATGAGAGTCAGACTTTGTATATAGGTGTAGAATCATTTCTGCATTTAGATTTCATGCACTAAGGTATTGTGACACATGTTCAAAGCTTTCTATTCTTCACCTGGGACATTTGATTTTGTGATATAATGTACAGGACACAAAATAGTTCCAAAGTATATATGCAAGTCTGTAAAAAATAAATAAATGCATTTGAACCCTTTGCAACTCCTGGCATGTTAAAATATGATATTTTCTATAAACTAAGACACTTAAATGTTTGACCTCATGCATATTGATTCAATAGTCTGTACTGCTTTTAAATCTAGAATGTTTTGCCCAATGACAACCAAATATAGGCTTGCAAAAACACAGTCATGGGTGGGCAGCAATTGACACCATAAGTTTAATATTCCAGACTCACCTGCTTGTGTTTAGTACCCTTGATATCCATTGTTAAACTGATTGAAGTGGCCTCTCTTGCAGCTTCTGGCCAGGCTTCAAGTTTCCTTTCTCAAAAAAGAACAATATATATATATATATATATATATATATATATATATAATTTTTTTTTTTTTTTTTTTAAAGAGACTGTGTTTTGGATAAGCCATTGGAATGAAAGTGTATGCTGTAGGCCATGTTTATTAGTAATATATCCAGTTTAATCACAAGGGGAGTGATAAACACAGTGTGGTGTTTATTATGAAAGGAACTTGTTTTCTGTAGCCTTTGGTTGCCAGTTCTTCATATTCTTCTGCTAATGAGAATCACATGGAATGAAAAAAAGAAACATTTTTAATAGCATCTGTGCTTTACAGTTGCTTCTCTGTATGAGCCTACTAACATTGTAAGTGGAAAAGTCCACAGTATAATGCACTATTAATGAGCACTCAGACAAAAGCTTCAGACATCAAAATACTTACTGCATTCATTTATGGGGAGAGCAGAAGTGGATTCAATGACTTCAAGTGTCAGTAAGTAACAAGCATGGGCTGAAGTTACAAAGAACGATCAAGAGGAAGAGGAAGTGGATTACTTAGGAAATGTGACAGTTCATTAAGGGCTAATTGCTTTACAAGGGGTGTATCAGTTGATCAAAGATGGCATAAATATAGCAAGTCTCTAAAGCAGGGATCCCCAACCTTTACAACCCATGAGCAACATTCAGAAGTAAAGGATTTGGGGAGCAACACTAGCATGAAAACTGTTCCTGGGGTGCCAAATAAGTGCTGTGATTGTCCATTTGGTAGCCCCTATGTGAATTGTCTGCCTACATTGAGGCTTGATTAGGCACTACACCTGGTTTTTATCCAACCGAACTTGCCTCCAAGCCTGGAATTCAAAAATAAGCACCTGCTTTGAGGCCACTGGGAGCAACATCCAAGGGGTTGGAGAGCAACATGTTGCTCGCGAGCTACTGGTTGGGGATCACTGCTCTAAAGGCTTCTGGGCGTCAATGGACTATGACTGCCAACCAACAGCTAAAATGATAATGTGTCAATTGTCGTGCAGGATTTAGAAATGACTATTAATCCATTGTCTGTGTTTTCATTGGCAGCTGAAGATGCACAAAATGTCCTATATTCATCTCCTCTACCTGGCTTTGTGTTTTCTGACTTTAACCCATTCAGCAGCTGCTGGACCAGAGACCCTCTGTGGTGCTGAACTGGTAGACACTCTTCAGTTTGTCTGTGGAGACAGAGGCTTCTATTTTAGTAAGTTCTTTTTTTCTTTTGCTTCTTCTTTTGCCTCATAATTTACAAGGCTGATGACTAATGTAATCACTGGCAAGGGGGATAACTGAATAACGGATTGGGAACTGTTAGCATGCAGTTGTGGTGGAACATTTGGATTTCCACAAAAAGCGGTATTGGCACGTCTAGCTCCATTTTAGACAGAGGTTGAAGCGCCATAACCTTTAACAGATAAATAGCTAATGGCATTAACTAAGAACTTACATAAGATCTTACATAAAGAAGATGCCTAGAGATTGTTTCTCTTGTAATGAAACTGGCACACAGAGGAATTAGTACCTGCTACTTGTAGTTGTCTTAAAATGTTGGCTAAAATGTTCTGTTGCAACCCCTCCAAATGAAAACCCAGCATCCATACACACACCCCTCCCTACTTTCATACAAATTCTATATACCATACCTATACTAACTATAGAGCTTAGTATCACAATAGCCTTTGATATTATGTATGTCCAAAAATCATCCAAGCCATTTTTAAAGGCATAAACTGAATCAGCCATCACAACATCACCCGGCAAACCATTTGAACAGATATTAAAAACAGCGCTCACTAGTAATTGTCAGTGGTCCGGGTGTGTAAACCCCCAACCTGTAGATTATCATCTGACAAATGAATTATATATTTAGGCTGTTGCACTCCAAGGCACTCAGCACAGGACGTCGCTTAAAAACAATCTTTATTGGATCCATTAAAACCAAGATCCGACACGTTTCGTGCTTCTCATACTTAATCATATCTGCTATGCAGCTACAATAGTTCAATACATAAATTGGTAAAATGTTGCCCTTCAAGATTTGCAGATATGTGTTTTTGTATAATCCTGAGAATTTAGGCTTTGATATTTTTGATATTTTAAAGACTTGACACTAGCGATACCTGCAAGCCTTTTGGATACAATACAAAATACCAATTTCTATTCCCATACTTCTTCCATTTCATAAAATCATCTCTAAGAAGTCATGCAGTAATGGGTACAAAAGTCGCTCCATTTCTCGTAAACCATAGCAGCCTATCAGCAGGTAGCTTTTACTGGTCTGATGTTTGAAAGCAATACATTGAATGGGTTGCAATGGGGTTTCTAGACCTAGAGCAAACAACTCACATGATATCATATGAATAAACCCTAATTATTTAAAATATTAGACCTAAAATCAGTGATTTTGCTGTCTGAATGACATTGTTGCTGATTTTGGCACAAAACAAACCCCAGCCCCCTGCAACTTCATATGATATTATTTTTGTGTCATCCTCTCAACATTTTGTTTTAATTTGTTTGTACTTGAATATAGATATGATGTCTGCATAGAAGTAAAACTGAGGGTGGTAAGACCTCCTACAGAAACGCCTCTGCTGTGTGTTCTTTTTAATTTAGACTAAATGTTATTTTCACTGTTTATTCTTCAAGCATGACTACTACAATTTGTCACATACAGTTTGCATGGGTTTCTGAATGTTCCCGGAACAGCTGGTGTTCCACTTCTTCTGTAGGTGACATCATGATCTAAATATCTTGCTACAAATCTGCAGACCTTTTCATATTCTAATGCAGGGCTGTCCAACTGGCAACCCCCCCTTGTGTAGCCCCCTACCTACCTGCTGTGTTTGTTTACCATGTGTAAAATTTAAATGGTATCACTACAGAGATTAACTGGCCCCTGCATTGTTTAAACCTCAAATTCACACTGTAATCCCCCGTTTTGTTCACACCTGTGATCCTCTTGCATTGTTCACACTTGTGACGCCTCTATTGTTCACATCCTAAAGGCCTGTACTATTCACACCTGAGACCCAGACTGAAACTGCCCACATTGTTCACCCGTTCACACTCAAAATGCTAATGGGACACCAGCACTGTGTCACTGTATGTAGTACATATTAGAGTGGTCCTGATAGGTTTCCCTGTCTCTTGCTCTGTTCTGCCTTACATATGCTCCCTGTGCCCTGCTCTGCTTGTGTGTGCCATGCTCTGCCTGTGTGTGCCCTACTCTGCCTGCATGTGACATCCTCTGCCTGCGTGTGACATACTCTGCCTGCGTGTGCCCTGCTCTGCCTGTGTGTGCCCTGCTCTGCCTGCGTGTGACATACTCTGGTAGGTAGGTTGACCACTCCCTGTTTCTAAACCACACCCACTTTAAACCACACTCATGTTAACACAAGATCATGTCCACATTAATGGTGTTAGCAAACCAAAAAACCAAATGATTGGTGCCCACTGCAAGGATATCACTTATCACTCATATGTGAAAAAAATTGTCATATTAAGACAAATCCTTAAATCCATATGCATCCTCTTCCCTCTGCCTGCGTGTGCCCTGCTTTGCCTGCGTGTGCCCTGCACTGCCTGTGGAACATAAGCCTGGTATTTGTTCTGTGGGTTTGTTAGCATTTGGAAATAAATTATTGCTAGGGGCCCTAAGGTGTTTAATTATGTGCTGGGGGTGCTGTGTTATCCAAGGGGAAAAGGAGGTATATGGATTTAAGGGTATGTCTTAATATGACAACTTTTTTCACATATGAGTGATAAGTGATATCCCTGCAGTGAGCACCAACCATTTGTTTTTTTGGTGTGCTACCACAATAAATGTGGACACGATGCTGTGGTAACATGGGTGTGGTTTAAAGTGGGTGTGGTTTAAAACAGGGAGTGGTCAACACTGGCTTCCATTATCGGCCATCCACTATGTAGGCCAGAAAAATTTAGTCTCTCGGTACCACAGAAGTTGGACAGCACTGTTCTAATGCATTAATGTCCTGGCTTTTTTTAGTGTTCTACAATAGGTCTGATATATAACATGTTTGCAGTCACATTTTAAAAACCATTGTTGAGTTTAGAACACAGTTCAAAAATATATTGTGAGATGATTCTGGGACCTTTACATGCTGCTAGTGATAGATCTTGGGATACTGGCAGTACTTTAAATAGAAATGTAGGTTCAACTTGTTAGACCCAAGTGCCCGCACACTCTTGTTATGAGTTAATTGAGTGAGTTAATCTAATTAAAGGGGGCTTAGGGGGTTAGTTGTATGAAGAATCCCGTTCATTAAAGGAAATTGCTTCAAAATATACTCCTTACATTTCAGTATAGGTGCACATAGACTGCCTTCCTCCTATTTCAAAGTTTGCACATTTGCGCCTATTACTGCAGGAGAACACTTGAGCTACCACCACTTCTGAACCAGGTGGCAGCCCAGGGTTCAATGCTGCAAAAAAGCTTAAAAAAAAAAAATAGGGTGCCTACCAGTCATTTTTGGCTCAACTGCATCCAATTTTGCAATTACATCGGAGTCATGTGAAAAATGCTAACTTTTGGGAAAAAATCATGGCGTCTGTGGTTGAAATTGCACTAAGCTCTCTGCATAAATGGCCCCTATTCACTAGACAAAGGGAGAACAAACAGATCAACGTATTTGACCTAACTGTCAAGCAAAATCTGATTCTGACTCCTGCATTAAGAGAGAGAAAGAGATGGCTGTGAGGAGAATACTGAAGAGTAACTTGGTTATTTCAGAAATTTAATTCATTATATGTATATAGAAAGTCTCTTATTTCCATGAAATGAAACTCATATTAAATTTTCATTTCCCTCCTAGCTATAAAATATCCTTACAGAAATATTTACACACCAGAGACATTTCTTAAAACTATACTCCTCTGTTGGTATTTTTGGAAGTTTAGTATTTGTTTTTGTCCCTGTAATTAATCAGGCAAGTCCTCAAAAGTGCTCACTGTGTTTCTGCTATGTTTTTGTTCATTATGATCAAGCTTCAACTAAGGCCTGGGACAGGAATAGGAAACATGTCATCCTCTAGATGTTGCTGAATGATGAATGCTTGCCACCAATGCCCTTATAAGCAAAGCCCCTTTAGATGTGGGAAGCTGAAAGTGCTTTTAATGTTGGGAGCCACTAGGATAGACCTGCCTGTAAATAATCAGAGCATGAGAGCCTTCAAAGTCACTGCTATAGGTGTAAATCCCACCTGCATATGAAATAATGGTTATACTTTCAGACTGCATCTATTCCTTTTTCTCTTGTGTTGCCTTCTAACTGAAACATTGTTTTCTGCTTTCCTTCTGACTTTTTTTTCTGTGTGGTGGGATCTTGTTATGATTCAGAAGTTTTGCTAAAGAGGATATGATTATGCAGGATTTATCCTAGTACTGTCGTCTCTTTATACAATAGTTAGGTATAAACCTCCTAAGGCACTTCCCAATAAAACAGAACCAGATGGCCAGTTATGCTTATTCAGAACTTAGAAGAGTTAGACAGCAAAATGTGTGTGTATGTGTGTGAACATGGGTGTGCATCTGAGTGTATACATTGCATGTACATGCAAGGGCGAGCATGCTCACATATGGGTATGTCTAGATATTTAAAATACTAAAATATTCAAATACTAAAAAAAAATACTAATACTAATACTGAAGCTAAAACTATACATATAGTACCCATGTATAATTAGCACTCCACGTGATGTATATTAAATGTATCTGATTGTATTTATTCATTTTTGAAGAACCATTAGAATACTGTCAAGCTGTCAGTCAGCTCAAATCTTAAAGGGATCCTGTCATCGGAAAACATGGTTTTTTCAAAACACATCAGTTAATATTGCTGCTCCAACAGAATTCTGCACTGAAATCCATTTCTCAAAAGAGCAAACAGATTTTTTTATATTCAATTATGAAATCTGACATGGGACTAGACATTTTGTCAATTTCCCAGCTGCCCCTGGTCATGTGACTTGTGCCTGCATTTTAGGAGAGAAATGCTTTCTGGCAGGCTGCTGTTTTTCCTTCTCAATGTAACTGGATGTGTCTCAGTGGGACATGGGTTTTTACTATTGAGTGTTGTTCTTAGGTCTACCAGGCAGCTGTTATCTTGTGTTAGGGAGCTGTTATCTGGTTACCTTCCCATTGTTCTTTTGTTTGGCTGCTGGGGGGAAAAAGGGAGGGGGGTGATATCACTCCAACTTGCAGTACAGCAGTAAAGAGTAATTGAAGTTTATCAGAGCACAAGTCACATGACTTGGGGCAGCTGGGAAATTGACAATATGTCTAGCCCCATGTCAGATTTCAAAATTGAATATAAAAACATCTGTTTGCTCTTTTGAGAAATGGATTTCAGTGCAGAATTCGGCTGGAGCAGCACTATTAATTGATTCATTTTGAAAAAGATGTTTTTTCCCATGACAGTATCCCTTTAAGCAATGTCCTGCTTTCCTGGTTCATTGAAAGTCTTGTGTGAGCTGGAGTGAGGTATCTTTTTGAGCATAGCTGTGTAGTACACAATACAAATCATGTGTATTGAACACTGCTTATAGTTGGAAGTCAGTAACAATCACTTGACTGTATTTTATTGAGAGGAATGTTTGGGGGCAACGAGATGCTCCTTTAGGTTAGTGTACAGATGTAAATCAGGTCCAGCCTACAGGATTATCCGTCTCCAGCATTGTGAGGACTTCAGTACCCTTCACTTGAAGGTTAGAACCTGTGGGAATGCTGGGCTGGGTTAGCTGTGTCAGTAAACACACTTAGCAGCTAATTATGCTACAGTCTCCTTTTTTCCCTATGTTTTTTTGAATTGCCTTCACATTTACGGAGGTGTTATGTTGAAAACAAATCTTACCGACATATTCAGAGACAAGTGGATTTGGTACATATTGTTTCACACTGAATCTTACTATATAGGCATAGAATATCTCCTTAGTTTCTTCTAAAATCCATGACTACTAGGTCTCTCTACATGGAGGCTCCTGGATGGTACGAGCAGCATGTACATAGCCTGTGTTAAATCGAAATGTTTCTTTTGCAGGTTTTCTTTATTAGACCTTTATAAAATTGCTTCTGTTTTTCAAGGAGAAACAAAAGCCTTATGAGAATTTTCAGGACGTGTAACATGCAATGTGTCTTTTTGACTGAATTCCATTATATCTTTGTTTGCACTTCCAAATCCAGCTGTTCAAAAGGGAATTTGAATTATGAATCATTCAAGATGGGGGTCACATGGAGCCCTTTCTTTTGCACAGTGCTCTATGACACACTTGTACATTTGCCAGAAACCCTTATTTTACTGTAATTTTCTGACAAAATAAGAGGGTAACATGGCGGTGTGGTGCTTATATACATAGAACCCAAGGCAGATAAACTTTTTTTCTGAAGAGGAGCACCAGTCTGGGGGAAAAAGGTCACAATTTAATTAATTTGAATTAATTGCCTAACAAATTAACACTAACAGAGTAATAGGCTGTCCTTGCCCTTTAATTAGAAAGTGAATTTGATATGACATGTAAGACAAATGACAAAAAAACTTGTAAACTATATATATAAATAAATACATTTATTATTGGTATAAATATGGAAAAGAGTTAGTTTATGAATACATACATACATATATATATATATATATATATATATATATATATATATATATATATATATATATATATATATATATATATATAATTTGTCTAAATTGGAAAACTGGGCAGCAAACTGGAAAATGAGGTTCAATGTTGATAAATACAAGGTTATGCACTTTGGCAAAAATAATATAAATGCAAGTTATACACTAAATGGCAGTTTGTTGGGAGTTTCCTTAAATGAAAAGGATCTAGGGGTCTTTGTAGATAACACGTTGTCTAATTCTGGGCAGTGTCATTCTGTGACTACTAAAGCAAATAAAGTTCTGTCTTGCATAAAAAAGGGCATTAACTCAAGGGATGAAAACATAATTATGCCTCTTTATAGGTCCCTGGTAAGGCCTCATCTGGAGTATGCAGTGCAGTTTTGGACTCCAGTCCTTAAGAGGGATATAAATGAGCTGGAGAGAGTGCAGAGACGTGCAACTAAATTGGTTAGAGGGATGGAAGACTTAAATTAGGAGGGAAGACTGTCAAGGTTGGGGTTGTTTTCTCTGGAAAAAAGGCGCTTGCGAGGGGACATGATTACACTTTACAAGTACATTAGAGGACATTATAGACAAATAGCAGGGAACCTTTTTACCCATAAAGAGGATCACCGTACCAGAGGCCACCCCTTCAGACTAGAAGAAAAGAACTTTCATTTGAAGCAACGTAGGGGGTTCTTCACAGTCAGGACAGTGAGGTTGTGGAATGCACAGCTGGGTGATGTTGTGATGGCTGATTCTGTTAATGTCTTTAAGAATGGCTTGGATGATATCTTGGATAGACATAATATCAAAGGCTATTGTGATACTAAGATCTATAGTTAGTATAGGTATGGGTATATAGAATTTAATTAAAAGTAGGGAGGGGTATCTGTATGGATGCTGGTTTTTCATTTGGAGGGGTTGAACTTGATGGACTTTGTCTTTTTTCAACCCAATTTAACTATGTAACTATATATATATATATATATATATATATATATATATATATATATATATATATATATATAGTTACAATTTAACTATGTAACTATATATATATATATATATATATATATATATATATATATATATATATATATATATAGTTACATAGTTAAATTGGGTTGAAAAAAGACAAAGTCCATCAAGTTCAACCCCTCCAAATGAAAACCCAGCATCCATACACATACCCTCCCTACTTTTAATTAAATTCTATATACCCATACCTATATATATATAAATATATATGTTCATAAACTAACACTTTTGCAAATTTCATCATTTGACTATTCCAGGGTACTTTACTATATAGCATTTTTTTTAAACTCAGTGTGAACCTACGGAGGTTATAACATTATCGAATTTCACTTTTTTATTTTGTAAATAAACGAGAAATACTGGTGGGAAGAACTGAACAAACAAAGCCTTGAACTGCCACAGCAATGCGGTTGGTTGTCTTTTATCAGTACATGACAAGTGTTAAGGCTAGCATTTGCTCTGATTGTTTTTTGCTGTCTGCCCAAAAGAAATCTAGAGATTCTGGGAACAGAGAAGACGGAGCAAATAATAACAGGGCAGCAGACTGAAATGTAGTTGAGTAAACAATGGAATTAGTATGTTACCTCATTTCTCTGAATGATTCCTATAAGCCTGCAGTTTTTCTGTTCTAAGAACTGGACACTTAAAGTCATTCTCTCTAACTGCCCAATGCCTTTGCCATGTAGCGACAGTCAATCAGAATTCATGGAACTCCTGATAAGTAGCTGGATATAAACTGCTTTTCAAGGGGAACAGCTGCGTCCACTCACTTGACAGAGTTTTAATGAAATTACTGTTATTTACTGAATCTGGTAGATGGGAAGCAGAGGCATGAATTCCTGGAACCATAAATCGACCATTGTAGGTATCTGAAATCATAAAAGATGAAACAGAAAGGTTATACGACCTAGTTAGACTGTATATAGCATACTGTAAAGGCTACTGTAAATTAGCAGTCCCAGTGGACTTGTGTGACCATATAAAGATAAATAGTCTTTTCATTCTGTTTGCATTCTTTAGTAGCTTTTTTTTAATCTCTCTACACATTTAATATATGAGAACAGTTCTTCCAATGGGTAGTTTAGTTATTACACTATGTCACAATGAAGACTAATTGAACCTGGAATTTGTAAAAAAAAAAAAAAAATGGTAATGGCAGCACATAGGGGTATATTTATTGAAGAGTGAAGTTAGAGATCACCACAGTCCACTAGAGTGAAATTCCGCCTCTCTCCATTCATTTCCATGGGATTTTTAAAAGACCATTTATCAATGGGTAAATTAAAAGTGAAAGTTCTGCCTTTCATGAATATGTCTTTAAAAATCCCATAGAAATGAATGGAGAGAGGCGGAATATCACTCTAGTGGACTGTGGTGATCTCCAACTTCACTCTGATAAATATACCCCATAATCTTCTGGAGAGTGTAGGTTACAATCATTATGCTCCTATAATTGGATATTAATGCTACAACACATTTATTTTAACACTTGGCAAACAGATTATAACAGCCCCCCAGTCCAATGCTGGTAGTGTACATAGGTATATCTAGTTAATCTGGGTAGACATTAACACATAAAATATCCATGTTTTTTGACTGACTTTTATTAGAAATTAGATGGTTTCATTGTTGGACTATAATCAGGCTGATTCCAATAGGACAAGAACTGCATTAACCACATAGGCCTCCAAGAGCCTATGTCTAGGGCAGCAGCTTTAAGAGGACCCTCTGTGCATATATGGAAGAAAAAGATTCTTCCTGCCACCATCAGATACTTGACCACTAGAGGAAGAGGGGGGTGGGGGTACCCTGATTACAGTGGAGTGCATGTGTCTGTTAGGAAATTATGCCATGTGTATTACATCACTTCCCTGCATATGCATGTTAGAGCTTGGGCATGGGTGTGCTGAGGCCTGGTGCCTAGGGTGTTATCAGACCAAAACACAGTGCTGAGTAGAATGTTAATAAATCTTAATAGCTGATGACTGCACAGACCAAAATGAATGAGCAGCGACATGGCGACAGCCCTCTTTATATAGCACTGTTCACAATAAGGACCAGATTCAATTAAATGAGAAAAACTCATCTCATACTTTATCTCATGAAAAACTCAATGGAGGTCTATGGGTAAATGGGAACTAGTTTAGTAGTTTTCCTTATCTTAGGCCCAAAGATGCTCACTTACTTCAAGTTATTTTGTTCAGACTGACCTATGCTTATCCATAATGGTGTAGGAAAGGCTGGGTTCTGAAGACTTGTGTCCTAGTTCTTCTGTTTGGTGTTTGTCCACCTTAGTGCTTTCACTATACAGTTCTCAAGATACATAGACCATCTGTTATTTTTTCCTGGCCTTGGATAGCAAACCTTAAAGTCTAGATATCAATATTGATCAAATAATAAAAATTCAGCCTGTTGAATTGTTAGCTAAAAAGTTCAAATGTCTGGGAATCCTGCAAGAAACCTGAGAGTTTCCCAGACTGAAATTTGATAAATCAGTCCCTTTGGGGAAATATAATAAAAGTTGTTAAAGGAAAAAAATATTCTCTATGCGAACAATTTTTCCTTTGCTATTACAATCCGGAAACTATTTAGTGACCCCATCCGCCAGTGGAAGAAAGACTGGCAAGTCTATAGTTTGCACCTGTGCACAGTGCATGTAATAAAGCTTCTGAAAAACTCATTATTTTTGCACCAAAAGAGTACACCACCAGACAGTAGAACTGTCTAATGAGGAACAGTACACTGTAAAATGTAATATTTTTTCAATATTACATTCGCCTTGAAGTGTTTAGGACTCAGAAGGAGCCATTTTGATTTTTGTTTTTTACTTTTTTGTAAATTAATTAGAGATGAACCATAATTACACGTTTTCCAGTAAAGGAGAAGTAAAATTATAATCACTGGGGGTCAATGTCGCACTGGGGTGTTTGGGGCCCACTGGGGCTGCCACCTGGGGGGCCCCCTCCCAGAAGCAAGTGCCACCAATCCTCCACCGCGAGTGCAGCGATGATCGCCCCCCTGCCGCAAATCACGTACCTATTTGTTTACTCCTTGCAGACACTGTTGTGTGTTTAGTGGGGGAAAGGCCCAATTGGTGCCTGCAGAGAAGCGGACCTAGCTCTGCAAAGGCCCCACAAGGGCAAGGGCCCACTGGGTTTATTCCTGATTTCCTACCGGCCCAGTCCAACCCTACTGGGGGTTGCCAAATCTTAGGAAACCCCCCCCCCCCCCAGTGATTATAATTGCTTATCTGATACCCTGTGCTCATGCTGTTAGCTTAAAAAACGGCAATGGCCCGGGTTCTTCTGTTGGAGCACCATGGAGTGATCTTCTTTCACGTCTTCATTCTTTGACTGCCCTGGGCCATCACATTGCTTTTTTCTTTAAATTTGTCTTTTTACTTTTATACTTATTCAGCTTGCAGTTTCAGACTTACTTAAGTTGTTATTGTCTTGGGTTGTCTGGCTATAACCTTTCTTATCACCTCCCGCAGCCCTCCTGCAGTGTTAAAATTTCCAGAAGAACAGGGGTGTGGCAGTAAATACAAGATACATGCCCCACAGCTAAATCATTTAATGCCCCCTAAACATTTTTTCAAAAACGCATACTGCTACCAGGAACAGGCCTATAACTCTGTTCATAACCTTTACAGGAATATACAATGAAACAATGCCATCATAGTTATTACCTTGTAGTAAGGCCAATTTAGCAAGACATTTGAAAAGTATGTTGGCATTCTAATGTATATATATTTACAAACTTTACATTCTTCTCGGTAGAATGTTTAGTGCCACACACATATATTTTTAGCATTTTAGATGTTGAATTAAGTAGAATTTTAAGATTACGCATAATTACTTGATGTGATTATTTAAACTGCTGTCATTTATGTTCAGATTTAACGCATTGTTTAATCTCACATTGGCAAAAGTAATTGTAAGAAGCACTTGGCAAGCTTTGAAATGATTCTTGGCGTAGCTAGCCTTTTTTCTACTTTGCTCTAAACCTAGAATACCAAGAAAAACCCTTGAATGACTTGACTTCTGGCAAATTACTTTCAGCAACTGGATTCAGCCTCTGCATTTGGGATTCCACCCTGTTCTGACATAATTAATTGCCCTGAAATTTTTATTAGCCTTTATAGTAGCTCTGCCAACCCATACAGTTCAAAACACCACACACTATTTTAATTAAAATAATGTAACTACCTGTGTAACAGGCAGTACCGTGGTGGCATGGGTAGCACAGCTGCCTTGCAGAGCTAGGGATGTAGGTTCAATTCCAGCCAGGGCACTATCTGCAGGGAGTTTGTATGTTATTTTTGTGCCTTCTTGGGTTTCCTCTACCTACTTCACACTCAAAAGCACCATAAAAGATATATGGTTCCTGATAAAATGTACCCTAGTGTTTGTTAATCTGATAGGGGTTGCTTTGAATAAGGATTAAGTAAGTCTTAGTTGGGATCCAGTACAAGGTACTGTTTTATTATTACAAAAAAGGAAAAAAGGAAATTATTTTTTTAAATTTGGATAGAATGGAGCCTTTCCATAATTCAGAGCTTTCTGGATAATGGGTTTTCAGATAAGGGATCCCAAACTTTATATATATATATAATCTTCAAAGTGGACGTTTTCAATCAAAGAAAAGTTTATGCACTCTCGACAAATTCATTATATGTGCCTGGGTGCAGAAACTGCAAAAATTCTCCATACATGTCCAAAAGGATCCGCACTCACAGGACTTATAAAAAATATTTTTTTTTTCAGAACTTCAAACTGGCCTTGGTTTGGGCCGAAACATCAGTTTGAAGTTCAGTACATAAAAAAATATTTTTTATAAGTCCTGTGAGTGCGAAGAGAGAGAGAGATAGATCGATACAGGCATGGGACCGGTTATCCAGATGCTTGGAACCTGGGGTTTTCTGGATAACAGATCTTTCCGTAATTTGGATCTTCATAACTTTATATAAATAAATTGTTATTAAAAAAATTATTTGAACATTAAATAAACTAGGGATGCACCAAATCCACTATTTTGGATTTAGCTGAACCCCCGAATCCTTCACGAAGGATTCGGCCGAATACCGAACCGAATCCGAATTTGCATATGCAAATTAGGGATGGGAAGGGGAAAACATTTTTTACTTCCTCTCTGCCCCTAATTTGCATATGCAGATTCGGATTCGGTTTGGCCGGACAGAAGGATTCGGCCGAATCCGAATCCTGCTTAAAAAGGCCGAATGCCTTGAATAAGCATTAATCATTTCTTAGTTGGGATAAAGTACTGTTTCTTTATTCCAAAAAAGAAAATGATTAATTTAAATTTGAATTATTTTGGATAAAATGGAGTCTATGAGAGACGGCCTTTCTGTGTGTGTATATATATATATATATATATATATATATATATAGTATAGTCAGCCAAAGAACCGCACCAACCAGGACTTGGTATCAAGTTTCAAAATACAAAATTTATTTTCAACGTTTCAGCTCCATAACTGGAGCCGTCTTCAGGAACCTAGCGTCTATATGTATATGTATATATATTGTGTATATATATATATTGTATATATATATATATATATATATATATATATATATATATATATATACATATACACATACACTGTATATATATTTGTGCATAACTCATTGTCAAAAATGACTGTATCACTTAAAAACAGCAGGGAATAGATACAATATCTATGTTAAGCCTTCCTGCACAAGGGCCTATTTTGCCTCTTTTATGTTCCAACAACATTTTAAGGGATTACTTAGAAACTTAATATAGTAATTATAAAACTACTAGCAATGGGTTTGGAAAACCAACTGGCAGTGAATAAATGCTTCTTATTAAAACAAAAAATTGACGTAGTTTAGGTATAAATTAATTTTTCTTGGCCTGGTACTGATACTTTTTCCCTTCAGAGTTTTACTGTACCTCTATGCCAAGATAAAGTGACAATTACACGTCATGATTGGTTGAATGTTATAAAAAAAATCCAATTACTGATACTCAAGCTGAATGTTATTTCACATGCTAAGTTTTCTATCCTTATAAGAGTTCATGCATATTGCTAACTGTCACACAAGGATTAAGACTAAAGGGGTCGCTACAATTCCTATCAGGTACAAACTGATTCACTCTGTTCTTTCTTAGTGTTTCTGCTGCTGCTAACAGGCACCCTAAATATGGCAAGGACCCCAAGAT
This sequence comes from Xenopus laevis, assembly GCF_017654675.1. Lineage (NCBI taxonomy): Eukaryota > Metazoa > Chordata > Amphibia > Anura > Pipidae > Xenopus > Xenopus laevis. The sequence continues at coordinate 56,549,780 of NC_054375.1, read as the reverse complement.
GAAATTGTATTCCCTTTTATAATTTGAGAGATTAGCTAATTATAGCACATATAGCTAGAAATATCTATATAGAGTTTTAAAAATAAATTCAACGAATAAACTAGTTGCACTGTGCAATAGAGATAGTGAATAAGAAAAGTAAGTAGAATTTGGTTAACAGCACAGCCTCCATATTAGTAAAAAGTTATAAAGAGGGTGAATGAGGTACATAAGTAAAATTACTTCAATCATGGTTAGTTATTCAGTTAATCTCACAAACGTTACTAGAACAAAAAAGACAATGGTGGTAATGTCATAACAGGTGCAAAGTTTACACTAGTTTTTTAACCTTACCAACCGATCAGGATGGAGCATATACTGGCCTGATTTTTAAAAAAAACAAAACTGTGATTGGTTGCTAGAACTGCAGCAAACTTGCGCATCATTTTTTAAGAAAGGCATGTGCTATGCACTATTGTAGCACTTTCTAAGAAGCCCCAGTTAATATTGCCGGGTTTACTTATAAAGATAATACTCTTCTGGTGTTTCATGGGAAAATGTTTTTGGTACTTCATAGACCAAGTAAAAAAGGTATGTCCCGCTGCACCTTAATAGCTAAACTTTTGCATGTATGGTTTATGTTAAATTAAGCAGTATGGTTGAATCACTAACACCAATGGAAACTGTGTATCCTAAGCTTAATATTTGACGTCACATTCCTGTGAAGAGAGAAGAGAGAAACAATTTGTACTCCTCATTTACAAGCTACCCAAAACTAGTATGGCTCTCAATATCTTTTTTTTTTCTTACAACACAAGTAGTGTTAGAGGTCTGATTTGTGCGTTCCCATGCATGCTCACTCTGTGTGAGGCAAAAAGTGGTGCCATATAGTAGACCACTGCAGTCACTGCCTGAACTGAAGTAGCTATAATGTAGTAGCCTTGGGTAGGAAGTAGTAGTTATTAATTGTAGATTTTAAAATAATATAATCTAGAACCTTTTCCAAAGTCTTCCTCCATCAATGGGTAAATGATCCATAATGATTCCATAATGTATCTGTAAACCAAGTTTTGAGCCATAGTGCTCTATGAACAGAGACTTTCAATGCCATAGAGTAGACTGTAAGCCTGGCGAAATCTAGAGCAGCTTCCAGCAAGTTTAAGACCTCTTGTAGACCCTCTAGAATCTTCTTTCTATGATCCTCCTCCTTAAAGCATAAGCTTATATAGCTTTCAGGGTGAATGCAGACATGCAATAAGCTCAAAAATAGGTAAATATTCTTCAGTTGAGTTTACATGAGTATATCCATGGGCTTAAGAGCTGATGTTGGATCCTAAACCTCCAAAACGTCATTATTTCTCAACCTTCTTCAGCAAACATTTCTTTAAGACCTTATTCTAGTAGAAATAGAATCCTGTATCTCAGAATGAACTGACAAAATGGTTTATTCATTATGAAATGTTATAGCAAAGATGCAGGTTGAACATTCACAAACAACTTGACAGCTTTAATCAAGAGGTTGAAAAGACTGTGATCAAAAACTGAAGTGGCCCTTGTCTTTATCAGAGGCCACATCCTCCTTAAAGTCAGAAACTAAGCTCAGGCTAATCAGGGACTCTCATGTAAAAAAAAAAAAACAAGGAGCGTGCAAATTTACAGCTGAAAGATTCTCTTGCACCTCTTGCTATTGGCTTTAAACAACTCCAGTTATTGGATCATAGAGCAATTGTACAACACTTCCCGGCAAATATTTTTGGACTACAACTTGTAAAACTGGCAAGCAAAGCTTGTTGGCTGAGGTAAGGCTGGTCTTCACTGCAACATTCTATTGCATAGGTAATTGTAGGAGGCATTAACCTTCTATAGCATTGATGCTCTGCCTAAATGTTGCTGGACTACTTACAGCATTCTCCAGCATAACAAAAAAGGTTACATAAAAGATGGGAGCTGTAGCCCAGCAACCATAGAGATGAATTAATACTGATAAAAAATTGCATTGTAATGCCAATATGTTAAACAGATGGTATAACACAGAGGCAATGCTAATTGATTAATTCTCTTGTATATTTAATTCATTTTGGGTGGCCTACTTTAGAGAGGTGGGGGAGCAAAAAGAGAGTTTTAGGGGAGAAATACAAATGGAAAATATTTAAGAAGGTTTGTTTCCCCTTTAATAGTCTTTTCCATACCTTTAAACAAGGACACCTCTACTTTCAGCAAGTGCCAATGTCATTTCAGGCAATTACAAATTGTTTAGCTAATTAGTAGCTAACCACAGTCTCCCAGGTATAATAGTTTCATGGGAATGTAATGTTATATTTGTTTAGCATATATATTAAATCTGTTTAACCATGCTCTGGTTATGAATTCAAAAAGCCATTTTATTCCATCTGTTGAATTCCCAATCAACATCTACTTCACAGGCAAGTTTTCTGCAGCTTATTTTTATATCCACGCTTTTTTTTCCAAGAGATATATTTTGCTTGGCATAGGGGAATAAGTGACTCATAGCATGAAGAGCTTCAGCGGAAAGCTACTGAAAATGTATTTCATTCCCTTGAGGGAATGCAGTGAAATATGATATTGGCTTTCTAATTGCTTCTTCTAAGAGAAATGTTACTTGTTATTGGCTGCCGTCCATATTGTATAGTCTCTATAAGTCAGGAAAATATTTAGACGTCTGATAGGACAATACAGGGCTCATTAGCGTGCATGTCACTCTAGTGACTTTTAATCCAGCTACCATTTTTTATGCATCATTCAGTTCTATGTTTTCTGATTCAGAGAGACAGGAAATCCCCATTGTGTCATTTTTCCATAGTTTCCTTCAGTAATGTCGTGGATGGAATGCAGTATTAACACTGCGAGCGATTATACCGCTGTTTTTCCACCATACTCTCTGCATTTCTTAAAATGTGGTTTCTACTCAGGATAATGTCTTTTTAAATTAGTCAAGGACTCCACCACATGTTGCATAGGTAAATCTGATTTCCAAAAAACGTCAGAGAAATCCAGTCCAAGGGGGAAAAAAAGGAGGCATTTAATACATTGTGGGAATTGAAACCTTGGCTGGAGGAGAGCTGGCTGCATTGCTTCAATAGTCAAAACCAGCAGTTAGTGCAGAGAACAGCATGGAACAAACACTGCTTTTAATAGCAAAAAATCATTAAACATCTGCAATTAATGTATAGTGGAAAGTTGCTTAGAATTAGAATTTTTGGGGTAAATAAGAGCTTGAACAGAAACATTTTATGCTTGATACAATAGCAATCAGCAACCAGGAAGTGTAGAGGTGCATTTTTACTTATTTTCCACCAACATAAAATTGTATAAACAGCTTTGGGACCTGTTATCCAGAATGCTCAGGACTTGGGGTTTTCCGGATAACAGATCTTTCTGCAATTTGGATCTTCCTTCCTTTAGAGAGTGATCCCCAACCAGTGAAATGTTGCTCACCGACCCCTTTGATGTTGCTCCCAGTGGCCTCAGAGCAGGTGCTTATTTTTGAATCCCTGGTTTGGAGGCAAGTTTTGGTTGCATAAAAACCAGGTGTACTGCCAAACAGAGCCTCCTGTCAGGCTGCCAGTCCACACCCCTTATTTGTCCACAAATGGCCAATCACAGCTTATTTGGCACCCCGGGAGTTTTTTCATGCTGATGTTGGGCCCTAACTCTTTTTACATATGAATGTGGCTCACAGGTAAAAAGGGTTGGGAGGCCTACCTTAAGTCTACTAGAAAATCATTGAAACAATAAATAAAACCAATAGGCTGGGTTTGTTTCCAATAAGGATTAGTTTTATCTTAGTTTGGATCAAGTACAAGGTACTGTTTTACTATTACAGATAAAAAGGTGATTTTTAAAAACCTGGATTATTCTTATGGAGTCTATGGGAGACAATCTTCTGTAATTCAGAGCTTTCTGGATAATGGGTTCCAGATAACAGATCCCATATCTGTACTAACACCTTCAACTTACACCAAGGGCCTATTAAGTCATAAATGAAAGTTTGAGTAAGTTCACAGGAATATTAGTAGGTAAAATCACTTTCATCATTACTCGACTGTGCTGCCACGAAAAATAAAATTTACCTATTGTTAACTAGCTATAAGTAACTAATGATCAGTACTGTTGGAGCAGGTACACCCATTAAATACTCATAGTTAGTGCTTAAAGTTGCTGCAACCTAACCCTAGTAAAACTGAATGTAGGTGCTATAGTGGGGGAACTGAACGGGGGGACTGTCGACAAGCGGCGAGTGTGCAAGGATTGGGGTGGCCTGCAGATTTAATTACATTCAAATTCATGTTCAAATGCGTTCAAAAATAGAATGCAAAAGGAAGCACACACATAGTAATATTACTACTACTACACAGCAGTATTATCTTAATTAATAAATATAAGTAATAAAGCCCATAGAGCCACAAAGTGTTTAAAAATGGTGCCTGGAGAGCAATATTGTAGATCCGCCACTGTGATACTCTTAAAGATTCCCCCTTTTTGGGCATATACTCAAGATTTCTTGACATTTTGATGCATATAATAATGTCATCCTTCACCTTATAATTTCCCTTCAGTCATCCACCAAGTAATATAACAAAAATATAAAACAAAATATATGTAATAGTGCTTTAATTAATAATTAATATTAAAATAATCTACTCACAAGGATAGCCAGATCATAAAGCACGTTGTACCCAAAGCAAAATAAAAGTCCGAAACTCTCTGGGACCAGGAAGGCTTCTCCAGCTGAGTCTGTGATCGGTAAATAAATCAAACTGCTTCTATATCCAACACGTTACACAGTCTCCATTGACTGCTTCCTCAGGGTGGGTGTAGTAATCACACAAGTCTTGTTTTGTTCAAATCAGGCCCGGACTTGTGGAAAGGCCAGCAAGGCCCGGGCCTAGGGCTGCAGGATTTTAGGGGGCGGCATGCTGCCCAACCACACCCACATTGTTTAAAAAACACTGGGGATGCGCTGGAGATACAATAAACTTTTTACATTTTCCGTTGGTTGGTCCCGATCAGGCCTGGACTGGCAATCTGTGGGTTCTGGCAAATGCCAGAGGGGCTGCTATAAGGTGCCATAGAAAGTCAGTATTTAGTGGGCTGGTGGAGGCTATTTGGGCCTCTGTGTGGGCTGATTGGGCTTCTATGTACCTGAAATGCCAGGGCCTATTTTAATCCTCAGTCCGGACCTGGTCCCGATGATGAAAATTTGCACGAATAAAGGGGAGGGGACAGGGTTGATGAACAGCAGTGGGCCTAGGGGCGCCCTCTATGTAAATCTGGCCCTGGTTCAAATGCATTGCATGAGATTGTGCAGGGCCTTTTTGCAATAAGGGATTCCTGGAATTAATATCTGTCATTATGAAATGTTTGTTGACTTGTGTCTAGTGAATAATCCAATAATGTTATTATGCTAAAACCACCTGCGCACAAACAAATTCAGGTTTTGGATATATCATACGGAAACCCGTTATCCAGAGGGTTCCGAATTACGGAATGACTGTCTCCCATAGACTCTATCATAATGAAATAATCCAAATTTTAAAAAATTATTTCCTTTTTTTCTGTAATAATAAAACCGATACTTTGAACTTGATCCAAACTAAGATATAATTAATCCTTATTGGAAGCAAACCCATCTTTTTGGGTTTATTTAGTGTTTACATGATTTTCTAGTATACTTAAGGGTTGATGATCCAAAAAAAAGAAAGATCTGTTATCTGGAAAACCCCAGGTCCCGAGAATTTTGCATAATAAGTCCCATACCTATACTGAAGCCACTACTTGCATGCAGTTTACTAGACTGAATGCTAATTTGAGGCCTCTTTAGTTGATTGGTACCCACTATTACACTTAATTTCTTGGGGAACCTGCATTGTGGGTAAAAAAAAAAGCATTTGCATTTGTTGCCGTTTTTGCATCCTGTACAATGCTCGTGCACTGATATGCGTGAACCATTATGGTAGGTCGTCTGCACCTGTATTATGCGGCTAATCTTTAAATCATACATTACTGAGACATGCCAGTGCAGTGCTTTTGTAGCTTTCTGCAGAATCGCTTAGTTAAGTCATAGAGTAATTTATAGACTAATTCACCTGGCTCTTGATTTACTGATTGCTTTTCCTTACCTTTCTCAATAATAGCTTACATATAACTTTATATATTGTATAACATAGAAATGTCTGGAGGCTTACACTGAAAGAGAACTGGACACGAATCAAACATGCAGTGTGGCATTTTGAATTACTTATCCCTGAACTTTACCCGGACTGGTAATGTAGAGTTGCCTAGCATAAATCCTGAGCACCTATTGATATACATTACAGGTATTTTAATAGCAAATATGCAACCCCCCCCCCCCCAACTTGTAAACATTCAGCAGTTTGCAATGTGCTGACTAAAATGAAAATTTAAGCAACATTTGAATCATGTAGAAATTGTCAATTCCTGCCCTCTATTTGCCAGACATTTTCCATTGCGTGTTTTCCCCTTTTTATTTCGAGGAACTCAATTCTTAGATTACCTATGCAGTCTGCAGTAATGCTGTTTTCTCTTGGTAATTGGCATGTCTTAACTGCTTGTCTTCCACAGAATGTAGCATTTATGGGAAAGGCCTGCACACACACACACACACACACACACTCTCTGTTGAATCTGCATTTTCACATTTGTTCTCCTCTATGGAGAAATGAACTTGCACAGAGTTAAATAAAGGGCTTAAAATGTTTCCTTAGATTTTCTGCCAATTGCTCATTTCAGTTTAGAGTAGGGATGCTTCTCTTCTTTACAGGGAATGTATTATGTTGTAATTGTAAATATTTTAACACATCAATGATTATATCTAATAAAGTATAAATATAACAAATTACATATTATTATTACATATAATTGCCCCCATGACAGGCATTTTACAATATGGGCATGCTTCCTAGACAGGGCGGCACTACTGTTATTATAGACTTAGCAAAATAATTTACTTTACATACCCATTAGCCAGAAAAGCGCTACACAATAGGTATTACTGATGGCACTTACTGGATCTTTCATTTTGCGAAAGGGAAGGGATTTTTATTTCAGTGAGAGCTGATCCAAACTGCCTTATTGATGGGAACTGTTCAGGTATCTTCAGGTTTAAAGGAAAACTATACAATGTAGGTCTCTATAAAAATATGAATAAACAGCTCATATGTAAAACCCTGCTTCATGTAAATAAACCATTGTCATAATAATAAACTTTTTATTAGTATGTGCCATTGGGTAATCAGAAATAGAAAATTGCTATTTTAAAAAATAAGGGCCGCCCTGAAGGATTCACGGTGCACACAAACAAAGCTCTATCTTTTGCTCTAACACTTCTTCCTCATACAGAAGGGGCACATTTACTTAGCTCGAGTGAAGGATTAGAATGAAAAATACTTCAAATTTCGAAGTATTTTTTTGGCTACTGCGACCATCGAATTGGCTACTTCGACTATGACTTTGAATCGAAAGATTCAAATTAAAAATCGTTCGACTATTCGATAGTCGAAGTACTGTCTCTTTAAAAAAAACTTCAACCACCTACTTCGCCATCTAAAACCTACCGAGCACCAATGTTAGCCTATGGGGAAGGTCCCCATAGGCTTTCCTAGCTTTTTTTGATCGAAGCAAAATCGTTCGATAGATGGATTAAAATCCTTCGAATCTTTCGATTTGAAGGATTTAATCGTTCGATCGAACGATTTTTCCTACGATCGTTCGAACAAACGAATTGCGGTAAATCCTTTGACTTTGATATTCGAAGTCAAAGTATTTTACTTAGACGGTTGAATATCGAGGGTTAATTAACCCTCGATATTCGACCAATAGTAAATGTGCCCCTTCGAGTTGTAGTATTTCTGGTAAGGTGATCTCTGAGGCAGCACAGAGAACATCATGAAATGGTGGTTCAAGGCAAGAGATGTAAAAGGACAATATTTACTTAAATATATATACCAGTTTGGTAAGATTCTTTAATATGCCACTTCATTTGATATAAACTATCTGTTGCTTAAGTATTCATTTTGGGGTATAGTTTTCCTTTAAGGAAAACACTGTAAAAAGAAAACCTTTGCATGCTCTAATAACACAATAGATCCCTATGTAATAAGCAGTTGTACACTAACATTTTTTACACTTCCAGTTTTCTTATTTTGTATGTCCCTTCTACAGGTTTGTTTATGCCCAGGAATGTTATTTTCTTTCCCATTAATGCTTGTAGTTTAAACAGGACGGTCATTTACAGTATTGCATGCCTGATAACTTCTGTTTGTATTTATTTGGGCAGGGTTGACGTCTAATTGCTATTATAATAAAATCACTCAGCTGCAGTGGATGTTTACTAGATCTGGTTCACATTATAGGGGAGCTTTAATAAAGGTTGGGAAAAAAATCCCTTCTTTTCACTTTCTATCACCGGTGAAAAAAATGGAGTCATAAGCAGACATGCACATTTTCAGGCAAGGATAGAATGTTGAACTTTTTTTTTCAACTTTAGTGAAAAAAAACTGATAAACAGTCTTGAGAAATTAGAGAAAAATGGGACATTTTTAAGGGAAAACTAATTTGAACTTTGATAATTGTGTCTCGTAATTTTTAATTTTTTATGTAAATTTTTAACAATTTACTTTTCAATCTAACATTTTGCTAACTGTTTGCTGTGAACCACTGGCAGATTTCATGTGCTCTAACTGACTGATTCCAGCATGAGTCATGAACAATGCAAAGATGTCAAACAACATCGTTGAGTTACTGCATTAGGAGAAAAGTTTGGTTGAAAAAAACACTAGTAAAACATTTATATGAAAACATGCCAACATTTTAAAAAAACACATGCAAAAATAATTCCTCTACACTTTGATTACTGTTCATATCAATGAGATCGACCCTTCAATATAAAACAAAACCCAGATAAAGAAGTATCTATTTGGAATCAATCTGGGTTCCTCAGTTTGAAATGTTGGGAATCTGCACTTAGGTCTTTTATATTCTTTCCATTGTAGGGACATATTGTGACTAGAAGGTACTTGGCCACTCAGCAAGTCCATGTCATATTATCTTTATCATTCATATATGGCAGTTGCCCGTCACCCCTTTCAGCAAAACTAGTGTGACATCCATCATTTTCATGAAGGCAATAAAATGATATGGGAGAAATATGTCTCCCTAGTATGGGGAAAAAACAAAAGCGATAAAGGTGAAAGTCCAGGATAGGGACAAGAGAGAGAAAAATCAAGGTAATGGATAAGGAAAGAAAAAAGTGGAAAATGGCGGGTGAAACAGAAGTTGTGCATTTTCTCTTCATCTAACTTCACAAAGGTTCACCTCAATTCTCCAGGTGTATTTTCACAACACATCTCATATTTACTAAAAAATCAGAAGTAGACTTTTTCAAGAGAAATGTGGTGAATTTTCTGTGTGAATGTTCTCTGTGAAAATTCACCAAATATCTTTTCCTCCTACAATAGTAGTGGGGAACATTTTCTGGGAAATTTTTGCCATGAAGAAATGATGCATGGGAAAATTAGCATGGGAAGAGTGATAAAAATGTGATGAAAATGTGATGAAAATGTGGTGAAAATGTGCTCTTGTGCTCAGTAAATTGGAGAATATTCACTGGTGAAATTCACGTAGACTTTTAAAATGCACAGTGACCACAGGGGAAATTCAGAGTGGGAAATGGAGAAGGAAAGTTTGTGACAGAGAGTAGGGGGTGGAAAGCTGAGTGAAAAAAGTACCTGTATCATCCTTGAAAGTGATGCACACTTATCATGATATGTTATGGTTATTTAGAAGGGCTTAAGAGAGGCATATTATATAGTGGATAATGTACCCCCTACTGTAATTTATAAAGATATTATGTCACCGAGGAGTTATGTCACCATCGTCGGATTTCAATTTGAATGTGGCGGCGTCAAATTCGGACACATTGCGTCAAATTCGGCGGACGGAGACCCCTGTTATAAACGCGCGTTCTGACTGTTCTTTACAGTTTGGTCCCATAGGGAAATGACCAGACTGTAGATTATATATACATATATTTATATATACATATATATATATATATATATATATATATATATAATATAGAGTGTCAAAGTACATTGGAAAGTATTTAGGAGCACTCACGGATGGTTCTTAAAAGTGTCCTTATTCAGATTTTCAAATAATCCCCCACATCTACACGGGTTAGTTCTCTTTGAACCTGACGACAGTTCAAAGAGAATCGAAACACGTAGATGTGGGGGATTATTTGAAAATCTGAATAAGGACACTTTTAAGAACCATCCGTGAGTGCTCCCAAATACTTTCCAATATAGATATACACAGTATATATAAATGTCCAAAAAGCAATACAATAAACATCTCCAGAAACACTCTGGAGATGTTTATTGTATTGCTTTTTGGACATTTATTTTATGATTGAGTTCTGTCATGTCATCAGGGGTTAATGTACGATCACTCCCACAATCTCACACATCACTTTATCTGTGGCAGGATTTGGAGATATTTAAATTTTGTTTGTTTGTCCTGAAGACGGCTCAAGTAGTGGAGCGGAAACGTTGAGAATAAAATCTTTTTTGTTTATTTTGTATAAAGTCCTGTTGGTGGGGTTTCTCTTCTTTATATATATATATATATATATATTATATATATATATATATATATATATATATATAGTATGTATTTATTGTAAAGCAGGTATGTATCATCTTTAATAAAACATCTGTTTGGAATATATGTTGTGTAATTTGTTCACACACCTAGATGGGCAAATTTCACTTGCAAGAGAAAGATTTAGTTACTGTAACTTATTGGTCGAAGAATGATCTCCACACCAATACACAGTCAAGACCAAGGCACTGCAGTCCAATGGAATCGCAGGATTTTCTGTTGAAATTGCTTTCTTTGGGGCTCCTATATTAGCAACACTGCTTGTCTATATCTCCTTACGATTAGTCAACCAGCATAACTTCCATAAACCAACCAACTGTATTTAGACAAGCCTTTAAAATAAAACCATACACCTAAAGTATTTATATTAGTTCTAAACCAGAATAGGCAAGGAACACAAAAATATTTCAGCTGTTGGCATCGTTGTATTCATTGTACTTTCAGCTGTTGGCACGATTACTCTCCTCAGTTTGTAATCTTTCCTCACACATCTTTATCCTGGTTACAGCTTTTAAGCATTAAAAATATTATTAGTCTTGTCAGCTTTATGGCCATAAATTCATATAACATTATAAAGTGCAGTTCATGGTTGGAAAACAAATCACAAAGTAAGCCAAGCATGGAGTATGATGAACATGCGTTTTCTGCAAAACTACAGAGGTCAACTAAGCTACAGTGACATGGTTATTTCTTAGGGGGATTTCGTAACTTTTTTAATATTTCATTGCACATAAAATGTAATCTGGGGCACTGCAATTGCAAACCAAACTCTGGTTTCTACCAGCTTTCTAAAGTAGTTTGAATTAAGTCATGTTTGGGTCTGTGTAGGTATATTACAAGTCACTGTATGTAAAGGAAGGATACAGACTCTAAACATTAGAGGAATGATTACTAAGGAGTAGATTCAAGTGCTACAGTGATAAGGGAAACAAGACTGCACTTAGATCAGCATATACGAAGCTTGTTCTCATACACCAAAACTGTGCTGCTCATCAACTTGTGCTGGATAGAAAATCTGTCACATAGTTACATAGTTAAATCAGATTGAAAAAATGCCAAAGTCCATCAAGTTCAACCCCTCCAAATGAAACCCAGCATCCATACACACACACTGACACCGACCCCTCAATACACTCACATAAATTATATACCCATATATATATACTGACTATAGATTTTAGTATCACAATAGCCATGAATATTATGCTTGTCGAAGGAAGCATTAACAGAATCAGCCATCACAACATCACCCGGCAGTGCATTCCACAACCTCACTGTCCTCATTGTAAAGAACCACCTACACTGCTTCAAATGAAAGTTCTCCTCTAGTCTAGAGTGGCCGCTGGTACGGTGATCCTTTTTATGGGTAAAAAGGTCCCCTGTTATTTGTCTATAATGTCCTCTAATGTACTTGTAAAGTCTAATCATGTCCCCTCTCAAGCGTCCTTTTGCCAGAGAAAACAACCCAACCATGACAGTCTACCCTCATAATTTAAATCTTCCATCCCTCTTACCAGTTTTATTGCACGTCTCTGCACTCTCTCCAGCTCATTTATATCCCTCTTAAGGACTGGAGCCAAAAAATGCACTGCATACTCCAGGTGAGACCTTACCAGGGACCTATAAAAAGTCATTTCATTCCTTGAGTTTATGCCCTTTTTTATGCAAATACTTTATTTGCTGTAGTGGCCACAGAATTAGACAACTTGTTATCTACAAAAACCCCTAGATCCTTCTCAGTTAAGGAAATTCCCAACAAACTGAGATTTAGGGGCACATTTACTATTGGTCGAATATCGAGGGTTAATTAACCCTCGATATTCGACTATCGAAGTTAAATTCTTCAACTTCGAATATCGAAGTCAAAGGATTGACCGATATTCATTCGATTAAATCCTTCGATCAGAAATTTTCTAGAAAGCCTATGGGGACCTTCCCCATAGGCTAACATTGATGCTCGGTAGGTTTTAGTTGTGGCGAAGTAGGAGGTCGAAGTTTATTTTAAAGAGACAGATAGTCGAGCGATTTTTAGTTCGAATCGTTCGATTCGAAGTAGCCAATTCGATGGTCGAAGTAGCCAAAAAAACATTCGAAATTCGAAGTATTTTTTATTCTTTTTCTTCACTCGAGTTAAGTAAATGTGCCCCCTTGTGTATAACTTGCATTTATATTATTTTTGCCAAAGTGCATAACTTTGCATTTATAAACATTGAACCTGAGCACTCAGTTGCCCAAGGGAGCATTGTAGTAACAACTGGCAAATAGAGAGCTCCAGCTTTTCCTCCTTGGCAATCCTAGTGCCAAGTGCTTGAGTGTATACACAAATTATGAGGCCAACACACACAACAAACTGTGGTGCCCATGAAACATGTTGGGCCAGGTTCAAATATATAAGAGAAACTTATTTCAGGGTTTATCTCATGAAAACGACTCTCAAAATGACCTATACACGCTAGCTACATAAATAGTGAATGAGGTTAATAAATCTGTGTGTGGTTTTGCTCTAATACAATATACCACTATGCATAGCCCCAATCATTCTGCATTCGGCTCAGCAACCAACCCTCATTGGTACTCATGTCAGTTTTACCATTTAGGTTTTCAAAAGGCTCTCATTTACTCTGCATATCACCTTTCAATTTAGGATTATGTTATATGAGATACTGTACAATTTATGTCTACATTCTGGTGACTGATATAATGCTTTTGGTAAGATACGCTTTCAAAGGAACTCTTTTGTGGAGAACAGCCGACATTATACAATGTACAATGAAATCCACATCATTCTGGCATGCGTCAGCCTAAATTAATATAACCTATATTTAATGACCCTGATATGATTAATGTTATGGAAGCCTATAAGTAACTGCTGAGATCTAGGAACTTGAACTTCAGTGACAGCGAAGACAGTTCGAGATTAATGTGTGTAGTTTGGTTTCTCCTTCACATTTACACCATTTATAGTTAGAGAAAATGAGTTAGAAAAGAAGAAAGGCAAATCTTAATCTAGCCAAAACCACTCCTGCCTTGGATAAAATAAATAAAACTGTCTACCGTTACACTGAATTTTAGTATGTGCAAGACATTTCAAATGTTGGAATTTTTACAAAGCAGTATGGTTTCCATGGAGCAAATGTTTCAGCAAATATTATCACAAATTGGTTCCAGGCTTTCATATCTAGGCTTGTCATGTATGTATAAAATTAATAAGCTCATAAAACAGATATAACCGAACAATATCACAAGCCAACGTAGATTTAAAGGGGACATAAACCTTCCAGAGCTCCTACCAAAATTTGATGGACTACGACGTCCAGTGTAATCTATAGAAATATCAAGGATTAGATTTATGTAAAGTGCTATGGTCTAGTAGCATTGGGGCTGGATACTAAAAACAATATTGCTCAGTTAAACCTTCCTCAGTTGTCTAGGATGAAAATTTTGTTTGGGGAGACTAATATTGGGCATCTATCATTAGGAGAGTTTGTAATCATATATTTATACATGGTAGTTGCTCATTTTTGGGGAAGATAAACCTCCCTAAACTTGTTGTATTCTCCAGCAATCAGTGGCCTGTAATAGGATCCTCAATCAGAATACTATGTGAATGCAGCTATCTGTCCTTTGCGTCTGTAATCAAAAAACATTAAATTCATGAAAAAACACCATAACACTTTCTGATGTATGATTATAGTGTAATATTTGAATGCATGGTAATACCAGCAAAAAGGAGTATGAATACAGTGTTGGACAGGCAGGTTCCTGGGTATTTATGGTGATGCAGTGTATCTGCAAAAAGGCAGTATGATACACTGTATAATAGTGATGTACAAATAATAGTTCTTTTAGAAAGTAGGTGTTTCTGACACAGGTCATAATTGTATCTCAATGATGATGGTGATGATGATAAATGTGGGATACATGCTTAATAAATTAAAAAGTGGAATATTTGGCAGAGTAACTCACTTTCTGAAGAGAGCTGAACAGAGCTTTTATTTTATATCAATTTAAATTAGAAACTTTTTAGTTTCAATGTTTGCCTTTGTACTCTGCGAGGGAGAGCAAAATTTTCATTCCTCTACAATATTTGGCTCATATTAATGATATGTTTTGTTAAAAAAAATTCAGAATTCTGAACAACACTTGACCATTCTTTTAAGGTTCCTTTGGGCTTCATCTGAATGATTTAGACAATTACCCTTGTTAAGAAGAATGAATTCTTAACACATGATGGATTTGAGGCTTCGAAAATGCCTTTCCTATTAGAAACAGATGACGTCAGTGTTAAGTAATTTATAGCTAAAAGCTACATGGCAATTGTAAGATGTGTTAAAATGTAAACATGGATAAATCTGTTAGTTTTGCTCTCACACCACATCTAAAATTCTTATTCACGCACTTATACTGTTCCAGCTGGATTATTATAACAGTCAATGAATTGCTTCTTCTGCCTCTGATATTTTCACTCTGTAATCTATCCTTAAATTCACTTTCTGAATTACGTTCACCAGAAGGTGAGTTGATTTCAAGTTCATAGTAAATATATATGCAGGTCAAAGAAGTAAAATCCTGAGCACTGACACGGTTGGTGACACTTTTACAGGTTACATGTATGGGATCCATTATCCGAAAGCCTGTTCTGAATTCTGAATTATGGGAAGGCCATAGACACCGTTTTAATCAAATAATTCTTTTTTTTCTAAAATGATTTCCTTTTTCTCTGTAATAATAAAACAGAACCATGTACTTGATCCCGACTATGATATAATTAAGCCTTATTGGGTTTATTTTTATATTTAAATTTTATTTTAAAGGTATTACAGAAAAGCCCCTTATCCGGAAAAACCAGGCCCGTATTTGTGGAAAGGCCACCTTTGCCCGGGCCTAGGGCGGCAGGATTTTAGGGTGGCAGCATGCTGCCCAACCACACCCACATTGGTTCAAAGACACTGGGGATGCGCTGGAGATACAATAATTTTTTTAATTTCCCATGCGACAATCTCCATTTCTCCAGTCCAGATGATGAAAATTTGCACAAATAAAGGGGAGGGGACAGGGACAACGAACGACAGTGGGCCTAGGGGTGCCCACTATGTAAATCTGACCCTGGGAAAAACCCCAGGTCCTGAGCATTCCAGATAACAAGTCCCATACCTGTGTCTCAAAAAAAACATAGAGAGATAAACTATGCCATCTGTGCGGTGTTGTATCTTTATATAATGCACCCTAAAATATTACCTCTACTCTACTCTGCCTTGTACATTACAGAAAGAGTGAGGGGATAAAATAGGATCCTAGATAAAATGCAACTAAAAAAAATAAAATAACACATACTCGTCATTATAACGACTCAAGACTCATAAGGCCAAGAACTAACATAATTATTGTAATTGTGTGTTAGTTAGCTAGTCACTATGAAATAAATATGTGTTGCATAATCTCCAACCAGATGGTAAAATGATATTTGGGCAACAAGACAACTCAGGGAGAAGTGATTTGTAATATGTCAGAATATGTGAAGGCAATTTTCTGTCAGTTGCACACAACAGTCATAAGGCTCTTCTAAACAAACAGCACAGTGTTAAAGTTACCTAAGGCAGCACTAAATATTTACACTGGCATCAGTACATTACTCTTCCCAGTGGACTAGTGGATGGGTTTTTTTTACTTGATTTTTGGTCATTGTGTAGATCAACAGGAATGCAGCAACTATTATAAACTGGGTGTTTTGTGCAAGAACAAATCTCAGTTAAATTATTTGGCTAGCGCATACATTATTGTCTAATTCTTAGAGGCAAGCCTCTTTGTTAATACATATTTGAATGGCTGTTACAGAAAATTAAAAGTTGTTGCTGCCAGTTAATGGCAGGGATATATTTAAAGGGGTTGTGAACTATCACTAAAATGTTCCCATTTGCAAGCCTTAGCTCTCCAAAATGGCCTTGCCCAACTTAATTAAAGAAGCAAAAGAGCTTTCGTAGGAGTCATCTGTATCAGGGCTATTTCAGTCATAGTCAAACATGGTGAGATTATGAACAATAACAAACAAGGGAAAGTTGTGCTCACCACTAGTTTTTAAAAACATTAGGCGGGGGTGCAATGAGGGTGTGACCACAAAATACATATAGACAAATACAAGATTCCTCTGCACTCAACCCATTATCAATATATTTAAGACAGAGACATTTTGTGCATACTGCTACTGAAAAATGCCTTACCCTTTAAACAAAACAGGGATTGTTTGTCCATATATTGCAATATATTTAAGCTGGCCAACTACGTCAAAGTCATCCCATATCTGGCCAGTCCTATGCTCAATTTTCATCTGATAATGGGTTGAGTGCAGAGGAATCTTGTATTTGTCTATCGAGATTATGAACAAGCCTGTGCTTGTGGATATTTTAAGATTTTTAGATTTCCTGACTGCTGCTTCTAGAATGCTTTAACCCTTGATAATATGTATAAATAAGTGGAAGTTCCAGTCCATTAGCTTTGGGTAGAGCAACCCAACTCTTGAATAGTGATGGGCAAATTTCTCCAGTTTTAAGGAAAATGATGCGGATTGCATCAAGGCTCACCCAGTGCTGCCTCTTGCAGGACGCCGGCAGTTCCTTGCCGGTATAGCTTATCAGCAAAAAAGAATCCCGCACTCCAAGGCACTGTAGTGCAAATCCACAAAGGGACACAGACCACATCTTCACAAACCTTCAACTTTAATGGGCGCATTTAGTGGTACAATGTAAATAGCGTTGGGTGTCTGGGACTTACGTGTTTCTTGCCGCAAATCCTGGCACTTCGTCAGAGTCCAGTCCAGTTTTGCTGAAAAATTTGTGAACTTACCTCAAAATTCGCGAAACGGTGAAAAATTCACAAAACGCAATGAAGTCAATAGGCGTCAAAATATTTTTTAAGTCAATTTTGACGCCCATGACAATTCTTATACGCGTGCCTATTTTGTTCAAAAACATTAAAGTCAATGGGCGTCCAGATAATTTTAATGCTGAACAATTTTTATGCGCACACCTATTCTGATGAGCGTCAAAATTTTTGATGCACCGGATTTTTCACGCAGTTGGCGGAAATTCAACACAAATTCGTGCCAGGCACATTTATTCGCCCATCACTACTCTTGAAGGTTTATTTTACCTTCTTTGCCACTCATTGACTTTTAATCAGTTATTGAAATGCAAGACTCAGTGGTGGCATGTGGACAGGATACAAGTGTACCTTTGGATGTCATTACCTGCCCCACATTCATAGTGTTAACATAAGACAGTCTGGAGTCCTGTACTTAAAAAGAACTAAAGCCTAAAAAGAAAGTGGCTAGAAATGATGCACGTTATATATATATATAGAACTTGGTGTACTAGCCCAGAAGTTCAGCCCTCTAACAGTAACGATTCATGCTTTCCAATAATGGAAATGTGTCTCTATACATACAGCTTTGTGTCAGAGTCCATTATTTTGAAAGGCACTAATGCATTGTCAAGGCAAAAGGAGCACAAGTCAATGTATTTGACTTAACTACTGACCCCCAACTCCAGCCTGAAGATGACTAAGAGAGGAATACTGAAAAGTAACTTCATTATTTCAGAAACTATAAAGAATTTTTGATTGATTAGAAAGTTTTTTTATTTATATGAGATTACGCTCATATGCCAATTTTCATTTCAACTGATCTGTCCTTATCAGTTACTGGGCTGTTACACCTTCCCAAACCTCTCAGACAGGTAGATAAGCCCATGAAGCACATCAGTCATTTATTTAAAAAATGTTTGGGTCTTGCAATTTGGGAATCTGATCAATGTTTCCTATCATTTATAACACTTGTATTTTTGATGACTCTTGTGGCTTCTTAGTTGTAAATGTGTGCTTCTAAGATTCCTTTTACCAGTCCTTAACTATGTTTTAAATGGCACTCGATGCTAACCAGATATTTTTTTTAACAGTTAAATGCTTCTCCTACAGAGGGTATTTGAGATGTCATATTTTTTTCTTGAATACTATTTTGGCTGAATTCTTTCTATAAAAGTCAGTGAAATTACATTTCTTTATAAATAATTTAAAAAAAATAAAAACTGTCACAGCAGGAAAAAAAAACAATGAGTCACTATTGCCAGGAGTCCAAAGTCTCTACCCTTAGATTTTCAGCAGCTGTTATGGACAAATGCCAGGGAATTATCTGTTGTGGAAAAGCTATACAATTTAATCGTCATCAAGGATTATCTCAGCAATTTCTATTTCATTCTCAATATAATTGCAGACTTTCAAACTTTTGTACTCTGGCCTGCATTGTGCCTTTCATTAAAACACAGCAACAAATTAAATTTTCTCTCCTGGAAATGTTTACAGTGTGGGTGGTAAGACATATATATTTCAAAATGTACCTCAAAGCCTGCCCCAACATCACCTGCCATCATTGAAAACTTTTTACAGAAGTCAGTAGGACTTCTTCTGTTAAGGTGGATAAGGTTGTGGGAGGCTTTGAGGCACATTATATTTAACCTTTTGTCCAAAATGTAGGCAAGCACACCAGTAGAACACCAGATCTTAATTTCTCATCTTTAAAAATAAACAACCTGACTTGGCCTATGATTACATATCGCATGATACGAAACGCATCAGGAGGTTACCTCTCACCCCTAGCTATGGGTTTGGGACAATGCACCCAGGCCACCAACACATCCCATTGAGTGTCTCTCTCTCCCTGTAATCTGGATTCATGATTTGGAGCGATGCTTATTTGACTCATCTGCCTGGGGTTTATACACCCGGGCTTATCAGAACACTGTGTCAGTTCACTGTTTATTGTTATCACTCCCTAAGACTGAGAGGCATTTTTTTCTTTTTTTTGACATTTTTGGGAGCAGAGCCAGGCACCTTACAAAAAATGCCAGGTGGAGCTCCCAGCAACTGCGGAGAACACTGACATTTTTAACTTTCATAAAAATATCAATATTCTCTTATTAAACATAAAATGACATTCTGGCCCACAAGCATGTGCAGCTAAATACAATGTAAGCCCATACACTCTAAACTGGAGTTTTATTTGATGCTTAAGTTCCTTGGATGACTGACTATCATTACCTTCACTATCTACACTGCAATCAGACCCAGGAACCACATACAAAAGGCATTGTGCCTGTTTATTGGAACCAAAAAAATACCCTATTGTGAGAATAACAACCTTTCAGTAGGACAGGAAAGATCTTCAAAGAGAGGACCTGCCACTGCAAAATGCTTTCACGCCAATATATTAGACCTTGTACCAAAAGAATGTGCACTCTATACATACACTTAAATGGTTTAATGTCTCTTATTAATTAATATTATTTTTGGTATGATTTAGACAGTGCTATGCTGAGACATTTAGCTATTGTCTTTATTTTTTGGGTTTTTTTTTTGCTGTTTTTGGACAATAAAACTTTCTATTCTAGATCTCTCACTCTAGTCTCTCACTAGTTACCAGTGTCACAAACCCAAACAGCCACAAAAAATATTAATACTAAGGACAGATTTGCATTATCAGTAATATTTTTCAATCCTTTTGTACTGATATTCCAGTGTCTCATTCAACCTACTGCATAGGACCTTGATATTCTCTGATATAGAGAGCTGTAAAAGGAAACAAATGTAAAATTACAAAGAATAAAATATAAAAATAAATCACAAATGTAAATGATCCTAAAATAGCACTATAATAGTCTGCATCATATTTAAAGTTACTTTTGAGTTTATCTGCTCCTTTATGCTTTAAAGAACTTTCTCTCTTTTACTGTGGTTTAACTTTATCAGTGATGCACACCAAAATAGTTAATTTTTAAATACATTTTTCTTAAAGCATCTGAAGCCCATATTATCTTTCATTAGAAGAA
Organism: Xenopus laevis; assembly: GCF_017654675.1. Taxonomy (NCBI): domain Eukaryota; kingdom Metazoa; phylum Chordata; class Amphibia; order Anura; family Pipidae; genus Xenopus; species Xenopus laevis. The sequence continues at coordinate 56,529,222 of NC_054375.1, read as the reverse complement.
AGTCCATGGGAGTGTAACCATTCCTAGAATATATATTTTGACTTTAGATCACTTTCATAGGATATTTTCCATCCATTTTCCTACATGGAAGGTGCCAGTACCCAACACCACTTGTTTATCCAGGCATGAAATTCATTATCATGGGTATGCTGACAGCATGCAAATGTATCTGCTTTGTTATTGATCTCCATGGCAATCATTTTGGCACACTGACATTAATATATTTTCCCACTTGCCTAAAGAAATATCATACTAAACTATAATTTACCATGATTTGCCTCTTCTAGCTGTTCTAAAAATGTGACAGTCAACTCAATATTTTATTTAAAGCTATTAGTGCTAGGAAGGATTTTTAGACGGCTTAGCCATTCCATCTACAAAAGTATATCTTATATCAAAAAGCATTTTGTTTGTTAGAATGAATACTTATCTATGAGTGTTGCCAATTAGGTAATAACAGGGGAGCCTTCAGAGTCATTCCACTATATCTTTGGAAGCCTAATAATTTCTAATACTGGTAGTTAGTCCTTCAGACTAACACAAAGGTGAGGCAAGCGAGAGTTAGACAGTGGTAGGGTCATGGCTATTTGGAAACATATAAGTGTACCAATGTTCCTATATTTGTCTTTTGAACAAATTTGAATTTGTGATGTTATCAAACATAATGCCTGTGAGCTAGTGCCCTATTCTGCTTCTCATTACTCTAACTTTGTATATTTGCACCTGCTGGTCATATTCACTGGGCAGCTTGTTACTGTTCATGGACTGCATTAAACGAGAACTAAACCCTAAAAACTAAAAATTTGCTCTGTTTCTAGTTCTAAACAGCTCTATATCTGCCTTTTGAAGTTAGATTTCAAACATTGGAAACTAAATCTGTATCACTATGTTAGATAACAGAAAGCTGAATGATTTTCACTGGATAATACTTTTGCATCTGCAATTAAAGGGGTTGTTCACCTTTGAATTAACTTTTAACATGATTTAGAAAATGATATTATGAGGCAATTTGCAATTGGTTTTCATTATTTTTTATTATTTGTGGGTTTTGAGTTATTTAGCTTTCATTCAGCAGCTGTCTAGATTGCAATTTTAGCATTCTGGTTGCTAGGGTCCAAACTGCCCTAGTAACCATGTATTGGTTTGAATAAGAGACTGGAATATGAATAGGAGAGCATCTGAATAGAAAAATAATAGAGTAAGAGTAATAAAAGGTAATGATAACAAACCATTTGTAGCTTTACAGAGCATTTGCCTACTTTGTAGAGCCAGTTTTAGGGGAGGTGTATGTCCCATTTAGCATGGGCCTTACTAGCAGACCCTGCACTAATAAGTAGTTTCAATATGTGTTTATGAAAAATGTCTTCTTCCCAAAGTTTAATTGGCCTTAAAATTATTTTCTGTGTGACCCCCACGGGGAAGCAAGCAGCTGCTCCTCTTACTTTTCTGAAGTTCAATTGTTTTCTCATGCAGTGACTACAACTGTGACTACTGCTGGACTACAACTCCCATCATTAAAGTTGCTAATATGCTGGGAAATGCTGGGATATAAACACGGGTGCATGACCATACATTAACTATTATTGCTTGGCTACAATTCCTTGCATGGTATAAAGGTTTGTTAATGGTTAAAGCACAGTGGGAGCTGTAATCCAGTAACCGCAGCTCAATATGAAACTTATTCAATGTTGCCAGTGGCCTAATTGGTACAAGATGAATTTCTGTTGAGAATCCTGCCTCCACTGTGTACAATTGTCTCTCTATTCTTTCTTTACAAGGTTAACTCCAGGGTTTTTAACAGGGGTTTTTTTCAAGCACCCAGCACCTAAAAAGTGTTATATCCATATTAGATTATATGGTAAAACTACATATACTGTTCATGTGTTACTCACATCTGTAACTTTGGTGAGAATAGTTTATGGAGGATTCCTTTAAGACTTTGCAAGAACCACTTTAAAGAGCTAGAGTTGTTGTGAAAGACTATAATGGAAGTTGATGCCCCCTGAAAAGGAATTGTTCAGTGTAGAACTAAAACCTGGGTAAATACTCTAATATTCTAATATTACTGTAGTTAGTTAGCCAAAAATGTAATGTATAAAGGATAGAGTGACTGGATGTGTAACATAATAGCCAGAACTGCTTTGCAGCTCTCATGGTTTCCACTGATTGGTTACCAGGCATTAACCAATCAGTGACTTCAAGGGGGGGGGCACGAGTCATAACTGCGTGCTTTTGAATCATAGCTGAATGCTAAGGTTCAATTGCAATCTCTCTGAACAGTTATATCCCATGTGGCCCCCTTCAAGTTGCTGACTCAGAGTTATAGAGCTAAAAAACAGGAAGTAGGATTCTGACTATTATATCAGACATCTAGATACTCCAGCCTTTATAGATTACATTTATGCCTAACTAACTATATTAGAAACATTTTTTATTTTGCACAGCCGATCTATTTATCCAGTTTTTATTTTTACACTGAACTGTTCCTTTAAAAATTATCCCCTTTAACAAGTATCTTTGTTGGCATAGCACTACAAGAAATGAGAATACACAGATAACCAGATAAAGTCTAGACAGATAAAGTCTCTGGTTCCACTGATAGACTAGAGTTCTGCTTACATTTGAACCTCAGTCTACCAATGCATCTTTATTAAACTCCATCACAAGCTGATGAAGGAATGTATAGCAATGGAAATTGGACTAAACTGAACTAAATTAGAATGGTCAAGGCCAATATGAAACATTGTTGGACACGGGGATCATCACACAAAGACAGCCCTCATCTAGGAGAACTAGTCCCCCTTGGTAGACTGGCATAGGAACTATCATAAAAGACTAAATCAATACAAATTTCCTTAACACCCCCAATTGACTAATAACAAGTGAACCCCAGCAATCAGAGGTCACGTAAGTGACAACAAACAATACTAAAAAACTAAAACCACATAAGACACCCCCAACTAAGGAGGGTACCCAACTCTCTACCCCCAATCAGAACTCCCTCCTTTAGTTAAACAAATCTATGGGCTCCTGCATGGAAATAAAACTGAATAATGTTGTCCCTCCTCCAGGTTATGGCTGCCATACATGGCAGATTGAATAGTATATATAATTCATCTGGTACTCATATGCTTCATTAAGTACTGCTCCATTTGAATTATTGCCTCACAGAAGGTAATCACCCCTTAGAAACATCTCCTGCTTGCTAAATCAACTTTTTTGGGGAAAATGAACTGCTTCATATTACAAATTGCTGAATTTTTTAAATTGTACCTGTGTTAGCTTAAGTGACTTGTCATCTTATCTTTTGTTTGACTAAACAATATGCTGCATTTCCCATTAGTTTCATTCTAATGGTTTTAACAATAGGGTTACAAACAATGCCAACAAGCAGACAAAAAGGAAGCCTGTTTTATCCACTAATAAGCCTGTTACATTATATAACATTGTATTCTCATTAAGCAAATGTTGTTTTGGTTTAAACTATTCAGTATATACTGTAATTTTGCAGGAAAAAAGCAGACGTGTGAATTATTGTCTATGTCTGAGATAGACAAAGGATTTTGACAGGAGCACAAACCAAGCTATACAATTACTTCATGTTGCATGAGTGTTAAACTGTGAGGGCCACTGTAAAAATAAAATTGCATTAAGGAGAATGAAAACCCTCCATTAAAAGCTCTCGTTGCACTCACAAATCAAGTGGGAAGTCCAAAATTAAATACAGATCCAAGAAAATGCTCCAATGAGAACCCACTCTACTAGCACTACCCAAGTCATATTTCATCATCAAACATATGAAGATTATGTGCAGCTTTTGGTTTCCAAATGGTAATTAAACTTCACAAGAGCGGACATTAGTCAGCTTAGGTGTTTGGTGCTAGGAAAAGTTGTTCAGTGCTTCCAGCTCAGATTCCATGTACAAAGAATAGGCAGACAGATGTGCAGAATTCACATTTATTCTTTTGCATTAGTTGAGGCTCTAGTACCTGGAGGCCAGATGTTTTCCCAGGAGGATTTTCTTGCATTCATTGAGCCACTGGCCCTGGAGAAAAGTTTTATTTAGCAATGTTGCTTTAAGGATGCAACCATGATGTACCTGGACTGCTTGGAATGCTGAGAGTCCAGCAAACATTTTGATGGAGCATCAATATTATGGAAGCTTTATATTCTGCATCTATTATGCAAACGATGGGTGTGCAAAGTGCTGTGCTAGGTGTTCAGGCAAGAATTGCAATGAATTAGAAGCCACATAGCACACAGCAGTCAAGCTTGTGCTACAATGTCAATGTACTTCCATATTGTTTTGTTAAATTGTAAGCCTGAGGTGTAAGCCTCCTATACGTTGGGTTTAGACCTTTATCCCCCATATTTAAGTTGCGGTAACCCATTCCCGGTAAACCAGTAAACCAATAAGGTTTTGCTTTCAAACAGATGGCCAGTATATGCTACTTACTGGTTTGTTGCTTTAGGTTACTAGACCTATCACAAGCTTTGCATCTTTTATTGCATAACCAATGTAGTACTTTATAAGTAGTAGGGTACTGCTCCCACAAATGTGTATTTGTTAGGTAGAACTGGAGTTTTTCAGTTTCAAGCTCTAGGCACCATATACCTTCCTTCCATCGAGAGGTACCAAGGAGGCTAAACAGTGATTTTACACATTTTTTTAATTATACAGTGCAAACCTATTTCTAAGGGTTTCTTTACCTAGTAGTTGAGAGCCTTGCACCACCAAAAGTGTCTTTGATAGCCAGTTTAAAGTAAAAGGCATTCCCACAAACTTACACTACAGAGCAAGCCCCTTTGTATAGGGGGCTTCCTCCCCTAGATGGGATACATCTTTTCACACCCATGTCTACCTTTCCTAACAGCTTAGACTTCCCTGAAGAGACCTTTGAGGAGAGGAACAACAGGCAGTACAGAGCCTGTATACTTCATTATACCTGTGCATTTTGCACCAGCATGGGCTATTGCTAATCAGTGTACAGTGCTGAAAACTTTCCAGATTGTTCCAGACATAGCAAATGTTGTCTAACTAGAGGTCATACTCTTTGCCCTAATTCTATTTAAAACACACTGGTGTACTTCATCCCCAAACAAACAATCCTAGACAGTTAATAAATAGATAAGTAATCTTTGAGCTAAAGCCCATTTTTTTATTAGAAAAAACTTACGTCCAGGGGCATAACTACAAAGGAGCAGATCTTGTGGCTACAGGGGGGGGGGCAGGAGGTATAGGGGGCCCCATGGGGCCCTAATTCATATACAATTTCAATAAATAGTGGTAAAACAGGTCAATCTTTAGACATTTTGGGGACCTGAAAAATAATTTGCTGTGGGTTCCAGTAATATCTAGTTACACCACTGCTTGCATCCCTGTAATACTGAAATTACAACAACAAACTGGAGCATGTGAAGTTTGTTACATTGGCCTCATAATTCTGATTAATGTTGTATATGCACATGAGAAGGAGTTTTTTTCTACATAGCTCACATGAAGGCTATTAAATCGGCCACCATGTTTCACTTTCCTGGCTTTCCTGGCAAGTACTAATATTTGACAGATCTGGTTGCTTTCCTTTGCTTTAGCACATCATACAGTATAATCTTGCTGAATTCATTCAGGGAGCGAGTGCTTCTGTAAAGATCTACCAGAACAACGTAGCATGGAGCAATGACCCCTCTTGTTCTGTCTTCATGGCCTCTCAGCATGTTAGAATTTATGAGAAAGTGGAAAAGGTAGATATTTGTTATAACCTTTTACTGGAAAAAAATACTGTAAGAATCACACTCACAAGTGACATGGCACTGATCTATAAAGCAGGTCCTGTTGTTCTAATAATTCCTACACCACTAAAAGTTATGGCTCGAGACTTTACTTGCTTTATGATGTGCAGTAAGAACGGTTGCTAGACCACTCATACAAACATACATTATGGCATCATGAGCTTGCTTTTATTTACTGAGCATATCATTCCCTGATAAATTTACAGTTCAGCTCAGTGGCACATTAGAGAAATAACGCACGTGGCAATCTAACTTGATTTGTGTGACACTTTTCCTCTCTAAAAACACATGACATCACCCTCCGTTGTGCCTTTTTAAGATTATATAAAAGCGTCAGAACTTTTACAAAAGTTTTCATCCATTTGGACAGTACTGTGAGAGAGAAAATATGGTAGACAAACCCCTAAAGTAAATAAAGGACAATTATAATGATGAGATTTTTCTCATTCTCTTTCCTTTAGTGATAATTGTTTAAAAAGTGTTTGCATAGGGGCTCATTTATCAACACTGGGCAACTTTGCACTTGGGCAGTTGTTAGGAGTAAAAGTAGTTTATTTTATGTAAATAATGTGATTTCCGTTTCAGTTACTAGATGGCGCTGTTATGTAGGCCTAAACCCTGGGAGATTCTAGATCAGGTTTGCTCTGTTGCCATTGGAAGGGATTTCCCAAAGGAGGTTATATAATGGAGAGAATGGGGTTACTTCCTATTTGGCTGATAGAAGGAACAAGCAAATGACCCCAGGGTGCCTGAGGCTTCATACCTCAAAACAGTACCTAGGAGGATAGTTAGATGGGTTATATAGTGATAGGTTAGAATTGTGGAGCTAACTGTAGAAGTTATAGAAAGGTTAGTGAAATGAGCAACTGCAGCTTCAACAAGGAGAGAGAAAGGAACCAATGTTCCAGTGGTACCTCCCCCATATAGGGACGCAGAGGAACAAGGACTAGGTTAAGTATGACTTATTGTGGTCTTTTAAATTTCATCTCAGATTAAATTAAAATTACCATCTCATTTCTGGGGTCAGTGACATCTGGCAACCAGAAAGCTGATTCATGTTGAGCATTAAGATTTAAAAGGATGCAACCAACAATGCACCACTCCTTGCAGTCACATTTAGTGAACAGCAATGGGAACTGAGCCTATTAATTAAGTAAGATTTTGCCACAAACCCTTGTGAGTTTTGTTCTTCTGTCACATAGACCTAAACATGGGCCACCGCTGTAAATATCAGTTTTTATGTTTACTCTTACACCCTTCTGTAGTCTTGTCCTGCCTACATTTCATTTTTGGTGCAGAAGTAAGTGTTGCAGGCCGAATTCTGTTTCTAATTTCCAGTAAAATAAGTTGCATCTTTGGTATCTTAGTCCTAAGCATCTTACAATATGTGTCTTTTTTATGTTTGAATTCATGAGTTAATGGGAAGAACAATCGGTTTAACATATTCCAAATCATAACAGCTTCAATATTTATGCCAGATGTTGAAAAAAAAAAAGAGAGATGGAAATGTATTCAACCAGAACTGCCTCTTGGCTCAACCCATTGTAAATTAATTCTCAAGACTAGAGATTTCACATTGCATATTTAGTGCTTTTGTCATTAATCTTTTAAATGACTTGTATCATATAGCTAGAAACCTACTCATGTATATACTGTATATTGTCATTAAAAAAACTGCACTATCATTTGTCAATCCTCAATATTATGACTGTAATATACATTAGAATTAAGATCAGAATTTATATCCACCTTACACTGCTACTGGCATCTGATGCTAAGCATAAGTTACCAAATCCCCAGTGTATATCCAAAGGCACTCTTATTTCATTTGGCTATAAACAGCATTTTTGTGTTGAACATATCTTAAAATGTATTTCTGCATAACTGCTTAGAACATGTACCTGTGTCTTCAATTAATTCTTAGGAAAAAAAACCATGGGCTTGGTGCTTGCATAGGCTATTGTGCATGTGCCAATCAGATCACAGAGGCCTATCTCCCCTCAGGTGCCACCCTAGGCGCGGGCCCATGGGTGCCTATATAGGAAATCAGCCTGTGCCTTTTCTAGCATTTCTTACCACAATGCACATCTGTTTTTTCTAATATTTTTTTCACATCGGACTATTGGTTTTTACAAGGGTCTGTCTGTTCAGCATGCACCTGTCTGCTGATAAGGTATATTGGTTAATCATTAACCTAGGCTTAAGTTTCTATATCGGTTTTGTAATTGACCCCCATTGTGCCTAATTTTACTGAAAAATAGGAAGAAATTCTGAAAATAAAGTAGGCTTGCTAGTGGAGGGATGTAAAAAAAAGTACAGTTAAAAATAGCGCAAAAATAAAATGTTGATCAGTTATCTAGCAATCTGTTTTATCTCGGACCTTGAAAAACCCAAGCCATTTTCCTAGAAATGTGATTTTGTGAGGCAAAGCGCTTTTGTTGCCAGTGAAAATATTCTTGGTTGTTGATCTAATTTTGTAGCCCTGGAATCTGACCTAGGCCAGAAAGCAGTGGCATGTCAGCACGGCTCTGTCAAGACCGCCGGGAGCGCGAGGAGTCGCGTCCGCTCCCGGCGGCGAAGAATCCAAGATGGCGGCGCCCAGTCAACCCACGTGGGTTCCGACGCCGGCGCCGTGACGTCAGCGCGGCGCGACGGTCGCAGGCGCGCTGACGCTGGCGCAAGGGCGCCAAATTCAAATATAAAAGGACGCCTGAGACGCCAAGATGGGCCCGAAAATAATGTCAGGGAGCCGGGAGCCCCCTCTGGGGAGTAGTCCGGATCTAGGAGGAAGCCCCTCAGGAGGGATCAGGATCGTGGTATCCAGGGATAAAGCAGAAAGGGTAATCGAGTTCAGGCAACAGGTCACAAGGCAGGCAGAATAGAATCAAAGTCCAAAGTCCAGGCAGGGGGTCAGCAACAAGAGATCAAACAGGAATATCCTCAGGGATAACAGGAATAGGCAACAGGGAACCCAGGAATCAATACAGGAACAGATCCTATTTTCGGGCGCCATCTTGGCGTCTCAGGCGTCCTTTTATATTTGAATTTGGCGCCCTTGCGCCAGCGTCAGCGCGCCTGCGACCGTCGCGCCGCGCTGACGTCACGGCGCCGGCGTCGGAACCCACGTGGGTTGACTGGGCGCCGCCATCTTGGATTCTTCGCCGCCGGGAGCGGAATCTATCTTCGAAAGGGCCTTCCTCGACTCCGGAGCGGATGGCAATTTCATGGATGCCTTTTTTGCCGAACGCATGAAGATTCCCCTGCTTCCATTGTCTTCACCCCTGCGAATTACCGCCATAGATGACAAACCCCTGGAGTTTGAATTCGTCACAAAGTTCACGGCGGAACTTTCTGTACAAGTTGGGGCGCTGCATCAAGAAAAACTTTCATTCTTCATCATTCCCTGTCCCTCTACTCCAGTAATATTGGGTCTTCCGTGGTTACGTCTGCATAACCCCTCCATAGACTGGTCCACTGGGCAGATCTCTCGTTGGAGTTTATTTTGCCTGCAACATTGCCTTCCGCCAAAACCCCTCGAGAAGGTGAATGTCTCCTCTGCGGAATTAAAAACTTTGCCCTCCACTTACAAGGGATTTTCCGATGTCTTTTGTAAAAAGTCGGCAGAGTTCCTTCCCCCACATCGCTCCTACGATTGTCCGGTTGAACTCCTGCCAGGAGCTATGCCCCCCAGAGGGCGCACCTACCCTCTCTCTCCTGCAGAGACTACCGCTATGAAGGAGTACATCCAAGAAAATCTCCAGCGGGGGTTTATCCGCCCTTCTACCTCTCCTGCAGGGGCTGGGTTCTTCTTTGTGGAGAAGAAGGACGGAGGCCTTCGGCCTTGTATAGACTATCGGGGTCTGAATAAGATCACCGTGAAGAACAGGTACCCCCTGCCCCTGATTGCCGAGCTCTTTGACCAGCTGAAAGGGGCAAAGATTTTCTCCAAGTTGGATCTCCGGGGGGCCTACAACCTCATTCGCATCCGGGAGGGTGACGAATGGAAGACGGCATTCAACACTCGGGATGGGCACTATGAATATCTTGTTATGCCCTTCGGCCTATGCAATGCCCCTGCCGTCTTCCAGGAGTTTGTTAATGATGTGTTCCGAGATCTCCTAGGAAGGTTCGTAGTCGTATACTTGGACGACATCCTGATCTTTTCCAAGGACCTTGAAAGTCATCGCTCCCAGGTGAAGGAGGTACTCTCTCGTCTGAGGAAGAACTCTCTCTTCGCCAAGTTGGAGAAGTGTGTCTTCGAGGTATCCAAGATCCCCTTCCTAGGATACATTATCTCTCCAGAGGGATTTGAGATGGACCCCGTGAAAGTGTCGGCCATCCAGGAGTGGCCTCTCCCACTGAGTACCAAGGCAATCCAGAGGTTCATCGGATTTGCTAATTATTATCGACAGTTCATCCGGGGGTTCTCTTCCCGCATTGCACCTATCCTGGCCCTCATCCGGAAAGGGGGTAAACCCAGCCTGTGGCCTCAATCCGCCATAGAAGCCTTTCAGTCCTTGAAAGAGGCCTTCACGTCCGCTCCTGTTCTCCGACATCCCAATCCTGCACTACCCTTCTGCATCGAAGTTGATGCTTCTGAAGTCGGAGCCGGAGCTATCCTGTCTCAGAGACACTCCACTGATGGAAAATTGCACCCCTGTGCGTTTTTCTCCAAGAAGTTCTCATCCGCAGAGCAGAACTATGATGTCGGAAATCGAGAACTCTTAGCAGTCAAGCTTGCCCTTGAAGAATGGCGTCACCTCCTGGAGGGCTCTGAAATTCCTGTCCAGATTTTCACAGATCACAAGAATCTGGAGTTTATACAGTCCCTCAAGAGGCTAAATCCCAGACAAGCCAGGTGGGCCCTTTTCTTTTCCCGTTTTAACTTTGTTTTGACTTATCGCCCAGGTTCCAAGAATCTGAAAGCCGATGCCTTGTCTCGTAGCTTCACTCCGGTGGACCGTGACCCTGAGAGGCAGGAACCAATCATTCCACCAGTCAAGATCATTGCCTCTCTGTATCCCCAATTTGCAGACCAGATTCTGGCTGGGCAGTCCTCGGCTCCTCAAGATACTCCGATTGGCATGGCCTTCGTCCCTCCAGAACTTCGCCTGGCCATCCTGCAACAAACCCACTGCTCCAGACAAGCTGGACATCCTGGTCCGGCCAAGACCCTTGAACTCTTGAGGCGCCTAGTCTGGTGGCCTGATATCCGCAAGGATGTAAAGGACTTTGTGGCTGCTTGTAATGTCTGTGCCACTTCTAAGCCTAGCCATTCCCGCCCCAGCGGGTTGTTACAGCCTTTGCCGGTTCCCTCTCGTCCGTGGACGCACCTCTCTATGGACTTTATTGTCGAACTTCCTCCCTCCGGTGGGAATACTGTGATCTGGGTTGTCATTGACCGCTTCAGCAAAATGGCCCATTTCATCCCTTTGAAGAAGTTACCCTCTGCGGTGGAATTATCCCAACTCTTTATTAAGTACATCTTCCGCTTGCATGGTTTCCCGGTGGAGATCGTCTCCGACAGAGGCACCCAGTTTACCGCCAAGTTCTGGCGTTCTCTATGTAAAGACTTGGGAATAACACTTAAATTTTCATCTGCCTACCACCCGCAGACGAATGGGGCAGCTGAACGTGTGAACCAAGCCTTAGAACAGTTCCTGAGGAACCACGTGTCTCTTTGCCAGGACGATTGGTCTGACCTCCTCCCGTGGGCGGAGTTTGCTCATAATAATGCATGTCATTCCTCCACAGGAAGGTCTCCATTTATGGTGGTGTATGGACAGCACCCTCAAGCCTTTCCTCAGGACTTCGTGTTGTCGGACGTCCCGGCTGCAGATGATCTGACAGCCCATATGCTTGCTATTTGGGCTGCAACCAAGTCTAATCTGGAGAAGTGTGCTCTAGTCCACAAGACTTTCGCGGATCGCCGTAGAAGGCCCTCTCCTCCCTACAAGGTGGGTGATACTGTCTGGCTCTCTTCCAGGAATATTCGCTTGAAGGTGCCATCTCCCAAGTTGGGTCCGAAGTTCCTGGGTCCATTCCCCATCTTGGAGATAATTAACCCTGTAGCCATCAGACTTCAACTCCCACCAGAGATGAGAATCCCCAACGTGTTCCACGTCTCCCTGGTGAAGCCCACCGTCTCCAACCGTTTCTCTGGTGTCCAATCTCCTCCTCCTGCTGTCTCTGTGGAGGGTCAACAAGAATTCGAGGTGGAGAGAATCCTTGATTCCAGAATCTCCAGAGGGTCCCTTCAGTACCTCATCCATTGGAAGGGCTTTGGCCCCGAAGAATGCTCTTGGGAGGGACATCGTGATGTGCATGCTCCTCGTTTGGTAAGAGACTTCCACTCCAAGTTTCCCCAGAAACCAAGTCCCGGTGGTCCTGAGGCCCCCCGTGAGGGGGGGGGTACTGTCAAGACCGCCGGGAGCGCGAGGAGTCGCGTCCGCTCCCGGCGGCGAAGAATCCAAGATGGCGGCGCCCAGTCAACCCACGTGGGTTCCGACGCCGGCGCCGTGACGTCAGCGCGGCGCGACGGTCGCAGGCGCGCTGACGCTGGCGCAAGGGCGCCAAATTCAAATATAAAAGGACGCCTGAGACGCCAAGATGGCGCCCGAAAATAGGATCTGTTCCTGTATTGATTCCTGGGTTCCCTGTTGCCTATTCCTGTTATCCCTGAGGATATTCCTGTTTGATCTCTTGTTGCTGACCCCCTGCCTGGACTTTGGACTTTGATTCTATTCTGCCTGCCTTGTGACCTGTTGCCTGAACTCGATTACCCTTTCTGCTTTATCCCTGGATACCACGATCCTGATCCCTCCTGAGGGGCTTCCTCCTAGATCCGGACTACTCCCCAGAGGGGGCTCCCGGCTCCCTGACAGGCTCTCAGTCTCTGGAGCATTCGATTGCACTCTAGTACACCTCAGTGCTTCCTACTTTGTGTTTGCCTTGGCTTTACATAGTTCCTTTATATCCGTCTAGTCTTAGTATCTTCCGATCCATGTGACCTATTCCTGCATACTGTGAGGGACAATGTCACTTTTCCATACAAAATATCACTGTATTTTAGGACTTACCCAATGTGTAAAGAAACGTAACCTCATTACCAAGGCTTGTGATAAAACTTTGAAAGTTATATTTGCTTGTGAAACAAAAAAGTACAGGTAAACATTGCTGAAAGTGAATTCTAGTATGGGCATACATACATTTTAACCAGGTTTGAGTACATAAATAAAACAGAGTGCACCAAGCATTTCCTTCCTAGCCACAACTAGCAGCAAATTAACAAACCATACAAATGCACACTATCTAGTAGAATTACGTCTAAAGCAACTGGATATGTTTTCTTGAAAAAGTTCTAACCACTCAACCGAGCAGTTTCTTCAGTTCAGTCGTAGAGAATTGCCCAGACTGAAATACAGTAGAAAAAGATAAGAGTATATTCCATTAATGAAGTGTAGATGTCATAAAAGTGTTTAAAATCCACTAGCCTTAATGGGGTTGTTCAACTTCCAACACATTTTTCAGTTCAGTTGGTTTCAGATAGTTTATCAGAAATAAGTTTTTTTTCCAATTACTTTCTATTATATATGTGTTACTGTTTTTCTAATATTGAAGTGTGAGGGGGTCGCCGACCCTTTAAACTGTGTTAAATTGATACATTTAATTAATATGTTTCTTATCTTTGTCCCTGCTGAGCAGCATCCCTGGGTTTCATTACAGGCAGCTGTTAGAATTGATACAATAGTTGTGAATACTCTAGAGATGCTGCTGAGAAATGTATCAACTAAATTTTGCAAAATTGTAATAGTTTAGAGTCTGCACCTGAAATAATGAGCTGCCAGACTCAAACACCAGAGACAGGGACATTAAACTTTAAACTGGGAAAACCAGTAAAAAATAAAAAAATGGAAAGTAATTGGAAAAAGTCTTTAGTTCTGGTGAACAATCTGAAACTAACTGAACTGAAAAAAAGTGTTGGAAGGTGAACAACCATTTTAAAGAAAGTGCTAAACAATAACTTGCATGTAAACATATTATTAAGGATAGAAGCATTCTGGGAGCTGTAGTACCCGGCAGCTCAACATGCAGTGCATGGTCTGCAAGTGCAATATGTATAACATTTGCAAAGTGCAAAAATAGGTGCGAATTGGCATGTTTTATACCCACAATGCAACATTTGTCTGAGAATTTTCATGCAAAAGTAACATTCCATGCAGTTCATCTTTTACAAAAACTAGTCCTTTTGAGCACCCTAGAACATCAAAGAAGGCATTTCAAACATAAAGGCTATAGCGCACAAGCATTTTGTGTTTGTTAATATTCTCCTTTGCTGTACTTCAGTTTACTGACCCATGACCCTGCTTTACTGAATAAAATTCCTGCAATTCCATATTTGCTGTCAGTGACAGGAAATCTAATGGATCTTTCAGAGAAAAAAATGCAATCCATAGCAAAAACCAAATAATAGCTCTTTAGTGACAGATCCAAAAAAAAAAAACTTGGCGTGAATCAGCACTTAAAGATTCCTGGGAAACTGTTCCCTGCTGATCCATCTTCAGTATGCTAAAGGTTCAGTTAATATGTGGAATGCAGCACCAAAAAGATTACAGCTAGTTAGAAAGCAGGAGAAAGAAGTCAGGTATAACTCTACTAGTGCAAGGAACGTCTGCTTCTACAGATTTAACTAGTCAACCATAAGTAAATATATCCATGTATATTAGACTATTGTTAATTAGAGATGCAAGCGAATGCACTGCTACCAGTGCTGCGTTAAAGGATTTGTTCATTTTTGAGTTTACTTGATGTAGTGAGTGATATTTGAGATTGGTTCAAATTTTTAATTATTTAAAATTTTTATTTTAGTTATTTAGCTTTTCCTTCAGTAGCTCTCCAGTTTGCAGTTTGAGCAATCTGGCTTCTAGGGTCCAAATTACCCTAGCAACCATGCATTGATTGAAATAAGAGAATGGAATATGAGTAGAAGAGGCATGAATACAAAGATGAGTAATACAAAGTAGAAATAACAAATCATTTGTAGCCTTACAGAGCATTTGTTTTTTGATGGGGTCAGTGACCCCCATTCAAAAGCATTTTTAATCAATAATGAAGACAAATTCAAAAGTTGCTTAGAATTAGCTATTCTATGACATTTATTATATTATAGAATAGCTAATTCTAAGTAACTTTTGCATTTTTCTGTCCTATGAGATAGAGGGCCAATAATGGAAGCCAGTGTTTTTAAATCACACCAACTTTAAACACACCCAAGAACTTTTAAGACCCTGTACACATTAATGGTGGTAGCACACCAAAAAAAACAAATGGTTGGTGCTCACTGCAGGGATAACACACATCACTCATACGTGAAAAATTTAAGTTCTTGTAAAACATATCCTTAAATCCATATGCCTCCTCCTCCTCTGTGGATAGCATCCTCGAGTAGGTGATGACAGACCTTTGGGCCCCTAACAACAATTTCTTGTGTGTGCCTTACTGGCAGAGTAAGGCACACGCAGGCAGAGTATGGCACACAAAAAGCACATAGGGCAGGCAGAGTATGGTACACACAGGGAGTATGGGTCAGTTAAAGTATTGCACACACAGGGAGCATAGGGAAGGCAGAGTACGGAACACACAGGGAGCATAGGGAAGGCAGAGTACGGAACACACAGGGAGCATAGGGAAGGCAGAGTATGCAGGGCCGCCATCAGGGGGTCACAGGGGGGACAGTTGTCCCAGGCCCGCAGGATTTTGTGTCTAATGGGGGGCCCGGCCATGCTTCACTTACTTGATTAGCCGAGCCCCCTGCTTTCAGTGTGCTGCATAGCAGCTCTGTGCACGGAAGATTTTCTCCTATTAAGATTTGCTGTAACCTCATTGGTCTTTTAAGAAAAAGTTCCGGTAAATCTGTATTCCGATTTGATCCCCTTATCCAATCCCTGTACAGCTTTACCGGGACTTATTCTTAAAGGACCACGAGGGTCCTTTAAGAATAGTCATGTCTAGACCACAGCATCTCAAAATTTTTGAGAGATAGTTATACTGAAAAAAGTTGGCAATTATGATATTAAGTGAGTTATTTATGAAAATCCAAATTCATCAGATTTTTTTAAATAAAAAAGTCCAGCCAAACTAGAATCTATGATTTGACCTTATTTATTAGTTAAAAAGGCATGATTTAGTCGGAAAACTCGATAAAACTAAGCAAAACCCAGAATCATATTATTTTTCTGATTTTTTTCCCGAATCGCTCAGTTTTTTGCCCAAAACACCAGAAATAGTTGGATTTTCAGCTAATTTCAGCGCATACCACAGAAACTTCCAAATAGGATAGGGACCACTCCCATTGACTTATATACAACTGGGGCAGGTCTGACATGGTGGATTTTTGGATAATGACTTTTTGCAGCCTCGGGGTATAATAAATCTCGAAAAGTTCAAGGTTTTTTTTTCCACTAAAAATGTGGATGTTCTAGTTTTTAGCACTTGGACTTTAATAAATAAATAATCTTTACAATATGTTTATTTGGCAGGCAAGCCAACAGGGTACGGATCCAGCAATCGAAGAGCGCATCACAGAGGAATAGTAGACGAGTGCTGTTTCCAAAGCTGTGATTTCAGAAGGCTAGAGATGTACTGCGCTCCAGCCAAGCCAGCCAAATCAGCACGTTCTGTACGTGCTCAACGTCACACTGATATGCCAAAAGCCCAGAAGGTAAGTTCTCACTCAGACAGATAATAGCACATTTTCCCAATTAAATCCTTACTGCCAATTTGTAATCTGTCCATTTCCTATGCACAAAGACATACTGTATATCTCTTGACTGGCTTTTGTATTAGTGTTAGTTTTTATGCAGAACAGCTTTATTCAATAAGATCCCTTCCAGAAACTTTAAAAGAACCATATGGGTGAGGAATTTCAAAAACTGAGCATGACACAGAATTTAGTCTATGGTAGGGTTATGACTAGTAAGTAGGGGAAGCAAATGGAGCAGTCAACATGGGCAGGGACATCATAGGGTGATCATAGGGTGTCTTCCATGCAAGTCTGTAGTCTAAGCACTTCTTCTTTCTCAGGCAATCCTAGAAAACTGTTAATGTATCTTCCTTTCCCCTAAAGCTTCTGGGCCCCAAAGCCACTACACTGGATGCACTGTGGATAGTTCCATGGCCTAATATTAGCCCCTGATCCCCAGGGGTCCAAACTATTCCAAAACACATTCAATTCTACAGGGAAATCCTGTTATATGTGGAATGAGCAGCAGTTCATGGTCTTCACCACTAAATGTGACCAAATGTGATGATACCATTCTAATCATACAGTATCTGCATGCAGTTGCTTTAAAAGTTAAATAGCCCCCAAATGAAAATTCTTAGTTTATTAGCCAGGTCACATGGATGTCACCTTTGTTCTGCTTTTTTAATACCCAATTGCACAGTCCATCTGTCCCTTTTTAGTTTTGGTGCTGTTTTATTATTACAGAGAAAAAGGAAATAATATTTAAAAATGTTAATTATTTGATTAAAATAAAGTCCAGGGCCTTCCTGTAATGCAAAGCTTTCTAGACAACAGGTTTCCTGATAACAGATCCTATATCTGTATAGGAATATAGAGTGCCTTTGGTGCAGTGGTTTGCTTCACTTAAATTAAGTAGATTCTATTATGTTTATAGTATATTAGTCTGACCACAGGGCAACAGCCATTGTGCCATATAGATGTTAAAGACTGAGACAATAAATTCCACCCCGATTTACCTCAGTAACAGGAATGGCCCAGTGTATGGAATGAAACAGTTTCTGTAGCAGGGATTAGAGGGATAGCGCAGTTAGTTTAACTCTTCTTACAAGACAGGTAGGAACAACTTTTCTGATACAAAAAATCAGTATAATAGGGACTTGATGCCTTCATATTCTTTAAATATCTTACTTATGCCTTAAATAACTGTTCAAATTCTAGGCTACAACATTTTCTCTTATTTTTTTCAACTTGTCATCTTTGGTTTATAATGCCTACAAATTATCATGTCAAACTGTTCTCAAGTGAAGAGCGTAGATTCAGGAATTGCAGAAAGTGAATATATTTATGAATATTTTTAAAGGTACAGGGAGAGTTGACAATTGCTTTTTCAAATTTTATTAAGTTGGCGCCCCACTGAATCTACAGAGGTTTTTTCATTGAAATGCTTCATATTTCAATCTTCCTAGGTTTAAGAACCCCTTTGAGGTCCAACATAACAAGCGTGTTAATGTATGCAGTATAGGCTGTAGTTCCAAGAATACCTGGACCAGCAAATAAGTATTTAACTTGTCATTCTATTTAGCCTCTACTTTGCCTTCAGTCTGTGTCCAGTTCTAAGATGGCACAGTTTTAGTGGCTCATCTGCATTTATACCTTGAGCACTTGGAACTAGGCATGCAGAAGATTTGATGCAATTTTTTGTAAGAACTGTCTTCAGAGGAATCATTAGCAGCCAGCCAAACAGAATCCAAACCAGCCCTTATAGTCGTGTGACTTCAAAGTAAGGATGCACTGAATCCAGGATTTCGGTTCAGGATTCGGCCAGGTTTCTGCCTTTTTCTGCAGGATTTGGGCAGATCCTCATGCCTGGCCTAACCAAATCTTAATTGTCATATGCAAATTAGGGGTGGGAAGGTAAATCATGTAACTTTTTGTTACAAAACAAGAAAGTAAAAAAAAGTTTTTTCCCATTTTTCCCTTCCAATTAGGGGTTGAATTCGATTCGGTATTCAGCCGAATCTTCCATGAAGGATTTGAGGATTTGGCCGAATACCAAAAAGTGGATTTGGTGAATCCCTACTTTAAAGGGTAAAATAAAGACTATAGTGGTCACTTACCTTCTGCATCACAATTGCAGTCCTGGAATATTTATTAAAGTAAAATTGCCTTTTTACATATTTTACCTTGAGCCACCATTTCGTGATGGTCTGTGTGCTGCCTCAGAGATCACCTGACCAGAAATACTACAACTCTAACTGTAACAGGAAGAAGCATGGAAGCAAAAGAAAGAACTTTGTTAATTGACTCATGTGACCTAATATGTATGGTTTGTTAGTGTAAACCATGAATCCTAGGATCCCAGGGACAATCCTTAGTCATTAAAGGAATTGCTCACTGTAAAAATAAAACCTGGGTAAATAGATAGGCTGTGCAAAACAAAAAATGTTTCTAATATACAGTAGTTAGTTTGGCAAAAATGTCTAACATAATAGCCAGAACACTACTTTGTTCTTGTACTTGGTTTCCAGAGATTGGTTACCAGGCAGTAACCAATCAGTGACTCGAGGGAGGGGCATAGGGGTCATAACTGTTTGGTTTTGAATCTGAGCTGAATGCTAAGGATCAATTGCAAACTCACAGAACAGTTATGTCCCACATGGCCCTCCTTAAAGTCACTGACTAACTCAGAGTTAGAGAGCTGAAAAGCAGGTAGTGCTCTGGCTATTATTACAGTATATCCAGTCACTCCAGCCTTTATACATTACATTTTTGCCTAACTAATTATATTAGAAACATTTTTTACTTTGCACAGGCTATCTATTTACCTAGTTTTTATTTTCTGTTCCTTTAATATGGCAATTTTCTATTTAGGATTACCAGATGGTGCATACTACTGAAAAAGTATATTATTATGAAAATGGTTTAATAACACCAAGCAGGGTTTTACATATGAGCTGTTTTATGCAATATATGTTTATAGATAACTACAACTTTAAAAGTTACTTTGGTCAACATGCGCTGCTTGCACCCCTGCTGCCTTTCTCACAAAGAATCCTTTAATTCCAAGCCTAAAAGTTTCACAAATCAATCTATACAGTGAGCATATATAAGCTAAACCTTCTTCTTCCCTTTGCACTTTTTTTGGTGCTTTTTTGCGGAAGACCAATTTTCCCTCTTTCTTTTTCCTTCAATAGGAAGTACACCCGAAGAATACAAGTCGAGGAAACACAGGAAGTCGAGGATTCCGAATGTAAATGCTGCCACTAAAAATCTTGGAGTATGAATGTACCATCTGCAGGATACTTTTACTGTATGGAAAAGGAACAAAAAACAGTGGAAGATATCAAACAATTATCTGACTATGAACAAGTTTTAACAACATCTCAACCAATGGGCATTCTCCCTCTAAACAATTCAAATACACATTCCAATGTTATAAACATTCTTGCCAGCTAATATGACTGCTCTAATATTGTGTAATCTTTCACTTGTTTTGCATATCCTGCTCAAACATTTCTTTTCATAACCTGTGTCCAATAGAGGTCCAAAAATGATGAGCCTTTGGGTGGCTCAAATTGCACTAAAACCTATGAACGTTCCATGTATAATGGAACAGTTACCCAGCCTTGTCTAAGAAATCTTATATTTGCACTTCTACCCTGCAACAGGCTGTTTGTTTTTCAGTGTTCGATAACACTATTTGCCTGCCCTTTTGTATTTGCACAAATTTGCTACTCAGCAGCAGTTAAGCTTTTTTTCAGATTTTGCAGCCTTTTTGAATTCAAAAGCAGACATCCCAGATATGGTCAGATTCACAGTCATTTAAAGGACCAGAAACACCATACAAATTAAACACTAAAAAATTCCTATAAAATGTTATACAAGTAATTTGATTGTGTGCCATTCCATGTCTCCATTCCAATAATAACAACTTCCAGTCTTTTTTTCTGATGAAAACTTTTCAGTGCTTTATAAATAACCAACTTAGGGCTTTCTAGAAATAATGGTGCATTTTTGTAATTGAGACTAAATGAAAATGTGTGTATGCACATAGGGAATTTTCATTTCCTGGTGTTACTGGCCCTTTGAAAAGAAGGTCTGCTTAATCAAGCCTTTGCTGCATATGTTACAATGCAAATCATTTTAGGAAACAATTGAACATTTGTTCGGAGTCCTAAACGTCACTGATTCTTTGAAGCTACAAGTAATGTCATCCATATGCATTTGTTTTCAATTGAAGACGCATGTAAAATCATCATATCACTAATTCACATATATCTTTTTGTTATGTAGAACTGTAATTGTACAATGGTGCTACCATACGTTGTGGTAAGTGTTGTGTAATGACCTGGTCAAAAATAATTCTAACAGGTAAAAGCAAACATATTTACAATATGGCATAGCCTACAGCCAATTGTTTGTTTTTCATATTGTTGTATAAATGTGAAAACAGTCTTTAAAGGAGGAAAAGTAATAAAAGTCATAAACTGAAAAAAAAAGCTGCATAAGTACATTGGCATTTCAGTTATTACATTACCATTAATTGCACATACCATATTTAAGTGTTGTAGTCACTTGTTTGTGCACAAAAATAAGTTCTTTTTTCAGTAAGTTTTATAACATTGTGCAATGGCACTAACAATAACCTGAACAATCTCTTTGTTTTTCACAGACAGATGTAAAGTAAAAATGTTTTCATATTTGTGACTTTTATCACATTCCTCAATTTAAGTACCATATGGAAGTCATGATTTTAAGGCTTGTTTAGTGATAACTGCAGATTATTAATGTGATAGACCTAACATTTCATGTTGAACCATTAATACTTGACTTGATCAATGTTCTCCATGAGAAGCTATTAAGCTGAACCCATAGCAGAGATCCACACAATCTGAAACACTTGAAAGACCAGATGTTTTTACAGGCACACTAATCCTTTTCATTAATGTCTCTTTGTATTTGTCTAACGGAAATATTCTATAGAAGTGGCTCTAAACTCTGCTTACAGGTTGTGCCTTGTCTACTGAATTTTTTACTTTTTTCCCTATATTAAAAACAATCTTTATCTGTTCTTAAATTCTAGACTTGCATGAAAACACCATACCCTGCAACGGTAATATTTGAAGTTTAAGTTTTTATTATGCAAGCCATATTGTTAATTAGGTCCATTAAGACCACTGTAGTCTGCTGTGAATTACCATAGACAAGGATTGCTCCAGGCAACAAAGCATGTACTTGTGCAGTTAAAATAATGAAAGCAAATATCTAAGTGGGTGCTGTGGTTTATTGAAATAGAGCAAACAGTGTTTAAACATAAACCTAATTCTCTTGATGGAAGTCTGAGAGTTTTGATTAGAGGAACCATTTAGTTAGCTAAAAGAGTCAAATTTGCCCTATCAATTAGATTATAACATCCTTTAAAGAATAAGAAATACGCAAAAATAAAACACTTGGGGTGCCAATATGTTGACACCACCCATTGAGTCCACAGTTTCGCATACACATTCCATAAAAATTGCACTGGCCCAGAGAACTTTCTTGAAGAGCACTATGCAGCTATGTGGGATCCAGTATCCAGTATCTCTAGCATCCCAGTTGGCTCATGGGATATTTGAGTAATTGCATCCAACATGTCTGCCTAGTGCTCTTCTTTATAGTACGTCAAGCGATTACAATTTTAATAGGACATGTGCAATAGTCTGGGCCACAGGGTTCCTGTTTAAATTTAACATATTGATATAATTTGAACACATGCTAGTACTACCTGTGTTTTAACCTTGAGCAGTTAACCTCTTGGATTGTCATAATAAAAAAAAGCAGATTATTAGTTGTTTTAAGTTGCTGCACTATAGCAAACATTTCCAATTTTACTATCTTTTTCTAGGGATCTTAAGCTTTAAGAACAGCACTGCATAGTTACTAAAAATAACTGTAAACTTGCATGGTGAGTGTATTATGATTCTGGATATTATTCTGGAATCAGAACCATGATTACTTTTTTGTGAAAGAAATATATCTCAGCAAATGCCACTGAATCTGAGTGTTCATGACCCCCATATGCCCAGTTTGTAAAATAAAACTGCAGAACGGCTAAGGAACAATGCCATGCTTACTAATCACCATAATCATTTGAGTACATTGAGGGATCTATAAACCATACATGTAGCAAACTTGCTTTTACCAGTTACATATTTGGCCAGATGTGGTTAAGTGGTGCTATTGTTTTCTTAAAAGAAGTACTTGACTAAAATATGAAAATAAAGCATATATAAAATATATATTTTTAAAGTAAGGAACTGAAAGACCGTGTGTAAATAGATTGCTCATTAAATCGTTTTTATGTCAATATATTTTGGAGTTGTGCCATCTGCATTTTAAACACTGTCCTCTTAATATTGTTTTGTTTGGAACCCAAGTTATATAAGGATCCCTGTTTTGCAGAAGTTTGGACTGTAAGGTTGGACTGCTAGACGAAAAGCTGTACAATAGAATATTTCGCCTTTGTTAATGATATTTTATTTTTATATAGTGCTAAACAAGCTTCCTGCACTTTATTATATTTGGAAACTTATGTCATTTTGTGGCAAACTGATGGAGAGGAAAACACAAAAACAAAAAGCTTTAACATTTCTTCCAGATTTCTGTACAACCCTTCTAAGTGCCTGTAAAAACTGGGATAACATTCTATATTTCACAGTGTCATGATATTACCAATCCATGAGGAAATATTGTAAATATTGTTAATAAGAAAGACCTATTCCCCTTAAACCAATAGTTCTCTAACTAAGGGAATGACTCCACGTTTGGGGCTAGAGCAGTGGATGGCAGACTGGCTTGATGTCCAGTTAAGGTGAGGTCTGGGAGAATGCCTGTTTGCTCTCCTAGATACACCTGAAAGCTCATCTTGGCCATCAATTACGGTAAGCTTTGGGGTGAAATCATACTAGCTCTCTAGGACCCCAAACAAAGGAGCACCTCCAAGAAAGACTTGCTAAAGAAGTCTAACCATTGCCTTAAACCAATAGTTAATGTTACCATGGGTATAAAATTTATTGTTTGCACATAAGGGAAGCTTTTATTGTATTCCAAGTGGTTCCTCGTCAATTCATAGCTGAGCAATATATGCTTTGTGAATCTGCTGGAAAATGGCTTCTGGTGTACCTTAACCTAGTACAACACTGGGGATAAAGTCAGAAGACTTGTTTAAAATTGAGAAGACTTAGTTGCTATGAGCAGAATAGCTACACTTTATTCTCAACACTTCTGCAACAGGTACATTGTGTCAATGAGTAATACTTTAAGCGGGTTATCTATCAAAGGTCGAGTTTGTGAGTTTTTTTCTATCTCGAATAAATTCACAACTGGAATGTTTGCTTATTTAATAAAAAACCCGAATGTAAAAACCTTGCATGAATGCAATCAGGGGAAAAACGTGAATACTCGAATTGATCAAAAACCTTGAATACCTTGAATTAATCAAGTTTTCAAGCATAAACCACCAGAAAATCATGAAGGCTGAAAATATCTTCAAATGGTTCAAGGACGTCTGCCATTGACTTCTACGGGATCTTGACAGGTTATAGCTGGAGTCACAAACAAACAGACACAACAAAGAAAAGAACGGAGCAAAAAAACAAAGCAATACATGTCTGAATTACTATGTATCTTTTTCATACACACTAAGGGACATTGGAGATTAATATCCAGATGTTGCACATGGCAACCAAACAACAATTAGATTTAAACAGTCACCTACAAGTTAGAAAACAAAATCAAACATGTGATTGGTTGCTATGGGCAACATCGCAGGAGATATTTATCTGCAATATTAGAAAACATGCCCCTAATTGGGATTATGCTTATCCATGAACACTGGGCAAATGTTATCCACTGCTATAACCTATAGCAACCAATCAATAATTAGCTTTCATCTGTGTACTGCAGGTAGAATACTAAACTCAAAATTCTGGATGGTTGCTATGGGTTACTACATGAACACATTTTTAGTAACTGTTACATAAATATGCAGAGCAAGACAGAAAAAGTCAGTTATGACCATACCTGTGTTGGTCCTGGTGTTGTACACACTCCACCCCCTAGATGGGAACTGCTATATTGCTTCTGTTCTGTTTTTTTAATCTTAAATTTCTTCATAGCAAATTATGGCCTTACTTTTTATAGGACCCCATGCCCTAAACCTTGAGGTGGATGATTAGTAAATGAGTGCACTATTGGGCTTTCTATACTATCGGACCCCACATCAGCTGCAGAGTCTGCTGTGTTTGTTGTTATATGATTGGCACCAAAAGCATTGAAGGACATGGAAAGTGGTATTCACTGGTGAGGGGGGGGGGGTGACAATTAGTTAGACACTCCCAGTGAATATTGTCAATAACGTACAAAGTACCCCAGGCTAGTACATTTTTCAAAGAACAAGAACAACCAGACTGAGGTCAAAGGGTAGCAAAAAAAAATTACTGGGGTGTCCCCGACAAACTGGTGCCACCCAGTGAATAGCTTTGTCCTTTACACTTTTTTTAAAGTACCTTGACAATACTATTCCCCTCCTTCTGAAATATTACAACAGTGCAATATTTAAAAAATGTTGCAGGACATGTTTTTTTGAATATGCAGAGTCCATCTGCTATCGGGAAATCCAAGAGAACTGCCATGAGCTAAATCAATATTTCGAAGTAAGCAGACATGCTAAAAAGTCAGACCCCCAGACCAGGCTTGTAAAATAAATTTGTTATAGGTAACAGCTAACTACAAACACTACTACAGTAAAGGCTTCATTTCAATGTATTTATAAGTGTCAGAGATATCAGTTGTTTCTGTTCCTTGATGATGAGCAAGACAGTATGTGCCAGACATGGATAATGACTCACAGCTAATGTTCCTATCACAGATCACTTTGGATCGGTGCTTTGTTCCTGGCAGTTTATATAATGTATTCATTGTAAATTGTGACTCAACCTTGTGCTAAATAAGCTTCCATAACTGCAAACTGCAAAGCCGATGTTTGTAGTATCGCATCCAATATGAACATTTACTAACAGTATTTTAGGGCTGTAGAATTAAATGAAAGTAATGTCATGCACAGTTTTACCATGTTTCCCTGATCCGTGGAGACTATAGTATAATGTTTAGGAACATAGAAAACCCTGTTTTGTCATGTTTGCCTTTCCAAAATCTACATCACTGTGTTTCATAACCTAATTCCTAGGGGACTCAGATAAAGCCTCAAGGCCAGCTTTGTGACTCAATAATTGATTTAGAATTAATTATATGAAATAATATTTTGTACAGTAAGAAGAAAAAAACTGTATTAATAGGGATCATGGGGATCAACTTTGGGGTCCCAACACCAACTAAATATGTGTGTGTGTATACATATTTGATTCTCAGGTAATACCACTGATTAAGAGACTTTTGAGACATGATAGGCAAGTTAACAGAAACCTTTCATAGTGTTATGCTTTAAGGTCACTGAAATGCTAGCTGTAGCAATAGCTTGTTAAAAAGGCAGCAACATCTAGGTAACTTTAAACAGAAATATGTCTGTTTAATTCACAACAGTGTTTTCAAGAGGAAAGGAATTTGTAAGTGTGTAACAAAGGTAACAGTATCTTATAAATTTTGTCCATTAAACAGAACAGCCTGGTTCTCTGGCAGACTGGCCACACAGGTCTTGCTTAGTGCAGCAAAGTCACATATGCTGAGTCAGATAGAGCATTATGGGATATATGTACCTTCCCTCTAGAGTTTTCCCAGACACTGTGCCACAGTAGCCACATACAAACAGATAATTGCATACAACCACCTTTATTCATTAATCTGTTCGGATTGGTGGCCCATCAATCCATACCCATAACCATGTACTTTGTTGTACATTGTTGTGGGGATCAGACAGGTTTGAAAAGTTCATCTGCTGATGCACCATTGCCCAGTGTATCGTGCATCAGCAGATGGGGAAGTGAAGAGGAGCTGCGTGAATGACTATAACAACAATGTACTATGTGTAGCCCCTCGTATGCTTTCCATCCATTTGGCCATTGGGCTTATTGGTCAGGAAAAGTGTAGGAGACTGGCCCATGTATATCCATCTTTAGTCCATTAACATTAAGTTTTCTTAAAGAAGACATAAGCGTTCAATAGCAGCACATTCAGTAACCTAGAAATTGTGCTAGACCGTGGTGGGAGTTCAATTATGCATTATTTGGGAGGAGCAGTACCACTTCAGTGGAAGTTGTATGTTCTTCCAGATTTCTGTGTCTTACTTTTGATAAGACTTTGCCAAATGAAAAAAAAAAATATTTAGCAGAAAATTCATAGTAAATATATATTTAAAGCAGATGTGAACTGCAGCATGTGGGAATCCTAGTGGAATGTGACAAACCAACTTCTGGTCTACCAAATGCCAAAAGCAAGCATTGTTCAATGTCTCTCTGTAGCAGTATAAACTGAAATGATTAATCAAAGAATTACACAAATCAATTCAAGCACTTGCCACTTTATGAAATCCCTAACTTCAGGGTGAAGTATTTGAACTTTAAAAAAAAACAAATTTTTAATTAAATGTAATTTTAGTGGGGTGTAATAATAATTTTACAATTCTAGCCATCAGTGCCTTTAGTGCCTTTGCGCATGAAGCATCAGCTTCAATTGTTAAATTTCTGCAACACCTCTGGAATAATGGGAAACCTTTATGGGGCAGCAGATAACATGGACCTTTGGCTTAATATAGGCATTTAGCTCAACACCATAATGCTTTACACTTGATAATATGCTGGAAGGTATACTTCCCCTTTAACTGCAGATTTAACTTCTACTTCCCCCAGTAATGCACAGCCAAAGGCAGCTGCAGCGTCCTCTCACTCAGGCTATTATTATTTTTGACCATATCACTCAAATGATTGCCCTTTCCAGTCACAACAGACAATCCTGGAGGTATAACAGGCTACTAAACCCATACAGAAGGACTGTACACAGAAAGGGAACATGTTATGTGAGGAAATGTGTCTTGTCTTTCATATGCACAGTTTTTACTAATGCAGTCACTCTGAAAGCTGCCAGTAAAGCAGAGTACATAATCTGTTACTTAACTCTCAAACTAATATAACCCGTACCACAATAAAACAAATGAAAAACATGTATTTGCGGTATGACATTTAGCACACGCTTAATGATGTGTTGGGCCCAGTTATGGTTTTAAGCATATGCATGTAGTCAGCTAAAAGCATTTGGTTTAATAAACACTGCCAGACTCCTGGCTTGGCCTTCTGTGCTAACAGTTGGGTTTGGCCATAACAAAAGACTGTTGACTCCACAAAGGGAGATGTCTGTGAAAAGAAAGGTCTGTTGTACCACTGTTGTTGTTGCTTTAATTGTGATTGCACCTATATCTGCTTCTTTGTAGTGTACAGGTAAAGGATCCATTATCCAGAAGGGTACTGGGTTTATTTGATATTTGCTTAAAATATATTTTACTAGACTTGCTTTATGGAGATCCACATTACAGAAAGGCCCCAAGAATTCTGGATTACAGATCCTGTACCTGTTCTGCATTGCAGGCTGCCCCTGATCATCAAGGTATTAATAAAGTAAAAATGGGAAGATGAATTAAAAGGATTACTGCAATTTCTGATTTCCCTGTTTGCCGACCCTATGCAATTTTTTATCCTGTTTTGAAAACTCCATGCCCCTCCCACAAGAATTTTCTTTTGTCTGACCCATTTCTAATGCCACATTTACCTGACCCCGTACCATTTCCTAATATTTAATTTCCTGTCCTCAGTCTTTATTCCTGAGTTACATACTCACATCCTCTTTAGATGAGGGCATAATGACTTGTCTAAAATTGACTATTTGCTTCCCTAGCTCTCCAAAGTAGGCCTCATAAGATTAATTAAAGAGATTCTCCTATGAGAATTACTACTACTAGATCTGTTTCAATAATGTATAATTAACATGCAGATAGAGTGGTAATTATCAGACCCATATGAGAGACTTCTAGCAGATAAATTGGTTTTGACGGTACCAGGTGAGAATAGCAAAGGTAGTGGAGGGCAAAAGCAAGCAAAGTCCAAGCCAGGGATCAGGGCAAGCAGTCAACTAGCATATTTAAGATCCAGGTAAATGTCTGGCAGCAAACTAGAATAGTCAATGTCTACTCTAAAGATCAGTACAGGCAGCAAACACGCAAAAGCCAAATATCAGTTAGAGGTCAAAACCAGACACCAATAAAAACACAGAAAAACTGGCACAACAGAGCTTAAAACACGAAAATTCAAATGTGTTTTTGCCCCAATGCCACAGAAGCATACTGTATAGTATATACATGCTGCTTCCATATTAGTGCGTCCCCATGTCAAGGGGGTGGTGGTGCATCCCCCATGGTGCGTCCCCTTGTCAAGGCATGTCTCCAACAAAGTAGAATACAACAAATGTACGATCCATAAAACAGACATCTACTACAGCTACACTTTTCTCATTAAACAGTGTGCTGTGCTGTTTGCATTAAATGTATTAACAATGACTGTTTCACTGGTACATCGAGCACTCCCTTCCCTAAAGTACATACAGATAAAGTAGAGATACTACAGAGGTACCTACAAAAAAGATCTTCTTCAGACTGGATCCATGGCCATTGTTACACACATGCAAAGGTCCAAAATGTGCATAGAGCTCAGAGCTCATATCCAAATTAAAACTTAGTTTCAGTGTAATGACAATGAGGAGCTCCACGATGAAGCGGCACACATTATGTTGCCTTTGATAACAATAGAAACTTTGTTCAACCAACCCCACCACAGGGAATAAACTCTGCTGGAGAAATCAGCTGAATGCTGTGACAATAAATAAACCAAGACCCATTTAAATACTGTATAATCAATATAAAAGATAAGAGGTGAGCTCCAGGCCTCAGGCATCACTCTTGAAGAGGTGACTGGTTAGAATTTCAGTGGAGTCTTATGGAGAGCAATAACATTTTGTTCCCTAAAGATGGCATGGGGGGGCTGATGTGAACACAAGTGGGAAACCAGACCAGCCTCTCAGGCAGCTACGTAAAAGGTGTTGATGTGCAACAAAACATTATATTCTACTTTATGATAAACTCTAGGGGGCATATTTATACTGCTGTGTAAAAAAAAACGGGATAATATACTACACATCGCCAGGCGTCGACATGTGAAAAATAGCGGCAAGTTTTTTTCACTTTTCTTTCTTAGAGTTGTGCTCTACAGCTCACACCATAAATGACTCCTATAATCAACCAAATCCGAATCCTAATTTGCATATGCAAATAAGGGACGGGAAAGGCAAAACCACGCGCTCAGCGCACGATTAAAAATGTTTCTACTTTCTTGTTTTGTGACGAAATGTCAGGAGATTTTAAGGAGTCTGATTCGGTTCAGCCAGGCACAAAGATTTGGCAGAATCCAAATCCTGCTAAAAAAAGACCCATTACCGAACCCAATCCTAGAACAACTAACTTTATAACACAAATAAGAATTTAAAAACAAATAGCAAATCAAGCAGACTGAAACATTGAAATAGAATTTTATAAAAAAAAAAAAATAAACACAAAATTGAATTGGCCAGGAAAAGTTTACCCCTTTGTATAAAATGGAACGTAAATGCTGTTCAACCAAACGCTACCCAAATGTTACTGAACTAGAATACAATAACTTAAAAAATAGAATCTAACAGTTCATGCTTACCCAGCACTTACTATATGATAAATGTCTTTGAATTTCAGAAATGGAAAATCACAGGCCGTATCATATCACCTGTAATCTGATGACAGTGTTTTTGCTTTCATTTAATACTGTGCAAGTTTTCTTTCTAAGAACTGACAATTGGCAAAAGTAACACTGGGTCATTTGAAAGATATGTAATGTTGTGTAAGAGTTCAAACACCTAGCCAAACCAGGAAATCACTTGGAAACAGATTTTGTAATATCTCTCTCGTCATTTGGACTGAGCTATAAAGGCAAATATTAGACCATTGTTAGAATCTGGTTGAACAGGATATAGCTCTGTAGCCAGTTTTGTCAGAAATGCTACCGAATGGAGAATATATTCAGCTGTGGTTACGTGGGCATTTTAGGTGAGGAATAGTATAACAGAGAGACTATTTTAGGAATCTGGTATCTTTGATATTAATAGGGAACATCAGTTAGAACAGCCCTTACTTTAGACAGAATATAGTTTAGGACTATTTTAGCATTCTTCAATAGATGACTTATTTACAAGATTAACTTGTAACCCTTACAAGAGTCAGCAAATTGTTTCATGGAAAATAAAATTTTACATAATGAATGCCAAAGAACTCTCAGCTTGCCAATATATTTTCCTAAAAAATAAGCTATTTGTGTTTCCCAAGCAAGCATCATTTAGGCAATTGTAATACACACAAGTAGCAATTGCCCCTTTATATCAATAAGCTCTAAACTACATTATAGGGTTGGTTCACCTTTGCATTAACTTTTAGTATGATGCAGAAAGTGACTTTCTGAGACAATTTGCAATTGGTTTTTATGTTTTATTATTTATGGTTTTTGAGTTATTTAGCTTTTTATTCAGCGGCTCTCCCGTTTGCAATTTTAGCAATCTGGCTGCTAGGGCCAAATGACCTCAGCAACCATGCACTAATTTGAATAAGAGACTGGAATATGAATAACAGAGGGCCTGAACAGAAATATGAGTTATACAATGTAGCAATATCCTTACAGAGCATTTGCTATTTTAGATGGGGTCATGATGACTCCCATTTGAAAGCGGAAAAGAGTTAACTTAAAGGTGAACCAACCCTTTAAATATTTCTTTTTCAAATAATGAATAACAGTTACTATAAAATTCCCATACATGTGAAGCAAAGCTTCAGGCCTATCAAACAGCTGTGAGAGAATTATCTATATTTGTCCAAAATGGGTTTTGATCTTATTATACTAATAACAAATACTAAAAGTAGGGTAATGTAGTAAAAACAAAAGTCTTAAAGTTCAACCACATCTAGTAATTAATAGCAACCAGTCAGATGTTAGCTCACCAGTAAAAGTTATCTGCTGATTGGTTGCTATGTGTTACTAGACAAGTAGCAATAACCAGAAGAACTAAATTAAACAGGCAGCAAAAAGGGAAATTTGTGCTTACCAAACCATTTGGTGGGGTGCAGTTAGACTGTGACCACACACCTAATGCAAACAAAGAAAAGAGGTCCTCACACTCACCATTATCAATATATGAGAGGCTAAGATTGATAAATTAGAAGAGAAAATTCACTCTTTTCTGTAGAATAACTTCTGTGTCTAATGTTAATTAATTTGTTGTGCTGAACAACCCTTATTCTACTATACCTGTTAAATATAGATACTCCTCATTGCCCCCATCATTTACATAGTGTAAATAGCATTGTCACTGCTTGTGAAAAGCACACCAGCACATTTTTGAGCAGAGAATAGGACAGAGGAGTATTGAGCAATGCTACATGTGCCATAGGCCTAAGATTTCACCATACAGATGGTACAATCTGGAATGCTCCAAGGGTTACGTAACAGTGGTGGAACTATTGTCCCAGATGGTTAATGTCTAGTTTTTGCTTGTCTAGTGGAGTTAGAATAATGAAATCAAGCATCTGTTGGTTGCTATGGTTTACTACAGGGCTTGGCTACATTTCATTTCTGTTATTAACTTACCCTCCCCTCTTCCATCAATGATTTCATTTTAAAGGTCATGCAAAAAACAGGTTAAAAGTCTGTTGCAGTCCTGTATCCCATGGCAAAGAAATTCTTGCATTTATCATTCTAACTATCCCAGCTATTACTGTTTTAAACTTAACTGCTGCTCTTCTATGGTTTACAGCCTGGAGCAGTTGTTTCTGCATAACAACTCTTGTTACCTCAGTGACGGTGAGATGTCTGGTCTTTGAGGCTGCATGAGCAGTCACAAAAAAATATGTTATCTCCATCAAGATTTATGGATGTATTTAGATTCTCAAGGCAAAATATTCTTCTATTTTCTCCAAATTTAGTTTTCTATTTTATGCAAAACACTATACTTTTTCTTATCACTCTTCCAATGACTTTCTGGAGACATTTTAACTCCTCTGCTTAACAATAGCAACAAACTGGTCTCATTTTTAATATGGATTTCCTTTTGGAAATGTTATTTAGCAAGCAGCCTATCGTCCAACATTAAACTGGTCATATCAGGCCAAAGGCATTAGAGAAGTTCCTTGAGGGCAGCACCATATTGGTGTGCTACAAACCAGTCTACAATGAAAGGTAGAATCACTTGTGGTTACACTGGATGCTCTTCTTCATAAAATTTTTCTAGTGTCCCAGGTAGCCCCTCTACCTCCCTGGGTGTGTGTTACAGAACTTTTTTCCAGGTTTCCATAGTGGACATGTTCCCAGCTTCAGTAGATGCAGGGGATACCTTGATCAAAGGAACAAAATGATAGCACTGAGCTGAAAAAAAGGAACTGTCATGGTTGACACCCTAAATCCAGAACCGATGCCAAGCACCCTGGTCTCGTGCTTCTGCCTGTAGCAGCCGCCTTTGGCCTTGGGAGGAGCCCTCAGCTACTCAGATGCAACCAGGTCTTATAACGAGAGGTGCAAGGCAAGGGATTCTGGACAGGCAAAGGGGCACAACTGAATGCAAAGTCTACAAGGTATAGACAGAATCGTGTCAGGGCAGGCAGAGAACAAACGAAGTCAGGCAGGCAAGGGTCAAAACTAGGAGATCAATCAGAGGGATTAAGCAGGTAGTCGGATTTCAGGCAAGGGTCAGGATACAAGAGTTCAGAATCGTCAATAGCCAGGCAGGGTCACAACAAGGAATCAGGATCAGAATCAGAATACAAGCTCAAAGCACCACAGGATAAACCTATAATGGGCAAGGTCCATAATGAGCCTTAATTCAGAGCCGGGCCAACCCGGCCAGGCGCCCTAGGCAACCTGGCCAGGCACGGCGCCAGCTAAGTGTGCGCCAGCACGCATGCGCGAAACTACACGCCGGCGCGCATGCGCGCAAGCGCATTTAAAACAGAAATTACAGACGCCAGTCAGGGAGACACAGGACTGGACACGGGGTAGGCGACAGAGCAGGTATGTGCCTGGCGCCCCCTCAGCTTTGCGCCCTAGGCACGTGCCTACTCTGCCTACCCCTAGTTCCGACCCTGTCTTAAATAGTGTTCAAATTTCTCGCCAGCGCCTTTAAAATGTGAAGAGGTGCACCGCGCGCCCTAAGGAACCGGCGCATAAGTAGCAGAATGGCGCAGCCTAACATAGGGACACGGCGGACGTCCCCACTAGACCACCAGGTAAAATTGTTACAGGAACATTGGTCCTTGTTAAGAGGAGAGTGCCTTGGGATTGCCTAACTACTTGCCACACCTCAGAGACTCTACCTTTCATTCTGCTCTAGGCCTTCATCCCTGATGTATCTGGAATACAGTTAAAAGTATGTTTTAATCCGTAACACTATATTAGAATATGTTGTGATTTTTTGTTTAGCAACACTTAGGTATATACTCTTATCAAACTTATAACCCCTAGGCAAGGAAAACTCGTCATTGTCCAAGTGGACACAGCTGGCAACTTTTTTTTGTTTGTTTAAACTGTATGCCAACCCTGAACCCTAGTTTGCCTATTTAAATGTGTGTAGTATCAAAAAATACCCATATCATCAGAAAAACATTGTCACTATTAGCTCATTCTCTGCTATTGAATTTTACAAGCAGAGCCTGAATATAGGCATCTGAAAACCCATTGGGTAGTTCACAAGGAACATTTAAAAGAAAAGCTATTTTGGTTAACATGATGCTTCCAGGGGATATGATTACTGTTTATAAGTACAATTGGGGGCATTATAGACAGATAACAGGGGATCTTTTTCCCATAAAAAGAATCAATATGGACCAACCTGCTGGAACAGAATTTTCATCTGAAGCAGCTGTGATACTTCATGGTGAGGGCAGTGATGTACAATTTTGTTCATTTTAGCCGGCGCATATTCAGGGAAGGCGTTTGGGGAGATCGGTCGCCGCAAAAACGGCGCGATTAGTCGCCAGGCGACCAAATCTCCCCAAAACGCCCTTTGTGGCCTGACCCTAACAGTGTATCTACTGGCAATGAAAAAAAGGAACCCCACTATGTTTGATAACATCCACACCTCTGATATAGTACTGAAAGGGATGATGAATGCTGGAGAAAGCCAGGGGGCAGAAATGAAAAAGTATGTCCTTTTTAAGGAAAGTTGTGTGCTCTTTCTGAAAATACTGTTTTATATTTCATACATTTTTAAGTTGTTACCAGAAAGCTTAATTCAGCAAACACTGTAAGGAAGCAATTCATTCATCTTATTTCACATTACTGCGCTTGGGTTAGTTAATGGATAAAGCAACTGGTGCTCTTTTCTTGCATACAGATTGTTTCCCACAGTCCAGCAGTTCAAACATTAACCTGTTATATGGAATACTTTGCTCACCAACTGCTTTAGCCACTTTTATTTTTAAAATACCTCTTAAAGTAACTGTTAAAAATGATTGATATTTCAGCTCCATCTAGTGCAAAAGTGATCTAAGTACAGTTAGGTTGTATGTTAAGTATGTGTGTGGATTTACAGAAACAAAACTTCAAATGAAAGACAAACCTATTCCTAGTGAAAACTACCCTTTGCAGCCAAGGACAAGTTTAAACCAAAAGAAAATTATATAAATATTCAAGATAAAGTACCACCGGGGAAAATTAGCATAAAAAAGATCTACCCAGTTTTATAAGGTTGCTCAACAATGATATTACAATAGGCTTATGCTGACCCATCAGAATAGAATTGAATCAACATCTCAATACAGCCCTCACCCAGCATTGTTACTGAGATTACTGTGCGCTTTTTGCTTGCCAATATTATGTTGTAAACAAACATCAGAAATGAGGATATACAGTAGTACTGTTTAGGTATTCATATCTAGAAAATAACGTTTAATGTGCTTAAAAAGCATTTGAAACAAAGAAAAGTGAGTCAAGTGTAGACAGAGGAGGCAGTACTCTTAGTGGGAGTTATTTTTGCATCATTTGAACCTCTGGCCCTGTAGGACTTTTGTTAAGATGTATCTTTTGAAGAATCTATCTCTACCTTTGAAAGCATCATTACATTCATTTACAAAACACCAACATATTCTACATTAGGGTATATAACAATTGACAAACTGGTAGGGAATGAAAGACCTGTCATAAAGGGCTTTTAAGATAAAGTGGTGGGGATGTGTGAAATACAAGGTAATATGCTGAAGAATGCTGGCAGCAACATGTGGGCAGAAAAACACAGCCAGAAAATGTTTATGTCCCTTTAAGCCTACATTACAAGATATTTGGTTCTGGTCCACTAGTCAAAAATTACCCTATGTGGTCTGCCATCTCAACACTTGAGATTGAACAACACTAGAATGTTAAACAGTGGATCCCTGCAAAGGAATAGCAATTGTAGACACCAGGATCCTTCACAAGCAAAGAATTGGGAAGGAGTTCTAAATTGTACCATGCCACAACTCAAGCTGTAAGCTTGTGGTTCAAGTATTGAGTCAGCCTCTTAATGAGAAAATAAGACTGCCCAAGTGCCACAGCCACATAGCCCTATCTCTTGGAGATAAGTTGGAGACCACTCCAAACCTGAGTAGAAGGTCGACATTCAAGGCCGAATGACCACCATGCACTAATATCAGTTAACAATCAAGTATATCTCAGTGAAATTGTACTCGACAGACTTTGGAATCAGATTTTTGACGGAAAGAAAGCTATAGTCACATAACCAGAGAAAGATAATAAATTGTATCTATCACTTGTAAGAATTTTGGATATTCACACTTTTTACTTTTAAACCTTTGTGGTAATCAGATATATATAATGAGCACTGAAACATTGGACTTCTGTACAATGTAAAAATAAAAGAGCAAAGATTTTCTAAGGGTGTGCCAGTTTGAAAATTTGTATGTATATATCCACAAATCGGCACTCACGACAAAAAATCCATTAGGAGTCCGGGAGCAACTTACCGAACATAGTAACACAAACCAAAAATGTAGAAGAATGCACTCATGGGACTTATAAATCAATTTGCTATAATTTATTGTAGGCATGCATACTGACGTTTCGGCTGAAATCTCAGTATGTATGCCTGCAATAAATTATAGTGAATTGATTTAGAAGTCCCGTGAGTGCAGTCTTCTACATTTTGGTATATATATATATATATATATATATATATATATATATATATATATATATATATATATATATACTGTATATATTCAGAATGCTCGGGACCTGGCATTATCCGGATAACAGATCTTTCCGTAATTTGGACCTGCAGACCTTCAGTCTACTAGAAAATCATTTAAACATTAAATAAACCCAATTAGCTGGTTTTGCTTCCAATAAGAATTTATTATATTTTCATTTGGATCAAATACAAGGTACTGTATTAATATTACAGAGAAAAGGAAATCATTTTTAAAAATTTGGATTATTTCGATAAAATGGAGTCTATGAGAGACAACCATTCAGCAATTCAGAGCTTTCTGGATAATGGGTTTCCAGATAATGAATCCCAACCTGTATATATATATATATATATATATATATATATATATATATATATATATATATATACACACAAATACAAGAGTCCTCTGCACTCAACCCATTATCAATATATTTAAGACAAAGACATTTTGTGCATACTGCTACTGAAAATGCCTTACCCTTTAAACAAAACAGGGATTGTTTGTCCATATATTGCAATATATTTAAGCTGGCCAACTACGTCAAAGTCATCCCATATCTGGCCAGTCCTATGCTCAATATATATATATATATATATATATATATATATATATATATATATATATATATATTATTATTTATTTCTACTTATATGCTATTTAGTTTCTTTTTTCTCACACATTTCCGTCTCTATTAAAAATTGGTCTTTTTATAAATTATCTTTTTTTGCTACAAGTTGCAGGTGAAGAGTATTTCCTAGTATCACTCTCTTGTAAATAGTCCAACATACAAAAAAAAAAAGACACATAATCCATCAAAATTACAGACGTTTCTTTATTAAAGAAGATGTTAAAATAAGATTAATAGAGAATATGTGATCCCAGCTGGATTCTTCTGCCTTCCTAAGGATTACAAAGTCAAAGAATGGTATGTACAAAGGTGGACATTTTAATGAATATATTAAATCACAAAAACTGGATTTTATGAGAAGAAGAGTTGAAGTGCTGGGGAGATAACAAATAAACTAATCTGCCTCTGTAGTGAAGCTGTGCCAAATATTGCACTATGCATGGTGCTTGAGACAAAGCACAGTACAGTCACACTATTCATCTAATTCATTCCATCTGATCAGTCTACTGAAATTGTTCTCGCTTGAAATCAGTCTTTCATTGTGGCCATTACAAATTTTATTTAGAAACTTACATTTGCACATTTATATATGCGCTAAAGACTTCCCATAAAGTTTTTTTAACTGATAATTAATTTGAATAACCAACAATCTGTAATTCATTATACATCACAAAATCATTATTCAGATTGTATAATTATTTTTTTTCCATAAATGTCAAATAACCCAATGTACCATAAAAAGGAAGAGTTTTGTAACAACAGTAATAAGGGATTGTGAGTTTTACCTTTAGGGCACTGAGTTTATTACTACAGGTATAGGATATGTTATCTGGAAAGCCAGAATCAGGATTGCAGGAATGCCATTTCCCTTAGACTTAATTTTTATCCAAAAAGTTATTTCCCTTTTCTCTGTAATAAATAAAACCTTGTACTTGATCCAAACTCAGATATTATTAATTCTTATTGGAGGCAAAACAAGCCTATTGGGAATATTTCATGTTTATTTTATTTCATATAATTATTTTCTAGAATACCTAAGGTATGAAGATCCAAATTAAGGAAAGATCCATTATCTGGAAAACCCCAGGTCCTAAGCATTCTGGATAACAGGTCCCATACATGTACAAAACTATATTATAGGATTGTTCATGTTTGGTTTGTGCCTCTGCTCAGTATATATGAAATTGTTCCCCAAAAACCTTTCCTTCTAAATGTGTCAATTAGCTGTAGAGACTTTTATTACAACCTCCATATTAATTTAGCTTCCATACGCTGCTACCAGACAGAGTTTCATCTGCTTGAGAAGGGTCAAATTATAATACAAACAAAGTATATACACAACACAAACAGCCTAACACATTAATATATATTCTGTATGGACAACAAAGACTTTAGCTAAGTCTAAAACACACCGATATTGACAAATGTGATCTAAAAGTTAAAATGTAACCTTTTGCTTCCTGAAGATAAAGCTGTGGCGCAATATAAAATAACAGCTGGCTGACTGGAACAATATTTTTATATGATTTGGGTAAAATCCAAACCTTTGAAAAAATGTCAAAATTAAATCCTCACATCTGGGAGCAAATACATTTTTTTTCAAAGACAAATAAATGCTATATTAAATGCGAGCAGCAGTGAATCAGTTATATTTACAGAGGTATCAGATACATTTTGAAAAACTGCCTATTTTTGGTTCACATGTTCTCTTTTTTTTTTGTCTAGCTCCTAATTACATAAGAGACCAGAACTGTAAGTTATTGTAGAGCACTTGGTGGAATAAAGCACTGCGTATCTTGACAGCGCTATATAAATAAATGATGATGATGATGATGATGAATAAAGAACAGTGCTGGTGGTCCAGCATTGTACCATTGAAAAGCAGCAGTAGAGAATATTTCTAAGGCCTTACTAGGGTGTGTGGTCTACATGGCATAAAACCTGACATTCATTTGTTCTTTTAGGCAGTGAATGTGTCATAATAATGTTTGGCTACTTTTTTATCTTCTGTAAAAATTGAGGAACTCAAATGATTGTTGGACAATAAGTATAGACAAAAGAAAACAATTATAATTGGAATGGAATGATTGCCTGCTTTAGGAAGAATAGATGAACAGTAGCCTGATTAGAGATCATGTCAGTCTCTGTGGTGGTCTGGCTCTCACTGTAATCAGCACTGTATTTAGGTCCAGTGGCACCCTAGCATGGGACCTAACTGCGCCCTGACGTTACATCTGCCTATACTGTATGTATGTGTGTA
Source organism: Xenopus laevis (assembly GCF_017654675.1). Lineage (NCBI taxonomy): Eukaryota > Metazoa > Chordata > Amphibia > Anura > Pipidae > Xenopus > Xenopus laevis. The sequence continues at coordinate 56,489,507 of NC_054375.1, read as the reverse complement.
TATATATATATATACCACTAATTCTTAAAAACATTAGGTGGGGGTGCAATGAGGCAGTGATCACAAAATACTTATAGACAAATACAAGAGTCCTCTGCACTCAACCCATTATCAATATATTTTAAGAAAGAGACATTTTGTGCATACTGCTACTAAAAAATGCCTTACCCTTTAAACAAAACAGGGATTGTTTGTCCATATATTGCAATATATTTAAGCTGGCCAACTTCGTCAAAGTCATCCCATATCTGGCCAGTCCTACGCTCAATTTTCATCTGATTCATTAAGAATTCAATTACTTAATTATACGTTTTACAAAGGGATTAAGTTTTACCTGCAACTTACTAGCTGCTTTCAAAGTAAAACTCACAAACTTGGCTGCCCTTTTATTAGACAGCAGTCTAATAAAAATTCAGTTATTTTATTGTTACATCGTATCTATGCCCGACGTTTCGGTCCCTTATGGGACCTTTTTCAAGGAACCGAAACGTCAGGCATAGATACAATGTAATAATAAAATAACTGAATTTTTATAACAGGGAGTGCTGGTCTGAGAATAATTGGTGTATACAAAATTACCGTGCACCCCTCCCTTTGTTGAAGCCATTGGCCTTGGAGTATGGATACTCATTTGGAAGTACATTTTAGAAAGCAACTAAGTTTTACCTGCAACTTACTTGCTGCTTTCAAAGTAAAACTCCCAAACTTGGTTGCCCTTTTATTGGCCACCAGTGGGATCACCTGATTGGAAACGGTGGGAGCTACAACATGGAGCTGGCCACTGCTTTTTAACTTTTTCTCTGTAATAATAAAACAGTAGAGAGAGATACCTCCAAAGAACCTCTTTGTCAAAAGATGGATTTGCGATAATTCATTGGAATGGACTGGGTGGACACAATAGCACTGAAGCAAATACACGCAAGGCTGAGTAGAGTGTTTAGGTACCAGTGCCATTATTGAATAGCGTTCAATCGGCACAACAATTGTGTCGGTTTCATTATACAAAGATTGATAAACAAGAACTATTCAGAACATGCACAGATCACAGCATGTAAGGTTTTAAATCCAAGTGTAGTAAAGCGTAGGCTGTTGAACATTGCTTAATACACATTGACAAAATCCATTCAGTGGGACCTCTCTCTATACATGTGCAAAAACCACTTTTGATGGATTAACAGGAGTATCCTATTTTTTCTTTAGTGTTATTACACATTTTGGCCTCTTGACAATTGAAAGGTTTCCTTCAATGAAAGAAACTGCAGGTCTTCAAATCTTTTGTGTGAGGCTTTTATTCAGTGAACCATATAAAAGAGCTCCAACCTCTCTATGGTATCACTTATAGACAAATCAGATAGTTGGCGAAAGCCTACGTAAGTAATGGTAAGGATGATTCATTTAGGACACCCATTCTTAATAGCACTTTCACTCCTTTCTCAGGGTTTCCTGTTTGCTGTGTCAAAGTCCATCAGGAAAGCAGAGACTGATGATTTACTTCTTGATACCATCACTCTGAGAAAAGCCTTTCGCAATGGAGACACACTAGAGAAGCCATTAGGGGATCCAAACAACCAATATAATACAGATGGAGCCAATATCTTAAATGAAGAGGAAGAGAGGAACATGAAGGTAAGCTGTAACTTTTTTTCATATTCTGCTCATGGCATTTTGCAATTGATGCACTAAAGCTATAATATAGCATTGTGTATCTGCCTATTAGAGATGGGGACATAGCTACAGTATAAAAAAAAAGGTTTTAATTATATTTTATACTTCTAACCATTTTCTTCCATTGCACTGAATATGTTGAAGTTTAAACTACTTGTCTTACAGACCATAGATCCGCAACAAACGTACTTAAGTCCCGATGGACTTCCACTAAACATTGGAATAAAACAGATGCCGTACTTTGCATTTAGAAACTCATTACATCACCCGGAAAGTGAAGATCAGAATTCTGAATCGACACAGGAAAGGAGAGATATTGGAGATGAAGAAAATGCTGCAAAATTTCCAGTAGGAAGGAGAGATTTTGACAGTAAGCATGCATGTGCTATTTAATGTGCCTACTATATCACACATTTCAAATTTGATTAATGCAGCACCTCTTACTAAGTGGAAGGGTTACACAGAATTTAGGATTTGATTAGGGATTTGGAGGAGTTACACACTACCTCTTACTACATGTAGTTTGAGATCCATAAATAAATTGCTTCTTGCAAGATTCAATTTCTGAAACCCTAGTGATCAGCTTAATGGAACCAGAACTCAGGTGAAAATCTTGTAACTAGTAACAGAAGGGGGATGCAACAGAAGATGCAGGTTTGTGTTTTTACACACACACACACAAATTATATGTGTGTGACTAACATAGAAAGCATAATTGCGTTATTTCCAGTTTATCCTATTCATTAGATTATATGATTAACAGGTCAATCTGGTAACATATGTGGCTCACAACTCACTACATGGGTCAGTTGAAAGTGGAAGTGTGTGGCTACTCTATGCCTGGTAGGCCTATGGCTACTTACATGTGCCAGTGTGTCAATAGCCAACCAGCATTAAGGGTGGTGGCAGACAGGGAGATAAGTCGCCCAGTGACAAATCTTTTCTACTTCGGCTGACTAATCTCCTTCCCACGGGCAAGAATACGAATCGCAGGTGGGATGGCATACGAATCACTTCGGATTTCAGAAGTTGCCTCACAAGGAAGTCCGAAGCGATTCATATGATTCATGCTTCGCATTCTTGCCGGAGGGAAGGTATCCGGGGGAAGTTGCCCGAAGTAGAGAAAACTTGTCACTGGGCGACTAATCTCCCCATCTGCCACCACCCTTATCAGTTAAGGCTACAGCTACACAGGGTGGATTTGAGAACTGTGGATAAATGCAGGCTGAGAATCAATTGATCCACTGGCCTATGTTGGATCCTGTGCCTGCACTGGAAGGCACTACTTCAATTTTGGCAAAGAAATGTCATGCTAAAATTCACAGTGAGGGCTCACAAAACTTCCAAAACGACATACACTGAGGACTAATTTCACAGACAGCATTTTCTGCGGATGTATGGATCCTGTTATTCAAAATGCTCAGGACCTGGTGTTTCTGAATAAGGAATCCTTAAGTAATTTGGATCTTCATATCTACTAAAAAAAACATTTTAAGACATTAAATAAACCCAATAGGACTGTTTTGCCTCCAATACAGATAAATTATATCCTAGTTAGGATCAAGTAGAATGTACTGTCTTATTACAGAGAAAAAGGGAATCATATTTAAAATTTTTAATTATTTATTTAAAATGCAGACTGTGAGAGATGGTATTCCTAGCATTTGGAGCTTTCTGGATAATGGGTTTCCCCAATAACTGATCCCAAACATGGGCCAAATCGAAGGGTTCACATACAGGTTCATGAGCATGTCTAATTCAAAATGCCTTTATTTTGACAATTTTCAAAAAATGTAAGATTCTCAAGTAATTGTATTAACCATGCTAAAACAAGCACTCTACTCTATAGGATGTACAAATCTTAATCACTTTTCAGATATTTTGTAGCGTGTAAGAATAGAAAATAAGTGCAAAAAATTATGGCTATAAATAGTATTCCTTATGGGTGTTGCCAAGTGTGGTGGCAGCCCATCAAATCATTTGATACACTCAAAAATAGCAGGTATTAAATCCATTAAAGGGGTAGTTCACCTTTAAATGAACCTTTAGCATATTATGAAATGACTAATTCTATGCAACTTTTCAATTGACCTTCATTTTTTTAATTTTTATAGTTTGAGTCATTTGCCCTTTTCTTCTCTCTCTTTTGATCTATGAAATAGGGGCCACGACTCCATCTGAAAAACAAATGCTCTATAAAGCTACAAATATTGCTGCTTTTAATTACTCATCGTTCTATTCAGGCCCTCTCCTATTTATATTCCTGTCAAATCACAGCCCGGTTGCTAGAGGACCCTATCTGGACCCTAGCAACCAAATTGCTGAAACTGCAAACTGGAGAGCTGCTGAATAAAAAGTGAAATCAATCAAAAACCACAAATAAAAAAGAAAACCATTAGCAAATTATCTCCGAATATATCACACTCTACATCATAGGAACAATCAATTTAAAGATGAACAACCCCTTTAAATATTTAGCTAATGTTGGCACAGAGTTTCCATTTTCTCTGCATCTGGTACAGATGTCCTATTGGTGCTGTGTAAGCACGGTGTTGGAAAAATATTTAATACACTCAACCAAAAGGCCAGTAGCTGTGATAAGTCATTGGGACACCTTATATTGCTTATTGCATACAGCTATAGATTTTCCCCTACATTAGCTATCTAAGATATTTAACACTTATTTTCATATGTGAGCAGTGGCGTAACTCAATGGGCCCCACAACAAATTATACGTCAGGCTCCCAAAATGTCTAGAGGTTGACCAGTTTTACCAATATTAAACTTGTATATGTATTAGTGCCTTGTGGGGCCCCTATACTGCCTAGGCCCCCCTGCAGCCGCAGGGTCAGCTTCCTCTGTAGTTATGCTCTTCTACACGAGTTAATTATATAGGTAAAAGGAAGATGGTCTTCAATCACAAAACGGGGTTTTTGTTTTGCAGTGCTCCGGTGCATGCTTGGAAGAGTGTATCGACCCTGCTGGCAGATATAAATCGGCAAAAGAAATTAAGATGGGAAGACAATATTTTCATGGACTGGATGGACATGACATATTTGCATATTCCAAAGTCTTGGCAACAATTTAGAGGGAGACAAAAGGAAAACCGTATTTGTGGTGTAATTTTATTAAAATAAATAAAAATGTGCAACCATAACTAGTAGTAAAAATATTTACAAATAAAATAAATCAAGGGGCATATCCTGTGCTATAAAAACATATACATTCTATACTATGCCCAACTGCAAACACAGAAGCTATAAAAGCATAACCCCGCCACCAAAATTAACGTACTCAGATTAAGCATTTTGCAATCATTTTGCTCCAGGACACTACAGGGCTGTGTAGGAAAGAATGGTCTTTCATCTGGCAGAGTACATTTTCCCAAGTACCCTTGTCAAGAGTATGAGGCTTGCATCAGATAATCCCCTTCACACTAGACAAAGCAAGGTTTCCTGAAGAACAAATTATAATTCGGTGCAGGAGAGGTAAATTGCTCCTTACTTAAAGGCCCCAGTGTTCAGAGAAATGAAACAGAGAAGCCTCTGCCATAGAAATATTACCTACATATTTCATTGAACCTCAGCAGCCTAGAATACAAAATAACTGCACAACTCACTAAAATTACATAACTTAGTTTGTTGGAGGGGTTACAACCAGAAATTTAGACCCTGAAGAAGCTGGTTAATTTGGCTTGTCCAGTAATTAGTTTGTTCTTTGATGCTTTGTTTCTAGATACACCCTGTTTATTTGCCTTTGAGGATGTTAGCTCAACTACTGCTTTCTTTTGTGGGGGTTCATTCTCCTGTCCATTTGTGGTTTCACTCTGTATGTCCACTTGCTTCCTCTTTGACCTTTTGTTCCCCACATTTTTGCATGGTTTGTTCTTTACTTGCTCAGCAGTTTTGAGGTCAATATTTCCAGAACTCTGTTTAAGTCCTTTTTGCAAGTCATTTTCTGAAATAATAAAGAAGCAAAATAAAATCAATCGTATGTTTCAGATCGTTGTGCATCTTCAGTTGTGCCTGAAAGTTTGTGAACGCATTTATATTTTCAATATTTTTGTATAAACATGCCCTAGATGAGAAATAATTTAAACAAATGATCCAAAGCATTACATTCGATTCATTTGAGGAAAATTATACATTAAATATAATATATAATAATATAATATATATATATATATAAAATATATTAAATATATATATAAATATATATATAATATATATATATATAAATATATATATATATATATATAATATAAATATATATATATAAATATATATATATAAATATATATATATAATATATATATAAAATATATATTAATAAATATATATATATATAAAATATATATAATATATATAAAATATATATATAAAATATATATATAAATATATATATATAAATATATTATATAAAAAATATATAGTATATATAATATATATATATAATATATTATAAATAATATTTAATAAAATATATATATAAATAATATATAATAATATATATATAAAATATATATATATATTATATATAAATATTTATATATTAAATTTAAATATATATTATATTATTATATAAAATATATATATAAAATATAATATATTATATATATATAAATATATATATTTATATATAAAAAAATTATATATATATTATATATAATATATATTTAAATATTATATTATATTATTTATATATATATATATTTATTATATATAATATTATATATATTATATTAATATATATATTATATATATATTATTTTATTATATTTATAAATTTATATAAGTGTCAAGGGGGCCGGCAGACTCGTCTGTAGGGTATACAGTGCCTGGGTGCTGCGCCAAAAATGGTAGAGTATTACAAAAAAGAAGTAAGCACTCACAGGTCTTAAGTTGTTCAAATAGTGAAAATTTATTGAAGAATTTTTTCTGACGTTTTCGGCTAAACCTATAGCCTTTCTCAAAGTAACAAATTGAATCTGACCAAAAATTTAAAACACTCAAATGGCGGGAAAGTGATGTATGAGTCATCACGTGTCAGGGGGGAGTGAATACGTCAATGCAGTGCGTAGAAAACATATAGTGCTATACAAGAATGTGTTTATATACAAGAAATGAGCATAACATCTCTTAGTTACACATAACATCACTCGGCAGGCATTTAGTAACTGTGTAGCAATGAAGCCAAAATCTGATATATCTGTAATGTATTTAAAAAACGATACTAAGTATAAACTTTGTTACAATCCAAGGCCTGTGCCGATTTAAAGATTACAGTCATTTGTGAGGAAAAGCACTAATAGCGCTATCGCCAGGCTCGCAATACTTAGACATTCCACATACCATCTAGTTCAATGTGCACAGTCCTCGTTCAAGGGGTTATCTGTCAGTGTATATATATTGTGTGTATATATAATATTATATATTATATAATTATTTATATATATATATATATTTATATATATATATATATATATATATATAATATATAATATATTTATTATATTATATATATTATATATATAAATCCGTTTGTAGTTGACAGCGGCACACTGGAAGTTTTTAAAAGAATTAATTTATTTATCAAAATATTAAAATTCACATGTATCGACGTTTCGGTCCGGGTCTTGGACCGTTTTCAAGATGTCAAGATGCCATCTTGAAAAACGGTCCAAGACCCGGACCGAAAGTCGATACATGTGAATTTTAATATTTGATAAATAAATTAATTTTTTAAAAACTTCCAGTGTGCGCTGTCAACTACAACCGGATTTCTATACAATGGACATGATAGCAGCACCTGGTTCCTGATAATTTTTTGAAGGTGTGCGAGAGACCTTTTTCGCTTTTTTATATATTATAATATATATATATAAATTTATAATTATATTAATATATATAATATATAAATATATATATAATATTATATAATATATAATAAATAAATTAATATATAAATTATATATAAATATATTATATAAATATATAATATAATAAATAAATATATAAATATATATATAAATAAATATATATAAATATATATATAAAATAAATTATAATATATAAATATAAAATATTATATATAAAATAAATATATAATAATATATAAAATATATATATAAATATATATAAATTATATATAATATATAATATATAAAATATAAAAATATTATAAATAAAATTATTTTATTTTAATATAATAAAATATTTAATATAATATTAAATTATTATTATATAAATATATATATAATATAAATATATATATAAATTAAAATTATATAAAAAATATATAAATTTTAAATTTAAATAAAAAAATATATAAATAAATATAATTAAATATATAATTAATAAATATATAAATAAATATATAAATAATATTAAATATATATATATATTTATATAAATATAATATATAAATATTTATATATATAATTATATATAAAATATATATATTTTAATAAATTATATATAAATTAATATATATATTTATATATAAATAATATATATAAATTTTATATATATAAATATATAATATAAAATATATATAAAAATATTAAATTATATAAATAATAATAATATATATATATATTATATAAATTTTATAAATATTATATATATTAAAATATATATAAAATAATATTATATAATATATAAAATTTTAAAATATTTATATATATATATATATATATATTATATTTAATTTAAATATATAAATATATTAAAATTAAAAATTATATATATATAAAATTAAAATATATATATATATAAAATATATAAATATATAATAAAATATATAATAAATTTATATATATATAAATATATATATTAAATAAATATAAAACAAAGTAATAAATATTTTTTAATATAAAATATATATATAAAATATTATTATAATATATATATATTATTATATTATTATATATATATAAATATAAATTTTATATTTTATTAATATATATAAATATAATATATATATAAATTATATATAATAAAAATATTATATATAAATATTAAAATATATAATAATATATATATATAAATATTATATAAATTTTAAATATATATATAAAAATATATAATTTATTATATATATAATATATAAATATATATAAATCATATATAATATATATATAAATATATATATATATAATATATATATATATATATATAATATATAAATAATAATATATATATAATATATAATATATATTTAAAATAATATATATAATATATAATATATAAATAATATTATATTAATATATATAATATAATTAAATATATAAATAATATTATTAAAAATATATAATTATATATATTATATATAAATATATATATATAAAATATATATATAATATATATATATATAAATTATATATATATATATATAATATATAAATATATATATATATATAAATATAAATATATTATTATAAATATATATATATATATAATAATATAATATATTAATATATATAAATTATATATATATTATAAATATATATATATATAAAATATTATATATATAAATATATAATATATATATTATATTATATAAAATATATTATATATAAATATTATATATATATATATATAATAAATATTATATATATTAATTATATATAAATATATTATATATATATATATATATAAATATATATAATATATATATAATATATATATTATATATATATAAATATATATATATATATAATTATAATATATATTATATAATATAATTAAATAATATTATATATATATTAAAATATATATATATATATTAAAATATTATATATATATATTATATATATAATTATATATATAATATATTATATATATATATATAAATAATATATATATATATATATATATAACAGGATTTTTTTGATACTCACCGTAAATCCTTTTCTCTGTAGTCGATAGGGGGACACAGGGAACAGCTGGGGTTAAGCTCCACCCTCCGGAGGCAGGACACTTGAATAATTGATTAAAGGGGGCGTGACCTAGGGTCTGGCTTAACCGGTGCTACGCCAACTAATCAGTTTGTACCAAAGAGACTGCTAGCATAAGAAAAAACAAAACTGAATGAGCAGAAGGTAACTCAGGGAGTATTCCTTATGGACCAACGTGGTCAACATCTCGCCGGCGGGGCGGGAAGCCTGTGTCCCCCTATCGACTACAGAGAAAAGGATTTAACGGTGAGTATAAAAAATCCTGTTTTCTCTTCGTCTCAGGGGCAAGGGAACAGCTGGGGACTTAACAAAGCAGCCCGGAACAGCAGGGTGGGAGCGGAAGAATCGGTACACATTATTGTACCACAGAATGTAAACCTTACGGCCAACAGGCCTCAGAGGAAGAAAAGGTGTCAAGTCTGTAGAACTTTGTTAATGTGTGCACAGAGGACCAGGTGGCGCTTCTGCCAGATCTGATCCAGGGAAGCCGAGTTGCGCCATGCCAGGAAGCTCCCATAGCTCTGTGGTGATGAGCACGCACTCCTTCGGGAGGAGATCTTCCTTTAGAGACATAAGCTAGATGGATGAGTTCCTTCAGCCAGCGTGCAATGGAAGTCTTAGAGGCTGCCATGCTCTGCGGATCCTTTGGGAATCACAAACAAACGTTGGGAAACGTCGAAAGGTCTTCGATTTCTCTATATACCGCGGAGCGCTCTGACGACATCGGAGACTATGAAGTCGTCTTTTCTTTAGTGTTAGCCGGATCCGGGCAAAGGAAGGTACAAATTTCCTGGTTGATGTGGAACGAAGACACAACCTTGGGTAGGAAGGAAGGAACAGTGCGCAGAACTGCCTTATCCTTGTGGAAAACCAGGTAAGCGGGATCACAGGAGAGAGCCACTGAGTTCGGATACCGGCGTGCCGACGAAATCGCCACCAGGAACACTACCTTCCAGGTAAGCAGCTTGTCAGAGATAGTACCCATGGGTTCGAAGGGAGGATCCAGTAAGGCTGCCAAGGGACAAGGTTGAGATCCCAACCTGGGTCGGAGGGGGAACGGTGTGCCAACATGGGCAACACCTTGCAGGAAGGTATGAACGGTATCTCTCGAGGGCCAGTCGAGAATGGAAGAGGGCTGATAGTGCCGACACTTGTACCTTCAGTGAGCTAAGCTTGAGACCCAGTTGAAAACCTTGTTGCAAAAAGGACAAGATTCTTGGTATGTCGTAATCCAGAAAAGGGAACCCGCTTCTTGGCACCAACTCCAGTAGCTGCCGCCCATACCTATGGTAGGCTTTGGACGAGGTAGGTTTGCGAGATTTCAACATTGTGGTAATGACCTCGTCAGATATGCCTCGTCTCCGCCAAATTGTCCGCTTCAATAGCCCATGCCGTCAAAAGCGAAGAGGCCCGGATTGTGGTGTGCTATGGCCCTGAGAAGGAGATGTCCCTGGCTTGGTAGTCGCACCGGTGGAGACAACCGACATCTCTTGAAGATCGGAGAACCAAGTTCTTCTGGGCCAATATAGGGGCTATGAACAAGACCTTGATGTTCGATGTCGTTATCTTTGAGGACCCTGGGAACATGGGCAGAGGAGGGAAGACGAAAGCTAGGTCGAAGGCCAACTTTGAGTCATGGCATCCACTCCTGCTGCTAACGGATTCCCGGGCACGAGCGAAGAACGATTGTACTTTGCGGTTGTTTTGGAGGCCATCAGGTCTATCTGGGGAAGGCCCCACTGACTGACTAGGAGGGAGAACACCTCTGGGTGAAGCTCCCATTCTCCTGGGTCTAGTTGGTTTCGGCTGAGGAAATCCGCTTTCTTTTGGGTTCACCCCTGGAATGTGGATGGCGACAGCCTTACTGAGTTTAGTTCTGCCAGCTTAGAATCTGTTGGGCTCCGCTAGAGCTGCCTTGCTGCGGGGTTCCTCCTTGTCTGTTTATGTAGGCGACCGTGGTGGAATTGTCGCTCTGAACTCTCACTGATCTTGTCTGCAATTGCTGGCGTCCAGTGCTGGAGAGACAGTCGGACTGCCCGAAGTTCTAGTATATTTATTGGGAGAAGTATTTCGGGAGCGGACCATAGGCCTTGCACGGATAGGTGGTCCCATGTCGCCCCCCCAGAAGACTGGCGTCGGTAGTTATCACTGTCCAATCCGGGATTGCCCAGGATTGGCCCGTTGACAGATTGTCCCGTTGCAGCCACCACAGGAGGGAGTCCCTTGTCGACTGTAGAAGAGGGATCTTCTGAGAGAGTTGACCTCCCTTCCAGCGGGACAGTATGTTGGCTTGGAGAGGTCTCAGATGAATCTGTGCGAAATGGTAACCGCCTCCATGGACGAGACCATCGATCCAATACTTTCATGGCAGATGAACTGTGGGAAACTGGAGAGAAGCTAGATGGCGAATTTGATCTCTCAAACTTTCTCTGTTTGTCCAGTGGAAGAGTAAACCCGCTGGGAAAGGGTGTTGAACTCCAACCCAGAAAATGTCATCTGATAGCTGGGAATGAGATTGGATTTGTCCCAGTTTATGGTCCAGCCGAAGTCTTGCAGTAGTAGGATCGCCCTCTGGAGATCCGATTTGCCTTGTTCCATTGTCCTGGACTTCAAGAGCAGGTCGTCCAGATAGGGGGTCACTGATATCCCTTGAAGGCGCAAAGAGGCTGCAGTCACCGCCATTAATTTGGTGAAGACCCTGG